>NW_027286760.1:0-434042 GCF_022747635.1 Hetaerina americana
AGTTTTAACTGTAAATTTGTGTGACTCTTTTCACTTCCAAACGGCAGTTATTGAGAAAATTTTCGTATTCATACGTATTTCTTGCAAACAAAATTTTCATCCGCAGTACCGGGATGAGAAATTTTGTGATTCAATTGTGGCGTTTAGTTTTTACCTCAGCGGTTTTTTTAAGCTTAAAATTCATTGAATGAATATTTGGTCGCCTCTCTTCCTTTAAGGGCAGTCGCTGATATGAAAGTTTCGTTTATATACTTATTTTTTAAACATAATAATTTTCCTCCGCAGTCTCGGGATGAAAAATATCGCGAATCAATTTTCGTGTTTTTCTACCAAGTGCTTTTTTAAAAGCTTTTCATTCATCAAATGAAAATTTGGTCTTTCTTTACCATTAAAAACGCACGTTTTTGAGAAAATGGTATCATTTATACGTATTTTTTGAAAACATAAGTTTTCCAGCCGCAGTCCCAGGATGAGAAATTTCGTGATTCAAGCGACTCGTTTTGTTGTTCCCCCGAGGGTTTTTTAAAAAGACTGTTAGTTTTAATTGTAAATTTGTGTTACTCTTTTCATTTCCAAACGGCAGTTATTGGGAAAACTTTCGTATTCAAAAGTATTTCTATCAAACATAAAATTTTTCATCCGCAGTACCGGGATGAGAAATTTTGTGATTGAATTGTGGCGTTTAGTTTTTACCTCAGCGGTTTTTTTAAGCTTAAAATTCATTGAATGAATATTTGGTTGCCTCCCTTCCTTTCAAAGCAGTCGCTGTTATAAAAGTTTCGTTAATATACGTACTTTTTAAACATAATAATTTTCCTCCGCAGTCCCGGGATGAGTAATTTCGCGAATCAATTTTCGTGTAGGTTTTTCTTCCAAGTGCTTTTTAAAAAGGCTCTTCATTCATCAAATGAAAATTTGTTCCTTTCTTTACCTTTCAAAACGGTCGTTTTTGAGAAAATGGTATCATTTATACGTATTTCTTGCAAGCATAACGTTTTCCAGCCGCAGTCCCGGGATGAGAAATTTCGTGATTCAAGCAACTCGTTTAGTTGTTCCCCCGAGGGTTTTTTTGGAAGCCTGTTAGTTTTAATTGTAAATTTGTGTTACTCTTTTCATTTCCAAACGGCAGTTATTCAGAAAATTTTCGTATTCAAACTTATTTCTTGCAAACAAAATTTTTCAATCCGCAGTACCGGGATGAGAAATTTTGTGATTCAATTGTGGCGTTTAGTTTTTACCTCAGCGGTTTTTTAAATCTTAAAATTCATTGAATGAATATTTGGTTGCCTCCCTTCCTTTCAAAGCAGTCGCTGTTATAAAAGTTTCGTTAATATACGTACTTTTTAAACATAATAATTTTCCTCCGCAGTCCCGGGATGAGAAATTTCGTGAATCAATTTTCGTGTAAGTTTTTCTTCCAAGTATTTTTCTAAAAGCTTTTAATTCATCAAATGAAAATTTGTTCTTTCTTTACCATTCAAAACGGTCGTTTTTGAGAATATGGTATCATTTATACGTATTTCTTGCAAGCATAACGTTTTCCAGCCGCAGTCCCGGGATGAGAAATTTTGTGATTCAAGCGACTGGTTTCGTTGTTCCCCCGAGGGTTTTTTTGAAAGCCTATTAGTTTTAACTGTAAATTTGTGTGACTCTTTTCATTTCCAAATGGCAGTTATTGGGAAAACTTTCGTATTCAAAAGTATTTCTATCAAACATAAAATTTTTCATCCGCAGTACCGGGATGAGAAATTTTGTGATTGAATTGTGGCGTTTAGTTTTAACCTCAGCGGTTTTTTTGAAGCTTAAAATCCATTGAATGAATATTTGGTCGCCTTTCTTCCTTTCAAAGCACTCGCTATTATAAAAGTTTCGTTAATATACGTATTTTTTAAACATAATAATTTCCTCCGCAGTCCCGGGATGAGTAATTTCGCGAATCAATTTTCGTGTAAGTTTTTCTTCCAAGTGCTTTTTTAAAGGCTCTTCATTCATCAAATGAAAATTTGTTCCTTTCTTTACCTTTCAAAACGGTCGTTTTTGAGAAAATGGGATCATTTATACGTATTTCTTGCAAGCATAACGTTTTCCAGCCGCAGTCCCGGGATGAGAAATTTCGTGATTCAAGCGACTCGTTTAGTTGTTCCCCCGAGGGTTTTTTTGGAAGCATGTTAGTTTTAATTGTAAATTTGTTTGACTCTTTTCATTTCCAAACGGCAGTTATTCAGAAAATTTTCGTATTCAAACTTATTTCTTGCAAACAAAATTTTTCATCCGCAGTACCGGGATGAGAAATTTTGTGATTCAATTGTGGCGTTTAGTTTTACCTCAGCGGTTTTTTAAAGCTTAAAATTCATTGAATGAATATTTTGTGGCCTCTCTTCCTTTAAAGGCAGTCGCTGTTATAAAAGTTTCGTTAATATACTTATTTTTTAAACATAATAATTTTCCTCCGCAGTCCCGGGATGAAAAATTTCGCGAATCAATTCTTGTCTAAATTTTTCTTCGAAGTGCTTTTTTAAAAGCTTTTCATTCATCAAATGAAAATTTAATCTTTCTATACCATTCAAAACGGTCGTTTTTGAGAAATGGTATCATTTATACGTATTTTTTGCAAACATAAAGTTTTCTAGCCGCAGTCCCGGGATGAGAAATTTCGTGATTCAAGCGACTCGTTTAGTTGTTCCCCCGAGGGTTTTTTATAAAGACTGTTAGTTTTAATTGTAAATTTGTGTTACTCTTTTCATTTCCAAACGGCAGTTATTGGGAAAACTTCGTATTCAAAGGTATTTCTTGCAAACATAAAATTTTTCATCCGCAGTAACGGGATGAGAAATTTTGTGATTGAATTGTGGCGTTTAGTTTTTACCTCAAAGGTTTTTTAAATCTTAAAATTCATTGAATGAATATTTGGTTGCCTCCCTTCCTTTCAAAGCAGTCGCTGTTATAAAAGTTTCGATAATATACGTACTTTTTAAACATAATAATTTTCCTCCGCAGTCCCGGGATGAGAAATTTCGTGAATCAATTTTTGTGTAAGTTTTTCTTCCAAGTATTTTTCTAAAAGCTTTTCATTCATCAAATGAATATTTGTTCTTTCTTTACCATTCAAAACGGTCGTTTTTGAGAAAATGGTATCATTTATACGTATTTCTTGCAAGCATAACGTTTTCCAGCCGCAGTCCCGGGATGAGAAATTTCGTGATTCAAGCGACTCGTTTCGTTGTTCCCCCGAGGGTTTTTTTGAAAGCCTATTAGTTTTAACTGTAAATTTGTGTGACTCTTTTCACTTCCAAACGGCAGTTATTGAGAAAATTTTTCGTATTCATACGTATTTCTTGCAAACAAAATTTTCATCCGCAGTACCGGGATGAGAAATTTTGTGATTCAATTGTGGCGTGTAGTTTTTACCTCAGCGGTTTTTTTAAGCTTAAAATTCATTGAATGAATATTTGGTCGCCTCTCTTCCTTTAAGGGCAGTCGCTGATATGAAAGTTTCGTTTATATACTTATTTTTTAAACATAATAATTTTCCTCCGCAGACTCGGGATGAAAAATATCGCGAATCAATTTTCGTGTTTTTCTTCCAAGGGCTTTTTTAAAAGCTTTTCATTCATCAAATGAAAATTTGGTCTTTCTTTACCATTAAAAACGCACGTTTTTGAGAAAAAGGTATCATTTATACGTATTTTTTGAAAACATAAAGTTTTCCAGCCGCAGTCCCAGGATGAGAAATTTCGTGATTCAAGCGACTCGTTTAGTTGTTCCCCCGAGGGTTTTTTAAAAAGACTGTTAGTTTTAATTGTAAATTTGTGTGACTCTTTTCATTTCCAAACGGCAGTTATTGGGAAAATTTTCGTATTCATACGTTTTTCTTGCAAACAAAATTTTTAATCCGCAGTACCGGGATGAGAAATTTTGTGATTGAATTGTGGCGTTTAGTTTTAACCTCAGCGGTTTTTTTGAAGCTTAAAATTCATTGAATGAATATTTGGTCGCCTTTCTTCCTTTCAAAGCACTCGCTATTATAAAAGTTTCGTTAATATACGTATTTTTTAAACATAATAATTTTCCTCCGCAGTCTCGGGATGAAAAATATCGCAAATCAATTTTCGTGTTTTTCTTCCAAGTGCTTTTTTAAAAGCTTTTCATTCATCAAATGAAAATTTGGTCTTTCTTTACCATTAAAAACGCACGTTTTTGAGAAAATGGTATCATTTATACGTATTTCTTGCAAGCATAATATTTTCCCGCCGCAGTCCCGGGATGAGAAATGTCTTGATTCAAGCGACTCGTTTCGTTGTTCCCCCGAAGGTTTTTTTGAAAGCCTATTAGTTTTAACTGTAAATTTGTGTGACTCTTATCATTTCCCAACGGCAGTTATTGGGAAAATTTTCGTATTCATACGTTTTTCTTGCAAACAAAATTTTTCATCCGCAGTACCGGGATGAGAAATTTTGTGATTCAATTGTGGCGTTTAGTTTTTACCTCAGCGGTTTTTTAAAGTTTAAAATTCATTGAATGAATATTTTGTCGCCTCTCTTCCTTAAAGGCAGTCGCTGTTATAAAAATTTCGTAAATATACTTATTTTTTAAACATAATAATTTTCCTCCGCAGTCCCGGGATTAAAAATTTCGCGAATCAATTCTTGTCTAAATTTTTCTTTCAAGTGCTTTTTTAAAAGCTTTTCATTCATCAAATGAAAATTTGTTCTTTCTTTACCATTCAAAACGGTCGTTTTTGAGATAATGGTATCATTTTTACGTATTTTTTGCAAGCATTAAGTTTTCCAGCCTCGGTCCCGGGATGAGAAATTTCGCGATTCAAGCGACTCGTTTAGTTGTTCCCCCGAGGGTTTTTTAAAAAGACTGTTAGTTTTAATTGTAAATTTGTGTGACTCTTTTCATTTTCAAACGGCAGTTATTGGGAAAATTTTCGTATTCATACGTTTTTCTTGCAAACAAAATTTTTCATCCGCAGTATCGGGATGAGAAATTTTGTGATTCAATTGTGGCGTTTAGTTTTTACCTCAGCGGTTTTTTAAGCTTAAAATTCATTGAATGAATATTTTGTCGCCTCTCTTCCTTTAAAGGCAGTCGCTGTTATAAAAGTTTCGTTAATATACTTATTTTTTAAACATAATAATTTTCCTGCACAGTCCCGGAATGAAAAATTTCGCGAATAAATTCTTGTCTAAATTTTTCTTCCAAGTGCTTTTTTAAAAGCTTTTCATTCATCAAATGAAAATTTGTTCTTTTTTACCATTCAAAACGGTCGTTTTTGAGAAAATGTAATCATTAAACGTATTTTTTGAAAGCATAAAGTTTTCCAGCCGCAGTCCCGGGATGAGAAATTTCGTGATTCAAGCGACTCGTTTTGTTGTTCCCCCGAGGGTTTTTTTAAAAGACTGTTAGTTTTAATTGTAAATTTGTGTTACTCTTTTCATTTCCAAAGGGCAGTTATTGGGAAAACTTTCGTATTCAAAAGTATTTCTATCAAACATAAAATTTTTCATCCGCAGTACCGGGATGAGAAATTTTGTGATTGAATTGTGGCGTTTAGTTTTAACCTCAGCGGTTTTTTTGAAGCTTAAAATTCATTGAATGAATATTTGGTCGCCTTTCCTCCTTTCAAAGCACTCGCTATTATAAAAGTTTCGTTAATATACGTATTTTTTAAACATAATAATTTTCCTCCGCAGTCCCGGGATGAGTAAATTCGCGAATCAATTTTCGTGTAAGTTTTTCTTCCAAGTGCTTTTTTAAAGGCTCTTCATTCATCAAATGAAAATTTGTTCCTTTCTTTACCTTTCAAAACGGTCGTTTTTGAGAAAATGGTATCATTTATACGTACTTCTTGCAAGCATAACGTTTTCCAGCCGCAGTCCCGGGATGAGAAATTTCGTGATTCAAGCGACTCGTTTAGTTTGTCCCCCGAGGGTTTTTTTGGAAGCCTGTTAGTTTTAATTGTAAATTTGTTTGACTCTTTTCATTTCCAAACGGCAGTTATTCAGAAAATTTTCGTATTCAAACTTATTTCTTGCAAACAAAATTTTTCATCCGCAGTACCGGGATGAGAAATTTTGTGATTCAATTGTGGCGTTTAGTTTTACCTCAGCGGTTTTTTAAAGCTTAAAATTCATTGAATGAATATTTTGTGGCCTCTCTTCCTTTAAAGGCAGTCGCTGTTATAAAAGTTTCGTTAATATACTTATTTTTTAAACATAATAATTTTCCTCCGCAGTCCCGGGATGAAAAATTTCGCGAATCAATTCTTGTCTAAATTTTTCTTCGAAGTGCTTTTTTAAAAGCTTTTCATTCATCAAATGAAAATTTAATCTTTCTATACCATTCAAAACGGTCGTTTTTGAGAAAATGGTATCATTTATACGTATTTTTTGCAAACATAAAGTTTTCTAGCCGCAGTCCCGGGATGAGAAATTTCGTGATTCAAGCGACTCGTTTAGTTGTTCCCCCGAGGGTTTTTTATAAAGACTGTTAGTTTTAATTGTAAATTTGTGTTACTCTTTTCATTTCCAAACGGCAGTTATTGGGAAAACTTTCGTATTCAAAGGTATTTCTTGCAAACATAAAATTTTTCATCCGCAGTAACGGGATGAGAAATTTTGTGATTGAATTGTGGCGTTTAGTTTTTACCTCAAAGGTTTTTTAAATCTTAAAATTCATTGAATGAATATTTGGTTGCCTCCCTTCCTTTCAAAGCAGTCGCTGTTATAAAAGTTTCGATAATATACGTACTTTTTAAACATAATAATTTTCCTCCGCAGTCCCGGGATGAGAAATTTCGTGAATCAATTTTTGTGTAAGTTTTTCTTCCAAGTATTTTTCTAAAAGCTTTTCATTCATCAAATGAATATTTGTTCTTTCTTTACCATTCAAAACGGTCGTTTTTGAGAAAATGGTATCATTTATACGTATTTCTTGCAAGCATAACGTTTTCCAGCCGCAGTCCCGGGATGAGAAATTTCGTGATTCAAGCGACTCGTTTCGTTGTTCCCCCGAGGGTTTTTTTGAAAGCCTATTAGTTTTAACTGTAAATTTGTGTGACTCTTTTCACTTCCAAACGGCAGTTATTGAGAAAATTTTCGTATTCATACGTATTTCTTGCAAACAAAATTTTCATCCGCAGTACCGGGATGAGAAATTTTGTGATTCAATTGTGGCGTGTAGTTTTTACCTCAGCGGTTTTTTTAAGCTTAAAATTCATTGAATGAATATTTGGTCGCCTCTCTTCCTTTAAGGGCAGTCGCTGATATGAAAGTTTCGTTTATATACTTATTTTTTAAACATAATAATTTTCCTCCGCAGTCTCGGGATGAAAAATATCGCGAATCAATTTTCGTGTTTTTCTTCCAAGGGCTTTTTTAAAAGCTTTTCATTCATCAAATGAAAATTTGGTCTTTCTTTACCATTAAAAACGCACGTTTTTGAGAAAATGGTATCATTTATACGTATTTTTTGAAAACATAAAGTTTTCCAGCCGCAGTCCCAGGATGAGAAATTTCGTGATTCAAGCGACTCGTTTAGTTGTTCCCCCGAGGGTTTTTTAAAAAGACTGTTAGTTTTAATTGTAAATTTGTGTGACTCTTTTCATTTCCAAACGGCAGTTATTGGGAAAATTTTCGTATTCATACGTTTTTCTTGCAAACAAAATTTTTAATCCGCAGTACCGGGATGAGAAATTTTGTGATTGAATTGTGGCGTTTAGTTTTAACCTCAGCGGTTTTTTTGAAGCTTAAAATTCATTGAATGAATATTTGGTCGCCTTTCTTCCTTTCAAAGCACTCGCTATTATAAAAGTTTCGTTAATATACGTATTTTTTAAACATAATAATTTTCCTCCGCAGTCTCGGGATGAAAAATATCGCAAATCAATTTTCGTGTTTTTCTTCCAAGTGCTTTTTTAAAAGCTTTTCATTCATCAAATGAAAATTTGGTCTTTCTTTACCATTAAAAACGCACGTTTTTGAGAAAATGGTATCATTTATACGTATTTCTTGCAAGCATAATATTTTCCCGCCGCAGTCCCGGGATGAGAAATGTCTTGATTCAAGCGACTCGTTTCGTTGTTCCCCCGAAGGTTTTTTTGAAAGCCTATTAGTTTTAACTGTAAATTTGTGTGACTCTTATCATTTCCCAACGGCAGTTATTGGGAAAATTTTCGTATTCATACGTTTTTCTTGCAAACAAAATTTTTCATCCGCAGTACCGGGATGAGAAATTTTGTGATTCAATTGTGGCGTTTAGTTTTTACCTCAGCGGTTTTTTAAAGTTTAAAATTCATTGAATGAATATTTTGTCGCCTCTCTTCCTTTAAAGGCAGTCGCTGTTATAAAAATTTCGTAAATATACTTATTTTTTAAACATAATAATTTTCCTCCGCAGTCCCGGGATTAAAAATTTCGCGAATCAATTCTTGTCTAAATTTTTCTTTCAAGTGCTTTTTTAAAAGCTTTTCATTCATCAAATGAAAATTTGTTCTTTCTTTACCATTCAAAACGGTCGTTTTTGAGATAATGGTATCATTTTTACGTATTTTTTGCAAGCATTAAGTTTTCGAGCCTCGGTCCCGGGATGAGAAATTTCGCGATTCAAGCGACTCGTTTAGTTGTTCCCCCGAGGGTTTTTTAAAAAGACTGTTAGTTTTAATTGTAAATTTGTGTGACTCTTTTCATTTTCAAACGGCAGTTATTGGGAAAATTTTCGTATTCATACGTTTTTCTTGCAAACAAAATTTTTCATCCGCAGTATCGGGATGAGAAATTTTGTGATTCAATTGTGGCGTTTAGTTTTTACCTCAGCGGTTTTTTAAAGCTTAAAATTCATTGAATGAATATTTTGTCGCCTCTCTTCCTTTAAAGGCAGTCGCTGTTATAAAAGTTTCGTTAATATACTTATTTTTTAAACATAATAATTTTCCTCCACAGTCCCGGAATGAAAAATTTCGCGAATCAATTCTTGTCTAAATTTTTCTTCCAAGTGCTTTTTTAAAAGCTTTTCATTCATCAAATGAAAATTTGTTCTTTTTTACCATTCAAAACGGTCGTTTTTGAGAAAATGTAATCATTAAACGTATTTTTTGAAAGCATAAAGTTTTCCAGCCGCAGTCCCGGGATGAGAAATTTCGTGATTCAAGCGACTCGTTTTGTTGTTCCCCCGAGGGTTTTTTAAAAAGACTGTTAGTTTTAATTGTAAATTTGTGTTACTCTTTTCATTTCCAAAGGGCAGTTATTGGGAAAACTTTCGTATTCAAAAGTATTTCTATCAAACATAAAATTTTTCATCCGCAGTACCGGGATGAGAAATTTTGTGATTTAATTGTGGCGTTTAGTTTTAACCTCAGCGGTTTTTTTGAAGCTTAAAATTCATTGAATGAATATTTGGTCGCCTTTCCTCCTTTCAAAGCACTCGCTATTATAAAAGTTTCGTTAATATACGTATTTTTTAAACATAATAATTTTCCTCCGCAGTCCCGGGATGAGTAATTTCGCGAATCAATTTTTGTGTAAGTTTTTCTTCCAAGTGCTTTTTTAAAGGCTCTTCATTCATCAAATGAAAATTTGTTCCTTTCTTTACCTTTCAAAACGGTCGTTTTTGAGAAAATGGTATCATTTATACGTACTTCTTGCAAGCATAACGTTTTCCAGCCGCAGTCCCGGGATGAGAAATTTCGTGATTCAAGCGACTCGTTTAGTTGTTCCCCCGAGGGTTTTTTTGGAAGCCTGTTAGTTTTAATTGTAAATTTGTTTGACTCTTTTCATTTCCAAACGGCAGTTATTCAGAAAATTTTCGTATTCAAACTTATTTCTTGCAAACAAAATTTTTCATCCGCAGTACCGGGATGAGAAATTTTGTGATTCAATTGTGGCGTTTAGTTTTTACCTCAGCGGTTTTTTAAATCTTAAAATTCATTGAATGAATATTTGGTTGCCTCCCTACCATTCAAAGCAGTCGCTGTTATAAAAGTTTCGTTAATATACGTACTTTTTAAACATAATAATTTTCCTCCGCAGTCCCGGGATGAGAAATTTCGTGAATCAATTTTCGTGTAAGTTTTTCTTCCAAGTATTTTTCTAAAAGCTTTTCATTCATCAAATGAAAATTTGTTCTTTCTTTACCATTCAAAACGGTCGTTTTTGAGAAAATGTAATCATTAAACGTATTTTAGGAAAGCATAAAGTTTTCCAGCCGCAGTCCCGGGTTGAGAAATTTCGTGATTCAAGCGACTCGTTTTGTTGTTCCCCCGAGGGTTTTTTAAAAAGACTGTTAGTTTTAATTGTAAATTTGTGTTACTCTTTTCATTTCCAAATGGCGGTTATTGGGAAAACTTTCGTATTCAAAAGTATTTCTATCAAACATAAAATTTTTCATCCGCAGTACCGGGATGAGAAATTTTGTGATTGAATTGTGGCGTTTAGTTTTAACCTCAGCGGTTTTTTTGAAGCTTAAAATCCATTGAATGAATATTTGGTCGCCTTTCTTCCTTTCAAAGCACTCGCTATTATAAAAGTTTCGTTAATATACGTATTTTTTAAACATAATAATTTCCTCCGCAGTCCCGGGATGAGTAATTTCGCGAATCAATTTTCGTGTAAGTTTTTCTTCCAAGTGCTTTTTTAAAGGCTCTTCATTCATCAAATGAAAATTTGTTCCTTTCTTTACCTTTCAAAACGGTCGTTTTTGAGAAAATGGGATCATTTATACGTATTTCTTGCAAGCATAACGTTTTCCAGCCGCAGTCCCGGGATGAGAAATTTCGTGATTCAAGCGACTCGTTTAGTTGTTCCCCCGAGGGTTTTTTTGGAAGCCTGTTAGTTTTAATTGTAAATTTGTTTGACTCTTTTCATTTCCAAACGGCAGTTATTCAGAAAATTTTCGTATTCAAACTTATTTCTTGCAAACAAAATTTTTCATCCGCAGTACCGGGATGAGAAATTTTGTGATTCAATTGTGGCGTTTAGTTTTACCTCAGCGGTTTTTTAAAGCTTAAAATTCATTGAATGAATATTTTGTGGCCTCTCTTCCTTTAAAGGCAGTCGCTGTTATAAAAGTTTCGTTAATATACTTATTTTTTAAACATAATAATTTTCCTCCGCAGTCCCGGGATGAAAAATTTCGCGAATCAATTCTTGTCTAAATTATTCTTCGAAGTGCTTTTTTAAAAGCTTTTCATTCATCAAATGAAAATTTAATCTTTCTATACCATTCAAAACGGTCGTTTTTGAGATAATGGTATCATTTTTACGTATTTTTTGCAAGCATTAAGTTTTCCAGCCTCGGTCCCGGGATGAGAAATTTCGTGATTCAAGCGACTCGTTTAGTTGTTCCCCCGAGGGTTTTTTAAAAAGACTGTTAGTTTTAATTGTAAATTTGTGTGACTCTTTTCATTTTCAAACGGCAGTTATTGGGAAAATTTTCGTATTCATACGTTTTTCTTGCAAACAAAATTTTTCATCCGCAGTATCGGGATGAGAAATTTTGTGATTCAATTGTGGCGTTTAGTTTTTACCTCAGCGGTTTTTTAAAGCTTAAAATTCATTGAATGAATATTTTGTCGCCTCTCTTCCTTTAAAGGCAGTCGCTGTTATAAAAGTTTCGTTAATATACTTATTTTTTAAACATAATAATTTTCCTCCACAGTCCCGGAATGAAAAATTTCGCGAATCAATTCTTGTCTAAATTTTTCTTCCAAGTGCTTTTTTAAAAGCTTTTCATTCATCAAATGAAAATTTGTTCTTTTTTACCATTCAAAACGGTCGTTTTTGAGAAAATGTAATCATTAAACGTATTTTTTGAAAGCATAAAGTTTTCCAGCCGCAGTCCCGGGATGAGAAATTTCGTGATTCAAGCGACTCGTTTTGTTGTTCCCCCGAGGGTTTTTTAAAAAGACTGTTAGTTTTAATTGTAAATTTGTGTTACTCTTTTCATTTCCAAAGGGCAGTTATTGGGAAAAATTTCGTATTCAAAAGTATTTCTATCAAACATAAAATTTTTCATCCGCAGTACCGGGATGAGAAATTTTGTGATTGAATTGTGGCGTTTAGTTTTAACCTCAGCGGTTTTTTTGAAGCTTAAAATTCATTGAATGAATATTTGGTCGCCTTTCCTCCTTTCAAAGCACTCGCTATTATAAAAGTTTCGTTAATATACGTATTTTTTAAAAATAATAATTTTCCTCCGCAGTCCCGGGATGAGTAATTTCGCGAATCAATTTTCGTGTAAGTTTTTCTTCCAAGTGCTTTTTTAAAGGCTCTTCATTCATCAAATGAAAATTTGTTCCTTTCTTTACCTTTCAAAACGGTCGTTTTTGAGAAAATGGTATCATTTATACGTACTTCTTGCAAGCATAACGTTTTCCAGCCGCAGTCCCGGGATGAGAAATTTCGTGATTCAAGCGACTCGTTTAGTTGTTCCCCCGAGGGTTTTTTTGGAAGCCTGTTAGTTTTAATTGTAAATTTGTTTGACTCTTTTCATTTCCAAACGGCAGTTATTCAGAAAATTTTCGTATTCAAACTTATTTCTTGCAAACAAAATTTTTCATCCGCAGTACCGGGATGAGAAATTTTGTGATTCAATTGTGGCGTTTAGTTTTTACCTCAGCGGTTTTTTAAATCTTAAAATTCATTGAATGAATATTTGGTTGCCTCCCTACCATTCAAAGCAGTCGCTGTTATAAAAGTTTCGTTAATATACGTACTTTTTAAACATAATAATTTTCCTCCGCAGTCCCGGGATGAGAAATTTCGTGAATCAATTTTCGTGTAAGTTTTTCTTCCAAGTATTTTTCTAAAAGCTTTTCATTCATCAAATGAAAATTTGTTCTTTCTTTACCATTCAAAACGGTCGTTTTTGAGAAAATGTAATCATTAAACGTATTTTAGGAAAGCATAAAGTTTTCCAGCCGCAGTCCCGGGTTGAGAAATTTCGTGATTCAAGCGACTCGTTTTGTTGTTCCCCCGAGGGTTTTTTAAAAAGACTGTTAGTTTTAATTGTAAATTTGTGTTACTCTTTTCATTTCCAAATGGCAGTTATTGGGAAAACTTTCGTATTCAAAAGTATTTCTATCAAACATAAAATTTTTCATCCGCAGTACCGGGATGAGAAATTTTGTGATTGAATTGTGGCGTTTAGTTTTAACCTCAGCGGTTTTTTTGAAGCTTAAAATCCATTGAATGAATATTTGGTCGCCTTTCTTCCTTTCAAAGCACTCGCTATTATAAAAGTTTCGTTAATATACGTATTTTTTAAACATAATAATTTCCTCCGCAGTCCCGGGATGAGTAATTTCGCGAATAAATTTTCGTGTAAGTTTTTCTTCCAAGTGCTTTTTTAAAGGCTCTTCATTCATCAAATGAAAATTTGTTCCTTTCTTTACCTTTCAAAACGGTCGTTTTTGAGAAAATGGGATCATTTATACGTATTTCTTGCAAGCATAACGTTTTCCAGCCGCAGTCCCGGGATGAGAAATTTCGTGATTCAAGCGACTCGTTTAGTTGTTCCCCCGAGGGTTTTTTTGGAAGCCTGTTAGTTTTAATTGTAAATTTATTTGACTCTTTTCATTTCCAAACGGCAGTTATTCAGAAAATTTTCGTATTCAAACTTATTTCTTGCAAACAAAATTTTTCATCCGCAGTACCGGGATGAGAAATTTTGTGATTCAATTGTGGCGTTTAGTTTTACCTCAGCGGTTTTTTAAAGCTTAAAATTCATTGAATGAATATTTTGTGGCCTCTCTTCCTTTAAAGGCAGTCGCTGTTATAAAAGTTTCGTTAATATACTTATTTTTTAAACATAATAATTTTCCTCCGCAGTCCCGGGATGAAAAATTTCGCGAATCAATTCTCGTCTAAATTTTTCTTCGAAGTGCTTTTTTAAAAGCTTTTCATTCATCAAATGAAAATTTAATCTTTTTATACCATTCAAAACGGTCGTTTTTGAGAAAATGGTATCATTTATACGTATTTCTTGCAAGCATAACGTTTTCCAGCCGCAGTCCCGGGATGAGAAATTTCGTGATTCAAGCGACTCGTTTCGTTGTTCCCCCGAGGGTTTTTTTGAAAGCCTATTAGTTTTAACTGTAAATTTGTGTGACTCTTTTCACTTCCAAACGGCAGTTATTGAGAAAATTTTCGTATTCATACGTATTTCTTGCAAACAAAATTTTCATCCGCAGTACCGGGATGAGAAATTTTGTGATTCAATTGTGGCGTTTAGTTTTTACCTCAGCGGTTTTTTTAAGCTTAAAATTCATTGAATGAATATTTGGTTGCCTCCCTTCCTTTCAAAGCAGTCGCTGTTATGAAAGCTTCGTTAATATACGTACTTTTTAAACATAATAATTTTCCTCCGCAGTCCCGGGATGAGAAATTTCGTGAATCAATTTTCGTGTAAGTTTTTCTTCCAAGTATTTTTCTAAAAGCTTTTCATTCATCAAATGAAAATTTGTTCTTTCTTTACCATTCAAAACGGTCGTTTTTGAGTAAATGGTATCATTTATACGTATTTCTTGCAAGCATAACGTTTTCCAGCCGCAGTCCCGGGATGAGAAATTCCGTGATTCAAGCGACTCGTTTCGTTGTTCCCCCGAGGGTTTTTTTGAAAGCCTATTAGTTTTAACTGTAAATTTGTGTGACTCTTTTCACTTCCAAACGGCAGTTATTGAGAAAATTTTCGTATTCATACGTATTTCTTGCAAACAAAATTTTCATCCGCAGTACCGGGATGAGAAATTTTGTGATTCAATTGTGGCGTTTAGTTTTTACCTCAGCGGTTTTTTTAAGCTTAAAATTCATTGAATGAATATTTGGTCGCCTCTCTTCCTTTAAGGGCAGTCGCTGATATGAAAGTTTCGTTTATATACTTATTTTTTAAACATAATAATTTTCCTCCGCAGTCTCGGGATGAAAAATATCGCGAATCAATTTTCGTGTTTTTCTACCAAGTGCTTTTTTAAAAGCTTTGATTCATCAAATGAAAATTTGGTCTTTCTTTACCATTAAAAACGCACGTTTTTGAGAAAATGGTATCATTTATACGTATTTTTTGAAAACATAATGTTTTCCAGCCGCAGTCCCAGGATGAGAAATTTCGTGATTCAAGCGACTCGTTTTGTTGTTCCCCGAGGGTTTTTTAAAAAGACTGTTAGTTTTAATTGTAAATTTGTGTTACTCTTTTCATTTCCAAACGGCAGTTATTGGGAAAACTTTCGTATTCAAAAGTATTTCTATCAAACATAAAATTTTTCATCCGCAGTACCGGGATGAGAAATTTTGTGATTGAATTGTGGCGTTTAGTTTTTACCTCAGCGGTTTTTTTAAGCTTAAAATTCATTGAATGAATATTTGGTTGCCTCCCTTCCTTTCAAAGCAGTCGCTGTTATAAAAGTTTCGTTAATATACGTACTTTTTAAACATAATAATTTTCCTCCGCAGTCCCGGGATGAGTAATTTCGCGAATCAATTTTCGTGTAGGTTTTTCTTCCAAGTGCTTTTTAAAAGGCTCTTCATTCATCAAATGAAAATTTGTTCCTTTCTTTACCTTTCAAAACGGTCGTTTTTGAGAAAATGGTATCATTTATACGTATTTCTTGCAAGCATAACGTTTTCCAGCCGCAGTCCCGGGATGAGAAATTTCGTGATTCAAGCAACTCGTTTAGTTGTTCCCCCGAGGGTTTTTTTGGAAGCCTGTTAGTTTTAATTGTAAATTTGTGTTACTCTTTTCATTTCCAAACGGCAGTTATTCAGAAAATTTTCGTATTCAAACTTATTTCTTGCAAACAAAATTTTTCATCCGCAGTACCGGGATGAGAAATTTTGTGATTCAATTGTGGCGTTTAGTTTTTACCCAAGCGGTTTTTTAAATCTTAAAATTCATTGAATGAATATTTGGTTGCCTCCCTTCCTTTCAAAGCAGTCGCTGTTATAAAAGTTTCGTTAATATACGTACTTTTTAAACATAATAATTTTCCTCCGCAGTCCCGGGATGAGAAATTTCGTGAATCAATTTTCGTGTAAGTTTTTCTTCCAAGTATTTTTCTAAAAGCTTTTCATTCATCAAATGAAAATTTGTTCTTTCTTTACCATTCAAAACGGTCGTTTTTGAGAAAATGGTATCATTTATACGTATTTCTTGCAAGCATAACGTTTTCCAGCCGCAGTCCCGGGATGAGAAATTTCGTGATTCAAGCGACTCGTTTCGTTGTTCCCCCGAGGGTTTTTTTGAAAGCCTATTAGTTTTAACTGTAAATTTGTGTGACTCTTTTCACTTCCAAACGGCAGTTATTGAGAAAATTTTCGTATTCATACGTATTTCTTGCAAACAAAATTTTCATCCGCAGTACCGGGATGAGAAATTTTGTGATTCAATTGTGGCGTTTAGTTTTTACCTCAGCGGTTTTTTAAATCTTAAAATTCATTGAATGAATATTTGGTTGCCTCCCTACCTTTCAAAGCAGTCGCTGTTATAAAAGTTTCGTTAATATATGTACTTTTTAAACATAATAATTTTCCTCCGCAGTCCCGGGATGAGAAATTTCGTGAATCAATTTTCGTGTAAGTTTTTCTTCCAAGTATTTTTCTAAAAGCTTTTCATTCATCAAATGAAAATTTGTTCTTTCTTTACCATTCAAAACGGTCGTTTTTGAGAAAATGCAATCATTAAACGTATTTTTTGAAAGCATTAAGTTTTCCAGCCGCAGTCCCGGGATGAGAAATTTCGTGATTCAAGCGACTCGTTTTGTTGTTCCCCCGAGGGTTTTTTAAAAAGACTGTTAGTTTTAATTGTAAATTTGTGTTACTCTTTTCATTTCCAAATGGCAGTTATTGGGAAAACTTTCGTATTCAAAAGTATTTATATCAAAAAATAAAATTTTTCATCCGCAGTACCGGGATGAGAAATTTTGTGATTGAATTGTGGCGTTTAGTTTTAACCTCAGCGGTTTTTTTGAAGCTTAAAATTCATTGAATGAATATTTGGTCGCCTTTCTTCCTTTCAAAGCACTCGCTATTATAAAAGTTTCGTTAATATACGTATTTTTTAAACATAATAATTTCCTCCGCAGTCCCGGGATGAGTAATTTCGCGAATCAATTTTCGTGTAAGTTTTTCTTCCAAGTGCTTTTTTAAAGGCTCTTCATTCATCAAATGAAAATTTGTTCCTTTCTTTACCTTTCAAAACGGTCGTTTTTGAGAAAATGGTATCATTTATACGTATTTCTTGCAAGCATAACGTTTTCCAGCCGCAGTCCCGGGATGAGAAATTTCGTGATTCAAGCAACTCGTTTAGTTGTTCCCCCGAGGGTTTTTTTGGAAGCCTGTTAGTTTTAATTGTAAATTTGTTTGACTCTTTTCATTTCCAAACGGCAGTTATTCAGAAAATTTTCGTATTCAAACTTATTTCTTGCAAACAAAATTTTTCATCCGCAGTACCGGGATGAGAAATTTTGTGATTCAATTGTGGCGTTTAGTTTTACCTCAGCGGTTTTTTAAAGCTTAAAATTCATTGAATGAATATTTTGTGGCCTCTCTTCCTTTAAAGGCAGTCGCTGTTATAAAAGTTTCGTTAATATACTTATTTTTTAAACATAATAATTTTCCTCCGCAGTCCCGGGATGAAAAATTTCGCGAATCAATTCTTGTCTAAATTTTTCTTCGAAGTGCTTTTTTAAAAGCTTTTCATTCATCAAATGAAAATTTAATCTTTTTATACCATTCAAAACGGTCGTTTTTGAGAAAATGGTATCATTTATACGTATTTTTTGCAAACATAAAGTTTTCTAGCCGCAGTCCCGGGATGAGAAATTTCGTGATTCAAGCGACTCGTTTAGTTGTTCCCCCGAGGGTTTTTTATAAAGACTGTTAGTTTTAATTGTAAATTTGTGTTACTCTTTTCATTTCCAAACGGCAGTTATTGGGAAAACTTTCGTATTCAAAGGTATTTCTTGCAAACAAAATTTTTCATCCGCAGTAACGGGATGAGAAATTTTGTGATTGAATTGTGGCGTTTAGTTTTTACCTCAGCGGTTTTTTAAATCTTAAAATTCATTGAATGAATATTTGGTTGCCTCCCTTCCTTTCAAAGCAGTCGCTGTTATAAAAGTTTCGTTAATATACGTACTTTTTAAACATAATAATTTTTCTCCGCAGTCCCGGGATGAGAAATTTCGTGAATCAATTTTCGTGTAAGTTTTTCTTCCAAGTATTTTTCTAAAAGCTTTTCATTCATCAAATGAAAATTTGTTCTTTCTTTACCATTCAAAACGGTCGTTTTTGAGAAAATGGTATCATTTATACGTATTTCTTGCAAGCATAACGTTTTCCAGCCGCAGTCCCGGGATGAGAAATTTCGTGATTCAAGCGACTCGTTTCGTTGTTCCCCCGAGGGTTTTTTTGAAAGCCTATTAGTTTTAACTGTAAATTTGTGTGACTCTTTTCACTTCCAAACGGCAGTTATTGAGAAAATTTTCGTATTCATACGTATTTCTTGCAAACAAAATTTTCATCCGCAGTACCGGGATGAGAAATTTTGTGATTCAATTGTGGCGTTTAGTTTTTACCTCAGCGGTTTTTTTAAGCTTAAAATTCATTGAATGAATATTTGGTCGCCTCTCTTCCTTTAAGGGCAGTCGCTGATATGAAAGTTTCGTTTATATACTTATTTTTTAAACATAATAATTTTCCTCCGCAGTCTCGGGATGAAAAATATCGCGAATCAATTTTCGTGTTTTTCTACCAAGTGCTTTTTTAAAAGCTTTTCATTCATCAAATGAAAATTTGGTCTTTCTTTACCATTAAAAACGCACGTTTTTGAGAAAATGGTATCATTTATACGTATTTTTTGAAAACATAAAGTTTTCCAGCCGCAGTCCCAGGATGAGAAATTTCGTGATTCAAGCGACTCGTTTTGTTGTTCCCCCGAGGGTTTTTTAAAAAGACTGTTAGTTTTAATTGTAAATTTGTGTTACTCTTTTCATTTCCAAACGGCAGTTATTGGGAAAACTTTCGTATTCAAAAGTATTTCTATCAAACATAAAATTTTTCATCCGCAGTACCGGGATGAGAAATTTTGTGATTGAATTGTGGCGTTTAGTTTTTACCTCAGCGGTTTTTTTAAGCTTAAAATTCATTGAATGAATATTTGGTTGCCTCCCTTCCTTTCAAAGCAGTCGCTGTTATAAAAGTTTCGTTAATATACGTACTTTTTAAACATAATAATTTTCCTCCGCAGTCCCGGGATGAGTAATTTCGCGAATCAATTTTCGTGTAGGTTTTTCTTCCAAGTGCTTTTTAAAAGGCTCTTCATTCATCAAATGAAAATTTGTTCCTTTCTTTACCTTTCAAAACGGTCGTTTTTGAGAAAATGGTATCATTTATACGTATTTCTTGCAAGCATAACGTTTTCCAGCCGCAGTCCCGGGATGAGAAATTTCGTGATTCAAGCAACTCGTTTAGTTGTTCCCCCGAGGGTTTTTTTGGAAGCCTGTTAGTTTTAATTGTAAATTTGTGTTACTCTTTTCATTTCCAAACGGCAGTTATTCAGAAAATTTTCGTATTCAAACTTATTTCTTGCAAACAAAATTTTTCATCCGCAGTACCGGGATGAGAAATTTTGTGATTCAATTGTGGCGTTTAGTTTTTACCTCAGCGGTTTTTTAAATCTTAAAATTCATTGAATGAATATTTGGTTGCCTCCCTTCCTTTCAAAGCAGTCGCTGTTATAAAAGTTTCGTTAATATACGTACTTTTTAAACATAATAATTTTCCTCCGCAGTCCCGGGATGAGAAATTTCGTGAATCAATTTTCGTGTAAGTTTTTCTTCCAAGTATTTTTCTAAAAGCTTTTCATTCATCAAATGAAAATTTGTTCTTTCTTTACCATTCAAAACGGTCGTTTTTGAGAATATGGTATCATTTATACGTATTTCTTGCAAGCATAACGTTTTCCAGCCGCAGTCCCGGGATGAGAAATTTTGTGATTCAAGCGACTGGTTTCGTTGTTCCCCCGAGGGTTTTTTTGAAAGCCTATTAGTTTTAACTGTAAATTTGTGTGACTCTTTTCATTTCCAAATGGCAGTTATTGGGAAAACTTTCGTATTCAAAAGTATTTCTATCAAACATAAAATTTTTCATCCGCAGTACCGGGATGAGAAATTTTGTGATTGAATTGTGGCGTTTAGTTTTAACCTCAGCGGTTTTTTTGAAGCTTAAAATCCATTGAATGAATATTTGGTCGCCTTTCTTCCTTTCAAAGCACTCGCTATTATAAAAGTTTCGTTAATATACGTATTTTTTAAACATAATAATTTCCTCCGCAGTCCCGGGATGAGTAATTTCGCGAATCAATTTTCGTGTAAGTTTTTCTTCCAAGTGCTTTTTTAAAGGCTCTTCATTCATCAAATGAAAATTTGTTCCTTTCTTTACCTTTCAAAACGGTCGTTTTTGAGAAAATGGGATCATTTATACGTATTTCTTGCAAGCATAACGTTTTCCAGCCGCAGTCCCGGGATGAGAAATTTCGTGATTCAAGCGACTCGTTTAGTTGTTCCCCCGAGGGTTTTTTTGGAAGCCTGTTAGTTTTAATTGTAAATTTGTTTGACTCTTTTCATTTCCAAACGGCAGTTATTCAGAAAATTTTCGTATTCAAACTTATTTCTTGCAAACAAAATTTTTCATCCGCAGTACCGGGATGAGAAATTTTGTGATTCAATTGTGGCGTTTAGTTTTACCTCAGCGGTTTTTTAAAGCTTAAAATTCATTGAATGAATATTTTGTGGCCTCTCTTCCTTTAAAGGCAGTCGCTGTTATAAAAGTTTCGTTAATATACTTATTTTTTAAACATAATAATTTTCCTCCGCAGTCCCGGGATGAAAAATTTCGCGAATCAATTCTTGTCTAAATTTTTCTTCGAAGTGCTTTTTTAAAAGCTTTTCATTCATCAAATGAAAATTTAATCTTTCTATACCATTCAAAACGGTCGTTTTTGAGAAAATGGTATCATTTATACGTATTTTTTGCAAACATAAAGTTTTCTAGCCGCAGTCCCGGGATGAGAAATTTCGTGATTCAAGCGACTCGTTTAGTTGTTCCCCCGAGGGTTTTTTATAAAGACTGTTAGTTTTAATTGTAAATTTGTGTTACTCTTTTCATTTCCAAACGGCAGTTATTGGGAAAACTTTCGTATTCAAAGGTATTTCTTGCAAACATAAAATTTTTCATCCGCAGTAACGGGATGAGAAATTTTGTGATTGAATTGTGGCGTTTAGTTTTTACCTCAAAGGTTTTTTAAATCTTAAAATTCATTGAATGAATATTTGGTTGCCTCCCTTCCTTTCAAAGCAGTCGCTGTTATAAAAGTTTCGATAATATACGTACTTTTTAAACATAATAATTTTCCTCCGCAGTCCCGGGATGAGAAATTTCGTGAATCAATTTTTGTGTAAGTTTTTCTTCCAAGTATTTTTCTAAAAGCTTTTCATTCATCAAATGAATATTTGTTCTTTCTTTACCATTCAAAACGGTCGTTTTTGAGAAAATGGTATCATTTATACGTATTTCTTGCAAGCATAACGTTTTCCAGCCGCAGTCCCGGGATGAGAAATTTCGTGATTCAAGCGACTCGTTTCGTTGTTCCCCCGAGGGTTTTTTTGAAAGCCTATTAGTTTTAACTGTAAATTTGTGTGACTCTTTTCACTTCCAAACGGCAGTTATTGAGAAAATTTTCGTATTCATACGTATTTCTTGCAAACAAAATTTTCATCCGCAGTACCGGGATGAGAAATTTTGTGATTCAATTGTGGCGTGTAGTTTTTACCTCAGCGGTTTTTTTAAGCTTAAAATTCATTGAATGAATATTTGGTCGCCTCTCTTCCTTTAAGGGCAGTCGCTGATATGAAAGTTTCGTTTATATACTTATTTTTTAAACATAATAATTTTCCTCCGCAGACTCGGGATGAAAAATATCGCGAATCAATTTTCGTGTTTTTCTTCCAAGGGCTTTTTTAAAAGCTTTTCATTCATCAAATGAAAATTTGGTCTTTCTTTACCATTAAAAACGCACGTTTTTGAGAAAAAGGTATCATTTATACGTATTTTTTGAAAACATAAAGTTTTCCAGCCGCAGTCCCAGGATGAGAAATTTCGTGATTCAAGCGACTCGTTTAGTTGTTCCCCCGAGGGTTTTTTAAAAAGACTGTTAGTTTTAATTGTAAATTTGTGTGACTCTTTTCATTTCCAAACGGCAGTTATTGGGAAAATTTTCGTATTCATACGTTTTTCTTGCAAACAAAATTTTTAATCCGCAGTACCGGGATGAGAAATTTTGTGATTGAATTGTGGCGTTTAGTTTTAACCTCAGCGGTTTTTTTGAAGCTTAAAATTCATTGAATGAATATTTGGTCGCCTTTCTTCCTTTCAAAGCACTCGCTATTATAAAAGTTTCGTTAATATACGTATTTTTTAAACATAATAATTTTCCTCCGCAGTCTCGGGATGAAAAATATCGCAAATCAATTTTCGTGTTTTTCTTCCAAGTGCTTTTTTAAAAGCTTTTCATTCATCAAATGAAAATTTGGTCTTTCTTTACCATTAAAAACGCACGTTTTTGAGAAAATGGTATCATTTATACGTATTTCTTGCAAGCATAATATTTTCCCGCCGCAGTCCCGGGATGAGAAATGTCTTGATTCAAGCGACTCGTTTCGTTGTTCCCCCGAAGGTTTTTTTGAAAGCCTATTAGTTTTAACTGTAAATTTGTGTGACTCTTATCATTTCCCAACGGCAGTTATTGGGAAAATTTTCGTATTCATACGTTTTTCTTGCAAACAAAATTTTTCATCCGCAGTACCGGGATGAGAAATTTTGTGATTCAATTGTGGCGTTTAGTTTTTACCTCAGCGGTTTTTTAAAGTTTAAAATTCATTGAATGAATATTTTGTCGCCTCTCTTCCTTTAAAGGCAGTCGCTGTTATAAAAATTTCGTAAATATACTTATTTTTTAAACATAATAATTTTCCTCCGCAGTCCCGGGATTAAAAATTTCGCGAATCAATTCTTGTCTAAATTTTTCTTTCAAGTGCTTTTTTAAAAGCTTTTCATTCATCAAATGAAAATTTGTTCTTTCTTTACCATTCAAAACGGTCGTTTTTGAGATAATGGTATCATTTTTACGTATTTTTTGCAAGCATTAAGTTTTCCAGCCTCGGTCCCGGGATGAGAAATTTCGCGATTCAAGCGACTCGTTTAGTTGTTCCCCCGAGGGTTTTTTAAAAAGACTGTTAGTTTTAATTGTAAATTTGTGTGACTCTTTTCATTTTCAAACGGCAGTTATTGGGAAAATTTTCGTATTCATACGTTTTTCTTGCAAACAAAATTTTTCATCCGCAATATCGGGATGAGAAATTTTGTGATTCAATTGTGGCGTTTAGTTTTTACCTCAGCGGTTTTTTAAAGCTTAAAATTCATTGAATGAATATTTTGTCGCCTCTCTTCCTTTAAAGGCAGTCGCTGTTATAAAAGTTTCGTTAATATACTTATTTTTTAAACATAATAATTTTCCTCCACAGTCCCGGAATGAAAAATTTCGCGAATAAATTCTTGTCTAAATTTTTCTTCCAAGTGCTTTTTTAAAAGCTTTTCATTCATCAAATGAAAATTTGTTCTTTTTTACCATTCAAAACGGTCGTTTTTGAGAAAATGTAATCATTAAACGTATTTTTTGAAAGCATAAAGTTTTCCAGCCGCAGTCCCGGGATGAGAAATTTCGTGATTCAAGCGACTCGTTTTGTTGTTCCCCCGAGGGTTTTTTTAAAAGACTGTTAGTTTTAATTGTAAATTTGTGTTACTCTTTTCATTTCCAAAGGGCAGTTATTGGGAAAACTTTCGTATTCAAAAGTATTTCTATCAAACATAAAATTTTTCATCCGCAGTACCGGGATGAGAAATTTTGTGATTGAATTGTGGCGTTTAGTTTTAACCTCAGCGGTTTTTTTGAAGCTTAAAATTCATTGAATGAATATTTGGTCGCCTTTCCTCCTTTCAAAGCACTCGCTATTATAAAAGTTTCGTTAATATACGTATTTTTTAAACATAATAATTTTCCTCCGCAGTCCCGGGATGAGTAAATTCGCGAATCAATTTTCGTGTAAGTTTTTCTTCCAAGTGCTTTTTTAAAGGCTCTTCATTCATCAAATGAAAATTTGTTCCTTTCTTTACCTTTCAAAACGGTCGTTTTTGAGAAAATGGTATCATTTATACGTACTTCTTGCAAGCATAACGTTTTCCAGCCGCAGTCCCGGGATGAGAAATTTCGTGATTCAAGCGACTCGTTTAGTTGTTCCCCCGAGGGTTTTTTTGGAAGCCTGTTAGTTTTAATTGTAAATTTGTTTGACTCTTTTCATTTCCAAACGGCAGTTATTCAGAAAATTTTCGTATTCAAACTTATTTCTTGCAAACAAAATTTTTCATCCGCAGTACCGGGATGAGAAATTTTGTGATTCAATTGTGGCGTTTAGTTTTACCTCAGCGGTTTTTTAAAGCTTAAAATTCATTGAATGAATATTTTGTGGCCTCTCTTCCTTTAAAGGCAGTCGCTGTTATAAAAGTTTCGTTAATATACTTATTTTTTAAACATAATAATTTTCCTCCGCAGTCCCGGGATGAAAAATTTCGCGAATCAATTCTTGTCTAAATTTTTCTTCGAAGTGCTTTTTTAAAAGCTTTTCATTCATCAAATGAAAATTTAATCTTTCTATACCATTCAAAACGGTCGTTTTTGAGAAAATGGTATCATTTATACGTATTTTTTGCAAACATAAAGTTTTCTAGCCGCAGTCCCGGGATGAGAAATTTCGTGATTCAAGCGACTCGTTTAGTTGTTCCCCCGAGGGTTTTTTATAAAGACTGTTAGTTTTAATTGTAAATTTGTGTTACTCTTTTCATTTCCAAACGGCAGTTATTGGGAAAACTTTCGTATTCAAAGGTATTTCTTGCAAACATAAAATTTTTCATCCGCAGTAACGGGATGAGAAATTTTGTGATTGAATTGTGGCGTTTAGTTTTTACCTCAAAGGTTTTTTAAATCTTAAAATTCATTGAATGAATATTTGGTTGCCTCCCTTCCTTTCAAAGCAGTCGCTGTTATAAAAGTTTCGATAATATACGTACTTTTTAAACATAATAATTTTCCTCCGCAGTCCCGGGATGAGAAATTTCGTGAATCAATTTTTGTGTAAGTTTTTCTTCCAAGTATTTTTCTAAAAGCTTTTCATTCATCAAATGAATATTTGTTCTTTCTTTACCATTCAAAACGGTCGTTTTTGAGAAAATGGTATCATTTATACGTATTTCTTGCAAGCATAACGTTTTCCAGCCGCAGTCCCGGGATGAGAAATTTCGTGATTCAAGCGACTCGTTTCGTTGTTCCCCCGAGGGTTTTTTTGAAAGCCTATTAGTTTTAACTGTAAATTTGTGTGACTCTTTTCACTTCCAAACGCCAGTTATTGAGAAAATTTTCGTATTCATACGTATTTCTTGCAAACAAAATTTTCATCCGCAGTACCGGGATGAGAAATTTTGTGATTCAATTGTGGCGTGTAGTTTTTACCTCAGCGGTTTTTTTAAGCTTAAAATTCATTGAATGAATATTTGGTCGCCTCTCTTCCTTTAAGGGCAGTCGCTGATATGAAAGTTTCGTTTATATACTTATTTTTTAAACATAATAATTTTCCTCCGCAGTCTCGGGATGAAAAATATCGCGAATCAATTTTCGTGTTTTTCTTCCAAGGGCTTTTTTAAAAGCTTTTCATTCATCAAATGAAAATTTGGTCTTTCTTTACCATTAAAAACGCACGTTTTTGAGAAAATGGTATCATTTATACGTATTTTTTGAAAACATAAAGTTTTCCAGCCGCAGTCCCAGGATGAGAAATTTCGTGATTCAAGCGACTCGTTTAGTTGTTCCCCCGAGGGTTTTTTAAAAAGACTGTTAGTTTTAATTGTAAATTTGTGTGACTCTTTTCATTTCCAAACGGCAGTTATTGGGAAAATTTTCGTATTCATACGTTTTTCTTGCAAACAAAATTTTTAATCCGCAGTACCGGGATGAGAAATTTTGTGATTGAATTGTGGCGTTTAGTTTTAACCTCAGCGGTTTTTTTGAAGCTTAAAATTCATTGAATGAATATTTGGTCGCCTTTCTTCCTTTCAAAGCACTCGCTATTATAAAAGTTTCGTTAATATACGTATTTTTTAAACATAATAATTTTCCTCCGCAGTCTCGGGATGAAAAATATCGCAAATCAATTTTCGTGTTTTTCTTCCAAGTGCTTTTTTAAAAGCTTTTCATTCATCAAATGAAAATTTGGTCTTTCTTTACCATTAAAAACGCACGTTTTTGAGAAAATGGTATCATTTATACGTATTTCTTGCAAGCATAATATTTTCCCGCCGCAGTCCCGGGATGAGAAATGTCTTGATTCAAGCGACTCGTTTCGTTGTTCCCCCGAAGGTTTTTTTGAAAGCCTATTAGTTTTAACTGTAAATTTGTGTGACTCTTATCATTTCCCAACGGCAGTTATTGGGAAAATTTTCGTATTCATACGTTTTTCTTGCAAACAAAATTTTTCATCCGCAGTACCGGGATGAGAAATTTTGTGATTCAATTGTGGCGTTTAGTTTTTACCTCAGCGGTTTTTTAAAGTTTAAAATTCATTGAATGAATATTTTGTCGCCTCTCTTCCTTTAAAGGCAGTCGCTGTTATAAAAATTTCGTAAATATACTTATTTTTTAAACATAATAATTTTCCTCCGCAGTCCCGGGATTAAAAATTTCGCGAATCAATTCTTGTCTAAATTTTTCTTTCAAGTGCTTTTTTAAAAGCTTTTCATTCATCAAATGAAAATTTGTTCTTTCTTTACCATTCAAAACGGTCGTTTTTGAGATAATGGTATCATTTTTACGTATTTTTTGCAAGCATTAAGTTTTCGAGCCTCGGTCCCGGGATGAGAAATTTCGCGATTCAAGCGACTCGTTTAGTTGTTCCCCCGAGGGTTTTTTAAAAAGACTGTTAGTTTTAATTGTAAATTTGTGTGACTCTTTTCATTTTCAAACGGCAGTTATTGGGAAAATTTTCGTATTCATACGTTTTTCTTGCAAACAAAATTTTTCATCCGCAGTATCGGGATGAGAAATTTTGTGATTCAATTGTGGCGTTTAGTTTTTACCTCAGCGGTTTTTTAAAGCTTAAAATTCATTGAATGAATATTTTGTCGCCTCTCTTCCTTTAAAGGCAGTCGCTGTTATAAAAGTTTCGTTAATATACTTATTTTTTAAACATAATAATTTTCCTCCACAGTCCCGGAATGAAAAATTTCGCGAATCAATTCTTGTCTAAATTTTTCTTCCAAGTGCTTTTTTAAAAGCTTTTCATTCATCAAATGAAAATTTGTTCTTTTTTACCATTCAAAACGGTCGTTTTTGAGAAAATGTAATCATTAAACGTATTTTTTGAAAGCATAAAGTTTTCCAGCCGCAGTCCCGGGATGAGAAATTTCGTGATTCAAGCGACTCGTTTTGTTGTTCCCCCGAGGGTTTTTTAAAAAGACTGTTAGTTTTAATTGTAAATTTGTGTTACTCTTTTCATTTCCAAAGGGCAGTTATTGGGAAAACTTTCGTATTCAAAAGTATTTCTATCAAACATAAAATTTTTCATCCGCAGTACCGGGATGAGAAATTTTGTGATTTAATTGTGGCGTTTAGTTTTAACCTCAGCGGTTTTTTTGAAGCTTAAAATTCATTGAATGAATATTTGGTCGCCTTTCCTCCTTTCAAAGCACTCGCTATTATAAAAGTTTCGTTAATATACGTATTTTTTAAACATAATAATTTTCCTCCGCAGTCCCGGGATGAGTAATTTCGCGAATCAATTTTCGTGTAAGTTTTTCTTCCAAGTGCTTTTTTAAAGGCTCTTCATTCATCAAATGAAAATTTGTTCCTTTCTTTACCTTTCAAAACGGTCGTTTTTGAGAAAATGGTATCATTTATACGTACTTCTTGCAAGCATAACGTTTTCCAGCCGCAGTCCCGGGATGAGAAATTTCGTGATTCAAGCGACTCGTTTAGTTGTTCCCCCGAGGGTTTTTTTGGAAGCCTGTTAGTTTTAATTGTAAATTTGTTTGACTCTTTTCATTTCCAAACGGCAGTTATTCAGAAAATTTTCGTATTCAAACTTATTTCTTGCAAACAAAATTTTTCATCCGCAGTACCGGGATGAGAAATTTTGTGATTCAATTGTGGCGTTTAGTTTTTACCTCAGCGGTTTTTTAAATCTTAAAATTCATTGAATGAATATTTGGTTGCCTCCCTACCATTCAAAGCAGTCGCTGTTATAAAAGTTTCGTTAATATACGTACTTTTTAAACATAATAATTTTCCTCCGCAGTCCCGGGATGAGAAATTTCGTGAATCAATTTTCGTGTAAGTTTTTCTTCCAAGTATTTTTCTAAAAGCTTTTCATTCATCAAATGAAAATTTGTTCTTTCTTTACCATTCAAAACGGTCGTTTTTGAGAAAATGTAATCATTAAACGTATTTTAGGAAAGCATAAAGTTTTCCAGCCGCAGTCCCGGGTTGAGAAATTTCGTGATTCAAGCGACTCGTTTTGTTGTTCCCCCGAGGGTTTTTTAAAAAGACTGTTAGTTTTAATTGTAAATTTGTGTTACTCTTTTCATTTCCAAATGGCGGTTATTGGGAAAACTTTCGTATTCAAAAGTATTTCTATCAAACATAAAATTTTTCATCCGCAGTACCGGGATGAGAAATTTTGTGATTGAATTGTGGCGTTTAGTTTTAACCTCAGCGGTTTTTTTGAAGCTTAAAATCCATTGAATGAATATTTGGTCGCCTTTCTTCCTTTCAAAGCACTCGCTATTATAAAAGTTTCGTTAATATACGTATTTTTTAAACATAATAATTTCCTCCGCAGTCCCGGGATGAGTAATTTCGCGAATCAATTTTCGTGTAAGTTTTTCTTCCAAGTGCTTTTTTAAAGGCTCTTCATTCATCAAATGAAAATTTGTTCCTTTCTTTACCTTTCAAAACGGTCGTTTTTGAGAAAATGGGATCATTTATACGTATTTCTTGCAAGCATAACGTTTTCCAGCCGCAGTCCCGGGATGAGAAATTTCGTGATTCAAGCGACTCGTTTAGTTGTTCCCCCGAGGGTTTTTTTGGAAGCCTGTTAGTTTTAATTGTAAATTTGTTTGACTCTTTTCATTTCCAAACGGCAGTTATTCAGAAAATTTTCGTATTCAAACTTATTTCTTGCAAACAAAATTTTTCATCCGCAGTACCGGGATGAGAAATTTTGTGATTCAATTGTGGCGTTTAGTTTTACCTCAGCGGTTTTTTAAAGCTTAAAATTCATTGAATGAATATTTTGTGGCCTCTCTTCCTTTAAAGGCAGTCGCTGTTATAAAAGTTTCGTTAATATACTTATTTTTTAAACATAATAATTTTCCTCCGCAGTCCCGGGATGAAAAATTTCGCGAATCAATTCTTGTCTAAATTATTCTTCGAAGTGCTTTTTTAAAAGCTTTTCATTCATCAAATGAAAATTTAATCTTTCTATACCATTCAAAACGGTCGTTTTTGAGATAATGGTATCATTTTTACGTATTTTTTGCAAGCATTAAGTTTTCCAGCCTCGGTCCCGGGATGAGAAATTTCGTGATTCAAGCGACTCGTTTAGTTGTTCCCCCGAGGGTTTTTTAAAAAGACTGTTAGTTTTAATTGTAAATTTGTGTGACTCTTTTCATTTTCAAACGGCAGTTATTGGGAAAATTTTCGTATTCATACGTTTTTCTTGCAAACAAAATTTTTCATCCGCAGTATCGGGATGAGAAATTTTGTGATTCAATTGTGGCGTTTAGTTTTTACCTCAGCGGTTTTTTAAAGCTTAAAATTCATTGAATGAATATTTTGTCGCCTCTCTTCCTTTAAAGGCAGTCGCTGTTATAAAAGTTTCGTTAATATACTTATTTTTTAAACATAATAATTTTCCTCCACAGTCCCGGAATGAAAAATTTCGCGAATCAATTCTTGTCTAAATTTTTCTTCCAAGTGCTTTTTTAAAAGCTTTTCATTCATCAAATGAAAATTTGTTCTTTTTTACCATTCAAAACGGTCGTTTTTGAGAAAATGTAATCATTAAACGTATTTTTTGAAAGCATAAAGTTTTCCAGCCGCAGTCCCGGGATGAGAAATTTCGTGATTCAAGCGACTCGTTTTGTTGTTCCCCCGAGGGTTTTTTAAAAAGACTGTTAGTTTTAATTGTAAATTTGTGTTACTCTTTTCATTTCCAAAGGGCAGTTATTGGGAAAACTTTCGTATTCAAAAGTATTTCTATCAAACATAAAATTTTTCATCCGCAGTACCGGGATGAGAAATTTTGTGATTGAATTGTGGCGTTTAGTTTTAACCTCAGCGGTTTTTTTGAAGCTTAAAATTCATTGAATGAATATTTGGTCGCCTTTCCTCCTTTCAAAGCACTCGCTATTATAAAAGTTTCGTTAATATACGTATTTTTTAAAAATAATAATTTTCCTCCGCAGTCCCGGGATGAGTAATTTCGCGAATCAATTTTCGTGTAAGTTTTTCTTCCAAGTGCTTTTTTAAAGGCTCTTCATTCATCAAATGAAAATTTGTTCCTTTCTTTACCTTTCAAAACGGTCGTTTTTGAGAAAATGGTATCATTTATACGTACTTCTTGCAAGCATAACGTTTTCCAGCCGCAGTCCCGGGATGAGAAATTTCGTGATTCAAGCGACTCGTTTAGTTGTTCCCCCGAGGGTTTTTTTGGAAGCCTGTTAGTTTTAATTGTAAATTTGTTTGACTCTTTTCATTTCCAAACGGCAGTTATTCAGAAAATTTTCGTATTCAAACTTATTTCTTGCAAACAAAATTTTTCATCCGCAGTACCGGGATGAGAAATTTTGTGATTCAATTGTGGCGTTTAGTTTTTACCTCAGCGGTTTTTTAAATCTTAAAATTCATTGAATGAATATTTGGTTGCCTCCCTACCATTCAAAGCAGTCGCTGTTATAAAAGTTTCGTTAATATACGTACTTTTTAAACATAATAATTTTCCTCCGCAGTCCCGGGATGAGAAATTTCGTGAATCAATTTTCGTGTAAGTTTTTCTTCCAAGTATTTTTCTAAAAGCTTTTCATTCATCAAATGAAAATTTGTTCTTTCTTTACCATTCAAAACGGTCGTTTTTGAGAAAATGTAATCATTAAACGTATTTTAGGAAAGCATAAAGTTTTCCAGCCGCAGTCCCGGGTTGAGAAATTTCGTGATTCAAGCGACTCGTTTTGTTGTTCCCCCGAGGGTTTTTTAAAAAGACTGTTAGTTTTAATTGTAAATTTGTGTTACTCTTTTCATTTCCAAATGGCAGTTATTGGGAAAACTTTCGTATTCAAAAGTATTTCTATCAAACATAAAATTTTTCATCCGCAGTACCGGGATGAGAAATTTTGTGATTGAATTGTGGCGTTTAGTTTTAACCTCAGCGGTTTTTTTGAAGCTTAAAATCCATTGAATGAATATTTGGTCGCCTTTCTTCCTTTCAAAGCACTCGCTATTATAAAAGTTTCGTTAATATACGTATTTTTTAAACATAATAATTTCCTCCGCAGTCCCGGGATGAGTAATTTCGCGAATAAATTTTCGTGTAAGTTTTTCTTCCAAGTGCTTTTTTAAAGGCTCTTCATTCATCAAATGAAAATTTGTTCCTTTCTTTACCTTTCAAAACGGTCGTTTTTGAGAAAATGGGATCATTTATACGTATTTCTTGCAAGCATAACGTTTTCCAGCCGCAGTCCCGGGATGAGAAATTTCGTGATTCAAGCGACTCGTTTAGTTGTTCCCCCGAGGGTTTTTTTGGAAGCCTGTTAGTTTTAATTGTAAATTTATTTGACTCTTTTCATTTCCAAACGGCAGTTATTCAGAAAATTTTCGTATTCAAACTTATTTCTTGCAAACAAAATTTTTCATCCGCAGTACCGGGATGAGAAATTTTGTGATTCAATTGTGGCGTTTAGTTTTACCTCAGCGGTTTTTTAAAGCTTAAAATTCATTGAATGAATATTTTGTGGCCTCTCTTCCTTTAAAGGCAGTCGCTGTTATAAAAGTTTCGTTAATATACTTATTTTTTAAACATAATAATTTTCCTCCGCAGTCCCGGGATGAAAAATTTCGCGAATCAATTCTTGTTTAAATTTTTCTTCGAAGTGCTTTTTTAAAAGCTTTTCATTCATCAAATGAAAATTTAATCTTTCTATACCATTCAAAACGGTCGTTTTTGAGAAAATGGTATCATTTATACGTATTTTTTGGAAACATAAAGTTTTCTAGCCGCAGTCCCGGGATGAGAAATTTCGTGATTCAAGCGACTCGTTTAGTTGTTCCCCCGAGGGTTTTTTATAAAGACTGTTAGTTTTAATTGTAAATTTGTGTTACTCTTTTCATTTCCAAACGGCAGTTATTGGGAAAACTTTCGTATTCAAAGGTATTTCTTGCAAACATAAAATTTTCATCCGCAGTAACGGGATGAGAAATTTTGTGATTGAATTGTGGCGTTTAGTTTTTACCTCAAAGGTTTTTTAAATCTTAAAATTCATTGAATGAATATTTGGTTGCCTCCCTTCCTTTCAAAGCAGTCGCTGTTATAAAAGTTTCGTTAATATACGTACTTTTTAAACATAATAATTTTCCTCCGCAGTCCCGGGATGAGAAATTTCGTGAATCAATTTTTGTGTAAGTTTTTCTTCCAAGTATTTTTCTAAAAGCTTTTCATTCATCAAATGAATATTTGTTCTTTCTTTACCATTCAAAACGGTCGTTTTTGAGAAAATGGTATCATTTATACGTATTTCTTGCAAGCATAACGTTTTCCAGCCGCAGTCCCGGGATGAGAAATTTCGTGATTCAAGCGACTCGTTTCGTTGTTCCCCCGAGGGTTTTTTTGAAAGCCTATTAGTTTTAACTGTAAATTTGTGTGACTCTTTTCACTTCCAAACGGCAGTTATTGAGAAAATTTTCGTATTCATACGTATTTCTTGCAAACAAAATTTTCATCCGCAGTACCGGGATGAGGAATTTTGTGATTCAATTGTGGCGTTTAGTTTTTACCTCAGCGGTTTTTTTAAGCTTAAAATTCATTGAATGAATATTTGGTCGCCTCTCTTCCTTTAAGGGCAGTCGCTGATATGAAAGTTTCGTTTATATACTTATTTTTTAAACATAATAATTTTCCTCCGCAGTCTCGGGATGAAAAATATCGCGAATCAATTTTCGTGTTTTTCTTCCAAGTGCTTTTTTAAAAGCTTTTCATTCATCAAACGAAAATTTGGTCTTTCTTTACCATTAAAAACGCACGTTTTTGAGAAAATGGTATCATTTATACGTATTTTTTGAAAACATAAAGTTTTCCAGCCGCAGTCCCAGGATGAGAAATTTCGTGATTCAAGCGACTCGTTTAGTTGTTCCCCCGAGGGTTTTTTAAAAAGACTGTTAGTTTTAATTGTAAATTTGTGTGACTCTTTTCATTTCCAAACGGCAGTTATTGGGAAAATTTTCGTATTCATACGTTTTTCTTGCAAACAAAATTTTTAATCCGCAGTACCGGGATGAGAAATTTTGTGATTGAATTGTGGCGTTTAGTTTTAACCTCAGCGGTTTTTTTGAAGCTTAAAATTCATTGAATGAATATTTGGTCGCCTTTCTTCCTTTCAAAGCACTCGCTATTATAAAAGTTTCGTTAATATACGTATTTTTTAAACATAATAATTTTCCTCCGCAGTCTCGGGATGAAAAATATCGCAAATCAATTTTCGTGTTTTTCTTCCAAGTGCTTTTTTAAAAGCTTTTCATTCATCAAATGAAAATTTGGTCTTTCTTTGCCATTAAAAACGCACGTTTTTGAGAAAATGGTATCATTTATACGTATTTCTTGCAAGCATAATATTTTCCAGCCGCAGTCCCGGGATGAGAAATGTCTTGATTCAAGCGACTCGTTTCGTTGTTCCCCCGAAGGTTTTTTTGAAAGCCTATTAGTTTTAACTGTAAATTTGTGTGACTCTTATCATTTCCCAACGGCAGTTATTGGGAAAATTTTCGTATTCATACGTTTTTCTTGCAAACAAAATTTTTCATCCGCAGTACCGGGATGAAAAATTTTGTGATTCAATTGTGGCGTTTAGTTTTTACCTCAGCGGTTTTTTAAAGTTTAAAATTCATTGAATGAATATTTTGTCGCCTCTCTTCCTTTAAAGGCAGTCGCTGTTATAAAAATTTCGTTAATATACTTATTTTTTAAACATAATAATTTTCCTCCGCAGTCCCGGGATTAAAAATTTCGCGAATCAATTCTTGTCTAAATTTTTCTTTCAAGTGCTTTTTTAAAAGCTTTTCATTCATCAAATGAAAATTAGTTCTTTCTTTACCATTCAAAACGGTCGTTTTTGAGATAATGGTATCATTTTTACGTATTTTTTGCAAGCATTAAGTTTTCCAGCCGCGGTCCCGGGATGAGAAATTTCGTGATTCAAGCGACTCGTTTAGTTGTTCCCCCGAGGGTTTTTTAAAAAGACTGTTAGTTTTAATTGTAAATTTGTGTGACTCTTTTCATTTTCAAACGGCAGTTATTGGGAAAATTTTCGTATTCATACGTTTTTCTTGCAAACAAAATTTTTCATCCGCAGTATCGGGATGAGAAATTTTGTGATTCAATTGTGGCGTTTAGTTTTTACCTCAGCGGTTTTTTAAAGCTTAAAATTCATTGAATGAATATTTTGTCGCCTCTCTTCCTTTAAAGGCAGTCGCTGTTATAAAAGTTTCGTTAATATACTTATTTTTTAAACATAATAATTTTCCTCCGCAGTCCCGGAATGAAAAATTTCGCGAATCAATTCTTGTCTAAATTTTTCTTCCAAGTGCTTTTTTAAAAGCTTTTCATTCATCAAATGAAAATTTGTTCTTTTTTACCATTCAAAACGGTCGTTTTTGAGAAAATGTAATCATTAAACGTATTTTTTGAAAGCATAAAGTTTTCCAGCCGCAGTCCCGGGATGAGAAATTTCGTGATTCAAGCGACTCGTTTTGTTGTTCCCCCGAGGGTTTTTTAAAAAGACTGTTAGTTTTAATTGTAAATTTGTGTTACTCTTTTCATTTCCAAACGGCAGTTATTGGGAAAACTTTCGTATTCAAAAGTATTTCTATCAAACATAAAATTTTTCATCCGCAGTACCGGGATGAGAAATTTTGTGATTGAATTGTGGCGTTTAGTTTTAACCTCAGCGGTTTTTTTGAAGCTTAAAATTCATTGAATGAATATTTGGTCGCCTTTCCTCCTTTCAAAGCACTCGCTATTATAAAAGTTTCGTTAATATACGTATTTTTTAAACATAATAATTTTCCTCCGCAGTCCCGGGATGAGTAATTTCGCGAATCAATTTTCGTGTAAGTTTTTCTTCCAAGTGCTTTTTTAAAGGCTCTTCATTCATCAAATGAAAATTTGTTCCTTTCTTTACCTTTCAAAACGGTCGTTTTTGAGAAAATGGTATCATTTATACGTACTTCTTGCAAGCATAACGTTTTCCAGCCGCAGTCCCGGGATGAGAAATTTCGTGATTCAAGCGACTCGTTTAGTTGTTCCCCCGAGGGTTTTTTTGGAAGCCTGTTAGTTTTAATTGTAAATTTGTTTGACTCTTTTCATTTCCAAACGGCAGTTATTCAGAAAATTTTCGTATTCAAACTTATTTCTTGCAAACAAAATTTTTCATCCGCAGTACCGGGATGAGAAATTTTGTGATTCAATTGTGGCGTTTAGTTTTACCTCAGCGGTTTTTTAAAGCTTAAAATTCATTGAATGAATATTTTGTGGCCTCTCTTCCTTTTAAGGCAGTCGCTGTTATAAAAGTTTCGTTAATATACTTATTTTTTAAACATAATAATTTTCCTCCGCAGTCCCGGGATGAAAAATTTCGCGAATCAATTCTTGTCTAAATTTTTCTTCCAAGTGCTTTTTTAAAAGCTTTTCATTCATCAAATGAAAATTTGTTCTTTCTATACCATTCAAAACGGTCGTTTTTGAGAAAATGCTATCATTTTTACGTATTTTTTGCAAACATTAAGAGTTCTAGCCGCAGTCCCGGGATGAGAAATTTCGTGATTCAAGCGACTCGTTTAGTTGTTCCCCCGAGGGTTTTTTATAAAGACTGTTAGTTTTAATTGTAAATTTGTGTTACTCTTTTCATTTCCAAACGGCAGTTATTGGGAAAACTTTCGTATTCAAAGGTATTTCTTGCAAACATAAAATTTTTCATCCGCAGTAACGGGATGAGAAATTTTGTGATTGAATTGTGGCGTTTAGTTTTTACCTCAGCGGTTTTTTAAATCTTAAAATTCATTGAATGAATATTTGGTTGCCTCCCTTCCTTTCAAAGCAGTCGCTGTTATAAAACTTTCGTTAATATACGTACTTTTTAAACATAATAATTTTCCTCCGCAGTCCCGGGATGAGAAATTTCGTGAATCAATTTTCGTGTAAGTTTTTCTTCCAAGTATTTTTCTAAAAGCTTTTCATTCATTAAATGAAAATTTGTTCTTTCTTTACCATTCAAAACAGTCGTTTTTGAGAAAATGGTATCATTTATACGTATTTCTTGCAAGCATAACGTTTTCCAGCCGCAGTCCCGGGATGAGAAATTTCGTGATTCAAGCGACTCGTTTCGCGTTTCCCCCGAGGGTTTTTTTGAAAGCCTATTAGTTTTAACTGTAAATTTGTGTGACTCTTTTCACTTCCAAACGGCAGTTATTGAGAAAATTTTCGTATTCATACGTATTTCTTGCATACAAAATTTTCATCCGCAGTACCGGGATGAGAAATTTTGTGATTCAATTGTGGCGTTTAGTTTTAACCTCAGCGGTTTTTTTGAAGCTTAAAATCCATTGAATGAATATTTGGTCGCCTTTCTTCCTTTCAAAGCACTCGCTATTATAAAAGTTTCGTTAATATACGTATTTTTTAAACATAATAATTTCCTCCGCAGTCCCGGGATGAGTAATTTCGCGAATCAATTTTCGTGTAAGTTTTTCTTCCAAGTGCTTTTTTAAAGGCTCTTCATTCATCAAATGAAAATTTGTTCCTTTCTTTACCTTTCAAAACGGTCGTTTTTGAGAAAATGGGATCATTTATACGTATTTCTTGCAAGCATAACGTTTTCCAGCCGCAGTCCCGGGATGAGAAATTTCGTGATTCAAGCGACTCGTTTAGTTGTTCCCCCGAGGGTTTTTTTGGAAGCCTGTTAGTTTTAATTGTAAATTTGTTTGACTCTTTTCATTTCCAAACGGCAGTTATTCAGAAAATTTTCGTATTCAAACTTATTTCTTGCAAACAAAATTTTTCATCCGCAGTACCGGAATGAGAAATTTTGTGATTCAATTGTGGCGTTTAGTTTTACCTCAGCGGTTTTTTAAAGCTTAAAATTCATTGAATGAATATTTTGTGGCCTCTCTTCCTTATCAGGCAGTCGCTGTTATAAAAGTTTCGTTAATATACTTGTTTTTTAAACATAATAATTTTCCTCCGCAGTCCCGGGATGAAAAATTTCGCGAATCAATTCTTGTCTAAATTTTTCTTCGAAGTGCTTTTTTAAAAGCTTTTCATTCATCAAATGAAAATTTAATCTTTCTATACCATTCAAAACGGTCGTTTTTGAGATAATGGTATCATTTTTACGTATTTTTTGCAAGCATTAAGTTTTCCAGCCTCGGTCCCGGGATGAGAAATTTCGTGATTCAAGCGACTCGTTTAGTTGTTCCCCCGAGGGTTTTTTAAAAAGACTGTTAGTTTTAATTGTAAATTTGTGTGACTCTTTTCATTTTCAAACGGCAGTTATTGGGAAAATTTTCGTATTCATACGTTTTTCTTGCAAACAAAATTTTTCATCCGCAGTATCGGATGAGAAATTTTGTGATTCAATTGTGGCGTTTAGTTTTTACCTCAGCGGTTTTTTAAAGCTTAAAATTCATTGAATGAATATTTTGTCGCCTCTCTTCCTTTAAAGGCAGTCGCTGTTATAAAAGTTTCGTTAATATACTTATTTTTTAAACATAATAATTTTCCTCCACAGTCCCGGAATGAAAAATTTCGCGAATCAATTCTTGTCTAAATTTTTCTTCCAAGTGCTTTTTTAAAAGCTTTTCATTCATCAAATGAAAATTTGTTCTTTTTTACCATTCAAAACGGTCGTTTTTGAGAAAATGTAATCATTAAACGTATTTTTTGAAAGCATAAAGTTTTCCAGCCGCAGTCCCGGGATGAGAAATTTCGTGATTCAAGCGACTCGTTTTGTTGTTCCCCCGAGGGTTTTTTAAAAAGACTGTTAGTTTTAATTGTAAATTTGTGTTACTCTTTTCATTTCCAAAGGGCAGTTATTGGGAAAACTTTCGTATTCAAAAGTATTTCTATCAAACATAAAATTTTTCATCCGCAGTACCGGGATGAGAAATTTTGTGATTGAATTGTGGCGTTTAGTTTTAACCTCAGCGGTTTTTTTGAAGCTTAAAATTCATTGAATGAATATTTGGTCGCCTTTCCTCCTTTCAAAGCACTGGCTATTATAAAAGTTTCGTTAATATACGTATTTTTTAAACATAATAATTTTCCTCCGCAGTCCCGGGATGAGTAATTTCGCGAATCAATTTTCGTGTAAGTTTTTCTTCCAAGTGCTTTTTTAAAGGCTCTTCATTCATCAAATGAAAATTTGTTCCTTTCTTTACCTTTCAAAACGGTCGTTTTTGAGAAAATGGTATCATTTATACGTACTTCTTGCAAGCATAACGTTTTCCAGCCGCAGTCCCGGGATGAGAAATTTCGTGATTCAAGCGACTCGTTTAGTTGTTCCCCCGAGGGTTTTTTTGGAAGCCTGTTAGTTTTAATTGTAAATTTGTTTGACTCTTTTCATTTCCAAACGGCAGTTATTCAGAAAATTTTCGTATTCAAACTTATTTCTTGCAAACAAAATTTTTCATCCGCAGTACCGGGATGAGAAATTTTGTGATTCAATTGTGGCGTTTAGTTTTTACCTCAGCGGTTTTTTAAATCTTAAAATTCATTGAATGAATATTTGGTTGCCTCCCTACCATTCAAAGCAGTCGCTGTTATAAAAGTTTCGTTAATATACGTACTTTTTAAACATAATAATTTTCCTCCGCAGTCCCGGGATGAGAAATTTCGTGAATCAATTTTCGTGTAAGTTTTTCTTCCAAGTATTTTTCTAAAAGCTTTTCATTCATCAAATGAAAATTTGTTCTTTCTTTACCATTCAAAACGGTCGTTTTTGAGAAAATGTAATCATTAAACGTATTTTAGGAAAGCATAAAGTTTTCCAGCCGCAGTCCCGGGTTGAGAAATTTCGTGATTCAAGCGACTCGTTTTGTTGTTCCCCCGAGGGTTTTTTAAAAAGACTGTTAGTTTTAATTGTAAATTTGTGTTACTCTTTTCATTTCCAAATGGCAGTTATTGGGAAAACTTTCGTATTCAAAAGTATTTCTATCAAACATAAAATTTTTCATCCGCAGTACCGGGATGAGAAATTTTGTGATTGAATTGTGGCGTTTAGTTTTAACCTCAGCGGTTTTTTTGAAGCTTAAAATCCATTGAATGAATATTTGGTCGCCTTTCTTCCTTTCAAAGCACTCGCTATTATAAAAGTTTCGTTAATATACGTATTTTTTAAACATAATAATTTCCTCCGCAGTCCCGGGATGAGTAATTTCGCGAATCAATTTTCGTGTAAGTTTTTCTTCCAAGTGCTTTTTTAAAGGCTCTTCATTCATCAAATGAAAATTTGTTCCTTTCTTTACCTTTCAAAACGGTCGTTTTTGAGAAAATGGGATCATTTATACGTATTTCTTGCAAGCATAACGTTTTCCAGCCGCAGTCCCGGGATGAGAAATTTCGTGATTCAAGCGACTCGTTTAGTTGTTCCCCCGAGGGTTTTTTTGGAAGCCTGTTAGTTTTAATTGTAAATTTGTTTGACTCTTTTCATTTCCAAACGGCAGTTATTCAGAAAATTTTCGTATTCAAACTTATTTCTTGCAAACAAAATTTTTCATCCGCAGTACCGGGATGAGAAATTTTGTGATTCAATTGTGGCGTTTAGTTTTACCTCAGCGGTTTTTTAAAGCTTAAAATTCATTGAATGAATATTTTGTGGCCTCTCTTCCTTTAAAGGCAGTCGCTGTTATAAAAGTTTCGTTAATATACTTATTTTTTAAACATAATAATTTTCCTCCGCAGTCCCGGGATGAAAAATTTCGCGAATCAATTCTTGTCTAAATTTTTCTTCGAAGTGCTTTTTTAAAAGCTTTTCATTCATCAAATGAAAATTTAATCTTTCTATACCATTCAAAACGGTCGTTTTTGAGAAAATGGTATCATTTATACGTATTTTTTGGAAACATAAAGTTTTCTAGCCGCAGTCCCGGGATGAGAAATTTCGTGATTCAAGCGACTCGTTTAGTTGTTCCCCCGAGGGTTTTTTATAAAGACTGTTAGTTTTAATTGTAAATTTGTGTTACTCTTTTCATTTCCAAACGGCAGTTATTGGGAAAACTTTCGTATTCAAAGGTATTTCTTGCAAACATAAAATTTTTCATCCGCAGTAACGGGATGAGAAATTTTGTGATTGAATTGTGGCGTTTAGTTTTTACCTCAAAGGTTTTTTAAATCTTAAAATTCATTGAATGAATATTTGGTTGCCTCCCTTCCTTTCAAAGCAGTCGCTGTTATAAAAGTTTCGTTAATATACGTACTTTTTAAACATAATAATTTTCCTCCGCAGTCCCGGGATGAGAAATTTCGTGAATCAATTTTTGTGTAAGTTTTTCTTCCAAGTATTTTTCTAAAAGCTTTTCATTCATCAAATGAATATTTGTTCTTTCTTTACCATTCAAAACGGTCGTTTTTGAGAAAATGGTATCATTTATACGTATTTCTTGCAAGCATAACGTTTTCCAGCCGCAGTCCCGGGATGAGAAATTTCGTGATTCAAGCGACTCGTTTCGTTGTTCCCCCGAGGGTTTTTTTGAAAGCCTATTAGTTTTAACTGTAAATTTGTGTGACTCTTTTCACTTCCAAACGGCAGTTATTGAGAAAATTTTCGTATTCATACGTTTTTCTTGCAAACAAAATTTTTCATCCGCAGTATCGGGATGAGAAATTTTGTGATTCAATTGTGGCGTTTAGTTTTTACCTCAGCGGTTTTTTAAAGCTTAAAATTCATTGAATGAATATTTTGTCGCCTCTCTTCCTTTAAAGGCAGTCGCTGTTATAAAAGTTTCGTTAATATACTTATTTTTTAAACATAATAATTTTCCTCCGCAGTCCCGGAATGAAAAATTTCGCGAATCAATTCTTGTCTAAATTTTTCTTCCAAGTGCTTTTTTAAAAGCTTTTCATTCATCAAATGAAAATTTGTTCTTTTTTACCATTCAAAACGGTCGTTTTTGAGAAAATGTAATCATTAAACGTATTTTTTGAAAGCATAAAGTTTTCCAGCCGCAGTCCCGGGATGAGAAATTTCGTGATTCAAGCGACTCGTTTTGTTGTTCCCCCGAGGGTTTTTTAAAAAGACTGTTAGTTTTAATTGTAAATTTGTGTTACTCTTTTCATTTCCAAACGGCAGTTATTGGGAAAACTTTCGTATTCAAAAGTATTTCTATCAAACATAAAATTTTTCATCCGCAGTACCGGGATGAGAAATTTTGTGATTGAATTGTGGCGTTTAGTTTTAACCTCAGCGGTTTTTTTGAAGCTTAAAATTCATTGAATGAATATTTGGTCGCCTTTCCTCCTTTCAAAGCACTCGCTATTATAAAAGTTTCGTTAATATACGTATTTTTTAAACATAATAATTTTCCTCCGCCGTCCCGGGATGAGTAATTTCGCGAATCAATATTCGTGTAAGTTTTTCTTCCAAGTGCTTTTTTAAAGGCTCTTCATTCATCAAATGAAAATTTGTTCCTTTCTTTACCTTTCAAAACGGTCGTTTTTGAGAAAATGGTATCATTTATACGTATTTCTTGCAAGCATAACGTTTTCCAGCCGCAGTCCCGGGATGAGAAATTTCGTGATTCAAGCGACTCGTTTCGCGTTTCCCCCGAGGGTTTTTTTGAAAGCCTATTAGTTTTAACTGTAAATTTGTGTGACTCTTTTCACTTCCAAACGGCAGTTATTGAGAAAATTTTCGTATTCATACGTATTTCTAGCAAACAAAATTTTCATCCGCAGTACCGGGATGAGAAATTTTGTGATTCAATTGTGGCGTTTAGTTTTTACCTCAGCGGTTTTTTAAATCTTAAAATTCATTGAATGAATATTTGGTTGCCTCCCTACCTTTCAAAGCAGTCGCTGTTATAAAAGTTTCGTTAATATACGTACTTTTTAAACATAATAATTTTCCTCCGCAGTCCCGGGATGAGAAATTTCTTGAATCAATTTTCGTGTAAGTTTTTCTTCCAAGTATTTTTCTAAAAGCTTTTCATTCATCAAATGAAAATTTGTTCTTTCTTTACCATTCAAAACGGTCGTTTTTGAGAAAATGGTATCATTTATACGTATTTCTTGCAAGCATAACGTTTTCCAGCCGCAGTCCCGGGATGAGAAATTTCGTGATTCAAGCGACTCGTTTCGTTGTTCCCCCGAGGGTTTTTTTGAAAGCCTATTAGTTTTAACTGTAAATTTGTGTGACTCTTTTCACTTCCAAACGGCAGTTATTGAGAAAATTTTCGTATTCATACGTATTTCTTGCAAACAAAATTTTCATCCGCAGTACCGGGATGAGAAATTTTGTGATTCAATTGTGGCGTTTAGTTTTTACCTCAGCGGTTTTTTTAAGCTTAAAATTCATTGAATGAATATTTGGTTGCCTCCCTTCCTTTCAAAGCAGTCGCTGTTATAAAAGTTTCGTTAATATACGTACTTTTTAAACATAATAATTTTCCTCCGCAGTCCCGGGATGAGAAATTTCGTGAATCAATTTTCGTGTAAGTTTTTCTTCCAAGTATTTTTCTAAAAGCTTTTCATTCATCAAATGAAAATTTGTTCTTTCTTTACCATTCAAAACGGTCGTTTTTGAGAAAATGGTATCATTTATACGTATTTCTTGCAAGCATAACGTTTTCCAGCCGCAGTCCCGGGATGAGAAATTCCGTGATTCAAGCGACTCGTTTCGTTGTTCCCCCGAGGGTTTTTTTGAAAGCCTATTAGTTTTAACTGTAAATTTGTGTGACTCTTTTCACTTCCAAACGGCAGTTATTGAGAAAATTTTCGTATTCATACGTATTTCTTGCAAACAAAATTTTCATCCGCAGTAACGGGATGAGAAATTTTGTGATTCAATTGTGGCGTTTAGTTTTTACCTCAGCGGTTTTTTTAAGCTTAAAATTCATTGAATGAATATTTGGTCGCCTCTCTTCCTTTAAGGGCAGTCGCTGATATGAAAGTTTCGTTTATATACTTATTTTTTAAACATAATAATTTTCCTCCGCAGTCTCGGGATGAAAAATATCGCGAATCAATTTTCGTGTTTTTCTACCAAGTGCTTTTTTAAAAGTTTTCATTCATCAAATGAAAATTTGGTCTTTCTTTACCATTAAAAACGCACGTTTTTGAGAAAATGGTATCATTTATACGTATTTTTTGAAAACATAAAGTTTTCCAGCCGCAGTCCCAGGATGAGAAATTTCGTGATTCAAGCGACTCGTTTTGTTGTTCCCCCGAGGGTTTTTTAAAAAGACTGTTAGTTTTAATTGTAAATTTGTGTTACTCTTTTCATTTCCAAACGGCAGTTATTGGGAAAACTTTCGTATTCAAAAGTATTTCTATCAAACATAAAATTTTTCATCCGCAGTACCGGGATGAGAAATTTTGTGATTGAATTGTGGCGTTTAGTTTTTACCTCAGCGGTTTTTTTAAGCTTAAAATTCATTGAATGAATATTTGGTTGCCTCCCTTCCTTTCAAAGCAGTCGCTGTTATAAAAGTTTCGTTAATATACGTACTTTTTAAACATAATAATTTTCCTCCGCAGTCCCGGGATGAGTAATTTCGCGAATCAATTTTCGTGTAGGTTTTTCTTCCAAGTGCTTTTTAAAAGGCTCTTCATTCATCAAATGAAAATTTGTTCCTTTCTTTACCTTTCAAAACGGTCGTTTTTGAGAAAATGGTATCATTTATACGTATTTCTTGCAAGCATAACGTTTTCCAGCCGCAGTCCCGGGATGAGAAATTTCGTGATTCAAGCAACTCGTTAAGTTGTTCCCCCGAGGGTTTTTTTGGAAGCCTGTTAGTTTTAATTGTATATTTGTGTTACTCTTTTCATTTCCAAACGGCAGTTATTCAGAAAATTTTCGTATTCAAACTTATTTCTTGCAAACAAAATTTTTCATCCGCAGTACCGGGATGAGAAATTTTGTGATTCAATTGTGGCGTTTAGTTTTTACCTCAGCGGTTTTTTAAATCTTAAAATTCATTGAATGAATATTTGGTTGCCTCCCTTCCTTTCAAAGCAGTCGCTGTTATAAAAGTTTCGTTAATATACGTACTTTTTAAACATAATAATTTTCCTCCGCAGTCCCGGGATGAGAAATTTCGTGAATCAATTTTCGTGTAAGTTTTTCTTCCAAGTATTTTTCTAAAAGCTTTTCATTCATCAAATGAAAATTTGTTCTTTCTTTACCATTCAAAACGGTCGTTTTTGAGAATATGGTATCATTTATACGTATTTCTTGCAAGCATAACGTTTTCCAGCCGCAGTCCCGGGATGAGAAATTTTGTGATTCAAGCGACTCGTTTCGTTGTTCCCCCGAGGGTTTTTTTGAAAGCCTATTAGTTTTAACTGTAAATTTGTGTGACTCTTTTCACTTCCAAACGGCAGTTATTGAGAAAAATTTCGTATTCATACGTATTTCTTGCAAACAAAATTTTCATCCGCAGTACCGGGATGAGAAATTTTGTGATTCAATTGTGGCGTTTAGTTTTTACCTCAGCGGTTTTTTAAATCTTAAAATTCATTGAATGAATATTTGGTTGCCTCCCTACCATTCAAAGCAGTCGCTGTTATAAAAGTTTCGTTAATATACGTACTTTTTAAACATAATAATTTTCCTCCGCAGTCCCGGGATGAGAAATTTCGTGAATCAATTTTCGTGTAAGTTTTTCTTCCAAGTATTTTTCTAAAAGCTTTTCATTCATCAAATGAAAATTTGTTCTTTCTTTACCATTAAAAACGGTCGTTTTTGAGAAAATGTAATCATTAAACGTATTTTTTGAGAGCATAAAGTTTTCCAGCCGCAGTCCCGGGATGAGAAATTTCGTGATTCAAGCGACTCGTTTTGTTGTTCCCCCGAGGGTTTTTTAAAAAGACTGTTAGTTTTAATTGTAAATTTGTGTTACTCTTTTCATTTCCAAATGGCAGTTATTGGGAAAACTTTCGTATTCAAAAGTATTTCTATCAAACATAAAACTTTTCATCCGCAGTACCGGGATGAGAAATTTTGTGATTGAATTGTGGCGTTTAGTTTTAACCTCAGCGGTTTTTTTGAAGCTTAAAATCCATTGAATGAATATTTGGTCGCCTTTCTTCCTTTCAAAGCACTCGCTATTATAAAAGTTTCGTTAATATACGTATTTTTTAAACATAATAATTTCCTCCGCAGTCCCGGGATGAGTAATTTCGCGAATCAATTTTCGTGTAAGTTTTTTTCCAAGTGCTTTTTTAAAGGCTCTTCATTCATCAAATGAAAATTTGTTCCTTTCTTTACCTTTCAAAACGGTCGTTTTTGAGAAAATGGGATCATTTATACGTATTTCTTGCAAGCATAACGTTTTCCAGCCGCAGTCCCGGGATGAGAAATTTCGTGATTCAAGCGACTCGTTTAGTTGTTCCCCCGAGGGTTTTTTTGGAAGCCTGTTAGTTTTAATTGTAAATTTGTTTGACTCTTTTCATTTCCAAACGGCAGTTATTCAGAAAATTTTCGTATTCTAACTTATTTCTTGCAAACAAAATTTTTCATCCGCAGTACCGGGATGAGAAATTTTGTGATTCAATTGTGGCGTTTAGTTTTACCTCAGCGGTTTTTTAAAGCTTAAAATTCATTGAATGAATATTTTGTGGCCTCTCTTCCTTTAAAGGCAGTCGCTGTTATAAAAGTTTCGTTAATATACTTATTTTTTAAACATAATAATTTTCCTCCGCAGTCCCGGGATGAAAAATTTCGCGAATCAATTCTTGTCTAAATTTTTCTTCAAAGTGCTTTTTTAAAAGCTTTTCATTCATCAAATGAAAATTTAATCTTTCTATACCATTCAAAACGGTCGTTTTTGAGAAAATGGTATCATTTATACGTATTTTTTGCAAACATAAAGTTTTCTAGCCGCAGTCCCGGGATGAGAAATTTCGTGATTCAAGCGACTCGTTTAGTTGTTCCCCCGAGGGTTTTTTATAAAGGTTGTTAGTTTCAATTGTAAATTTGTGTTACTCTTTTCATTTCCAAACGGCAGTTATTGGGAAAACTTTCGTATTCAAAGGTATTTCTTGCAAACATAAAATTTTTCATCCGCAGTAACGGGATGAGAAATTTTGTGATTGAATTGTGGCGTTTAGTTTTTACCTCAAAGGTTTTTTAAATCTTAAAAATTCATTGAATGAATATTTGGTTGCCTCCTTCCTTTCAAAGCAGTCGCTGTTATAAAAGTTTCGTTAATATACGTACTTTTTAAACATAATAATTTTCCTCCGCAGTCCCGGGATGAGAAATTTCGTGAATCAATTTTTGTCGTAAGTTTTTTCTTCCAAGTATTTTTCTAAAAGCTTTTCATTCATCAAATGAATATTTGTTCTTTCTTTACCATTCAAAACGGTCGTTTTTGAGAAAATGGTATCATTTATACGTATTTCTTGACAGCATAACGTTTTCCAGCCGCAGTCCCGGGATGAGAAATTTCGTGATTTAAGCGACTCGTTTCGTTGTTCCCCCGAGGGTTTTTTTGAAAGCCTATTAGTTTTAACTGTAAATTTGTGTGACTCTTTTCACTTCCAAACGGCAGTTATTGAGAAAATTTTCGTATTCATACGTATTTCTTGCAAACAAAATTTTCATCCGCATGACCGGGATGAGAAATTTTGTAATTCAATTGTGGCGTTTAGTTTTTACCTCAGCGGTTTTTTTAAGCTTAAAATTCATTGAATGAATATTTGGTCGCCTCTCTTCCTTTAAGGGCAGTCGCTGATATGAAAGTTTCGTTTATATACTTATTTTTTAAACATAATAATTTTCCTCCGCAGTCTCGGGATGAAAAATATCGCAAATCAATTCTCGTGTTTTTCTTCCAAGTGCTTTTTTAAAAGCTTTTCATTCATCAAATGAAAATTTGGTCTTTCTTTACCATTAAAAACGCACGTTTTTGAGAAAATGGTATCATTTATACGTATTTTTTGAAAACAAAGTTTCCAGCCGCAGTCCCAGGATGAGAAATTTCGTGATTCAAGCGACTCGTTTAGTTGTTCCCCCGAGGGTTTTTTAAAAAGACTGTTAGTTTTAATTGTAAATTTGTGTGACTCTTTTCATTTCCAAACGGCAGTTATTGGGAAAATTTTCGTATTCATACGTTTTTCTTGCAAACAAAATTTTTAATCCGCAGTACCGGGATGAGAAATTTTGTGATTGAATTGTGGCGTTTAGTTTTAACCTCAGCGGTTTTTTTGAAGCTTAAAATTCATTGAATGAATATTAGGTCGCCTTTCTTCCTTTCAAAGCACTCGCTATTATAAAAGTTTCGTTAATATACGTATTTTTTAAAGATAATAATTTTCCTCCGCAGTCTCGGGATGAAAAATATCGCGAATCAATTTTCGTGTTTTTCTTCCAAGTGCTTTTTTAAAAGCTTTTCATTCATCAAATGAAAATTTGGTCTTTCTTTACCATTAAAAACGCACGTTTTTGAGAAAATGGTATCATTTATACGTATTTCTTGCAAGCATAATATTTTCCAGCCGCAGTCCCGGGATGAGAAATGTCTTGATTCAAGCGACTCGTTTCGTTGTTCCCCCGAAGGTTTTTTTGAAAGCCTATTAGTTTTAACTGTAAATTTATGTGACTCTTATCATTTCCCAACGGCAGTTATTGGGAAAATTTTCGTATTCATACGTTTTTCTTGCAAACAAAATTTTTCATCCGCAGTACCGGGATGAGAAATTTTGTGATTCAATTGTGGCGTTTAGTTTTTACCTCAGCGGTTTTTTAAAGTTTAAAATTCATTGGATGAATATTTTGTCGCCTCTCTTCCTTTAAAGGCAGTCGCTGTTATAAAAGTTTCGTTAATATACTTATTTTTTAAACATAATAATTTTCCTCCGCAGTCCCGGGATTAAAAATTTCGCGAATCAATTCTTGTCTAAATTTTTCTTCCAAGTGCTTTTTTAAAAGCTTTTCATTCATCAAATGAAAATTTGTTCTTTCTTTACCATTCAAAACGGTCGTTTTTGAGATAATGGTATCATTTTTACGCATTTTTTGCAAGCATTAAGTTTTCCAGCCGCGGTCCCGGGATGAGAAATTTCGTGATTCAAGCGACTCGATTAGTTGTTCCCCCGAGGGTTTTTTAAAAAGACTGTTAGTTTTAATTGTAAATTTGTGTGACTCTTTTCATTTTCAAACGGCAGTTATTGGGAAAATTTTCGTATTCATACGTTTTTCTTGCAAACAAAATTTTTCATCCGCAGTATCGGGATGAGAAATTTTGTGATTCAATTGTGGCGTTTAGTTTTTACCTCAGCGGTTTTTTAAAGCTTAAAATTCATTGAATGAATATTTTGTCGCCTCTCTTCCTTTAAAGGCAGTCGCTGTTATAAAAGTTTCGTTAATATACTTATTTTTTAAACATAATAATTTTCCTCCGCAGTCCCGGAATGAAAAATTTCGCGAATCAATTCTTGTCTAAATTTTTCTTCCAAGTGCTTTTTTAAAAGCTTTTCATTCATCAAATGAAAATTTGTTCTTTTTTACCATTGAAAACGGTCGTTTTTGAGAAAATGTAATCATTAAACGTATTTTTTGACAGCATAAAGTTTTCCAGCCGCAGTCCCGGGATGAGAAATTTCGTGATTCAAGCGACTCGTTTTGTTGTTCCCCCGAGGGTTTTTTAAAAAGACTGTTAGTTTTAATTGTAAATTTGTGTTACTCTTTTCATTTCCAAACGGCAGTTATTGGGAAAACTTTCGTATTCAAAAGTATTTCTATCAAACATAAAATTTTTCATCCGCAGTACCGGAATGAGAAATTTTGTGATTGAATTGTGGCGTTTAGTTTTAACCTCAGCGGTTTTTTTGAAGCTTAAAATTCATTGAATGAATATTTGGTCGCCTTTCCTCCTTTCAAAGCACTCGCTATTATAAAAGTTTCGTTAATATACGTATTTTTTAAACATAATAATTTTCCTCCGCAGTCCCGGGATGAGTAATTTCGCGAATCAATTTTCGTGTAAGTTTTTCTTCCAAGTGCTTTTTTAAAGGCTCTTCATTCATCAAATGAAAATTTGTTCCTTTCTTTACCATTCAAAACGGTCGTTTTTGAGAAAATGGTATCATTTATACGTATTTCTTGCAAGCATAACGTTTTCCAGCCGCAGTCCCGGGATGAGAAATTTCGTGATTCAAGCGACTCGTTTAGTTGTTCCCCCGAGGGTTTTTTTGGAAGCCTGTTAGTTTTAATTGTAAATTTGTTTGACTCTTTTCATTTCCAAACGGCAGTTATTCAGAAAATTTTCGTATTCAAACTTATTTCTTGCAAACAAAATTTTTCATCCGCAGTACCGGGATGAGAAATTTTGTGATTCAATTGTGGCGTTTAGTTTTAACTCAGCGGTTTTTTAAAGCTTAAAATTCATTGAATGAATATTTTGTGACCTCTCTTCCTTTTAAGGCAGTCGCTGTTATAAAAGTTTCGTTAATATACTTATTTTTTAAACATAATAATTTTCCTCCGCAGTCCAGGGATGAAAAATTTCGCGAATCAATTCTTGTCTAAATTTTTTTTCCAAGTGCTTTTTTAAAAGCTTTTCATTCATCAAATGAAAATTTGTTCTTTCTATACCATTCAAAACGGTCGTTTTTGAGAAAATGCTATCATTTTTACGTATTTTTTGCAAACATTAAGAGTTCTAGCCGCAGTCCCGGGATGAGAAATTTCGTGATTCAAGCGACTCGTTTAGTTGTTCCCCCGAGGGTTTTTTATAAAGACTGTTAGTTTTAATTGTAAATTTGTGTTACTCTTTTCATTTCCAAACGGCAGTTATTGGGAAAACTTTCGTATTCAAAGGTATTTCTTGCAAACATAAAATTTTTCATCCGCAGTAACGGGATGAGAAATTTTGTGATTGAATTGTGGCGTTTAGTTTTTACCTCAGTGGTTTTTTAAATCTTAAAATTCATTGAATGAATATTTGGTTGCCTCCCTTCCTTTCAAAGCAGTCGCTGTTATAAAACTTTCGTTAATATACGTACTTTTTAAACATAATAATTTTCCTCCGCAGTCCCGGGATGAGAAATTTCGTGAATCAATTTTCGTGTAAGTTTTTCTTCCAAGTATTTTTCTAAAAGCTTTTCATTCATCAAATGAAAATTTGCTCTTTCTTTACCATTCAAAACGGTCGTTTTTGAGAAAATGGTATCATTTATACGTATTTCTTGCAAGCATAACGTTTTCCAGCCGCAGTCCCGGGATGAGAAATTTCGTGATTCAAGCGACTCGTTTCGCGTTTCCCCCGAGGGTTTTTTTGAAAGCCTATTAGTTTTAACTGTAAATTTGTGTGACTCTTTTCACTTCCAAACGGCAGTTATTGAGAAAATTTTCGTATTCATACGTATTTCTTGCAAACAAAATTTTCATCCGCAGTACCGGGATGAGAAATTTTGTGATTCAATTGTGGCGTTTAGTTTTTACCTCAGCGGTTTTTTAAATCTTAAAATTCATTGAATGAATATTTGGTTGCCTCCCTACCTTTCAAAGCAGTCGCTGTTATAAAAGTTTCGTTAATATACGTACTTTTTAAACATAATAATTTTCCTCCGCAGTCCCGGGATGAGAAATTTCGTGAATCAATTTTCGTGTAAGTTTTTCTTCCAAGTATTTTTCTAAAAGCTTTTCATTCATCAAATGAAAATTTGTTCTTTCTTTACCATTCAAAACGGTCGTTTTTGAGAAAATGTAATCATTAAACGTATTTTTTGAAAGCATAAAGTTTTCCAGCCGCAGTCCCGGGATGAGAAATTTCGTGATTCAAGCGACTCGTTTTGTTGTTCCCCCGAGGGTTTTTTTAAAAAGACTGTTAGTTTTAATTGTAAATTTGTGTTACTCTTTTCATTTCCAAACGGCAGTTATTGGGAAAACTTTCGTATTCAAAAGTATTTCTATCAAACATAAAATTTTTCATCCGCAGTACCGGGATGAGAAATTTTGTGATTGAATTGTGGCGTTTAGTTTTAACCTCAGCGGTTTTTTTGAAGCTTAAAATTCATTGAATGAATATTTGGTCGCCTTTCTTCCTTTCAAAGCACTCGCTATTATAAAAGTTTCGTTAATATACGTATTTTTTAAACATAATAATTTTCCTCCGCAGTCCCGGGATGAGTAATTTCGCGAATCAATTTTCGTGTAAGTTTTTCTTCCAAGTGCTTTTTTAAAGGCTCTTCATTCATCAAATGAAAATTTGTTCCTTTCTTTACCTTTCAAAACGGTCGTTTTTGAGAAAATGGTATCATTTATACGTATTTCTTGCAAGCATAACGTTTTCCAGCCGCAGTCCCGGGATGAGAAATTTCGTGATTCAAGCGACTTGTTTAGTTGTTCCCCCGAGGGTTTTTTTGGAAGCCTGTTAGTTTTAATTGTAAATTTGTTTGACTCTTTTCATTTCCAAACGGCAGTTATTCAGAAAATTTTCGTATTCAAACTTATTTCTTGCAAACAAAATTTTTCATCCGCAGTACCGGGATGAGAAATTTTGTGATTCAATTGTGGCGTTTAGTTTTACCTCAGCGGTTTTTTAAAGCTTAAAATTCATCGAATGAATCATTTGTGGCCTCTCTTTTATTTTAAAGGCAGTCGCGGTTATAAAAGTTTCGTTAATATACTTATTTTTTAAACATAATAATTTTCCTCCGCAGTCCCGGGATGAAAAATTTCGCGAATCAATTCTTGTCTAAATTTTTCTTCGAAGTGCTTTTTTAAAAGCTTTTCATTCATCAAATGAAAATTTAATCTTTCTATACCATTCAAAACGGTCGTTTTTGAGAAAATGGTATCATTTATACGTATTTTTTGCAAACATAAAGTTTTCTAGCCGCAGTCCCGGGATGAGAAATTTCGTGATTCAAGCGACTCGTTTAGTTGTTCCCCCGAGGGTTTTTTATAAAGACTGTTAGTTTTAATTGTAAATTTGTGTTACTCTTTTCATTTCCAAACGGCAGTTATTGGGAAAACTTTCGTATTCAAAGGTATTTCTTGCAAACATAAAATTTTTCATCCGCAGTAACGGGATGAGAAATTTTGTGATTGAATTGTGGCGTTTAGTTTTTACCTCAGCGGTTTTTTAAATCTTAAAATTCATTGAATGAATATTTGGTTGCCTCCCTTCCTTTCAAAGCAGTCGCTGTTATAAAACTTTCGTTAATATACGTACTTTTTAAACATAATAATTTTCCTCCGCAGTCCCGGGATGAGAAATTTCGTGAATCAATTTTCGTGTAAGTTTTTCTTCCAAGTATTTTTCTAAAAGCTTTTCATTCATCAAATGAAAATTTGCTCTTTCTTTACCATTCAAAACGGTCGTTTTTGAGAAAATGGTATCATTTATACGTATTTCTTGCAAGCATAACGTTTTCCAGCCGCAGTCCCGGGATGAGAAATTTCGTGATTCAAGCGACTCGTTTCGCGTTTCCCCCGAGGGTTTTTTTGAAAGCCTATTAGTTTTAACTGTAAATTTGTGTGACTCTTTTCACTTCCAAACGGCAGTTATTGAGAAAATTTTCGTATTCATACGTATTTCTTGCAAACAAAATTTTCATCCGCAGTACCGGGATGAGAAATTTTGTGATTCAATTGTGGCGTTTAGTTTTTACCTCAGCGGTTTTTTAAATCTTAAAATTCATTGAATGAATATTTGGTTGCCTCCCTACCTTTCAAAGCAGTCGCTGTTATAAAAGTTTCGTTAATATACGTACTTTTTAAACATAATAATTTTCCTCCGCAGTCCCGGGATGAGAAATTTCGTGAATCAATTTTCGTGTAAGTTTTTCTTCCAAGTATTTTTCTAAAAGCTTTTCATTCATCAAATGAAAATTTGTTCTTTCTTTACCATTCAAAACGGTCGTTTTTGAGAAAATGTAATCATTAAACGTATTTTTTGAAAGCATAAAGTTTTCCAGCCGCAGTCCCGGGATGAGAAATTTCGTGATTCAAGCGACTCGTTTTGTTGTTCCCCCGAGGGTTTTTTAAAAAGACTGTTAGTTTTAATTGTAAATTTGTGTTACTCTTTTCATTTCCAAACGGCAGTTATTGGGAAAACTTTCGTATTCAAAAGTATTTCTATCAAACATAAAATTTTTCATCCGCAGTACCGGGATGAGAAATTTTGTGATTGAATTGTGGCGTTTAGTTTTAACCTCAGCGGTTTTTTTGAAGCTTAAAATTCATTGAATGAATATTTGGTCGCCTTTCTTCCTTTCAAAGCACTCGCTATTATAAAAGTTTCGTTAATATACGTATTTTTTAAACATAATAATTTTCCTCCGCAGTCCCGGGATGAGTAATTTCGCGAATCAATTTTCGTGTAAGTTTTTCTTCCAAGTGCTTTTTTAAAGGCTCTTCATTCATCAAATGAAAATTTGTTCCTTTCTTTACCTTTCAAAACGGTCGTTTTTGAGAAAATGGTATCATTTATACGTATTTCTTGCAAGCATAACGTTTTCCAGCCGCAGTCCCGGGATGAGAAATTTCGTGATTCAAGCGACTTGTTTAGTTGTTCCCCCGAGGGTTTTTTTGGAAGCCTGTTAGTTTTAATTGTAAATTTGTTTGACTCTTTTCATTTCCAAACGGCAGTTATTCAGAAAATTTTCGTATTCAAACTTATTTCTTGCAAACAAAATTTTTCATCCGCAGTACCGGGATGAGAAATTTTGTGATTCAATTGTGGCGTTTAGTTTTACCTCAGCGGTTTTTTAAAGCTTAAAATTCATCGAATGAATCATTTGTGGCCTCTCTTTTATTTTAAAGGCAGTCGCGGTTATAAAAGTTTCGTTAATATACTTATTTTTTAAACATAATAATTTTCCTCCGCAGTCCCGGGATGAAAAATTTCGCGAATCAATTCTTGTCTAAATTTTTCTTCGAAGTGCTTTTTTAAAAGCTTTTCATTCATCAAATGAAAATTTAATCTTTCTATACCATTCAAAACGGTCGTTTTTGAGAAAATGGTATCATTTATACGTATTTTTTGCAAACATAAAGTTTTCTAGCCGCAGTCCCGGGATGAGAAATTTCGTGATTCAAGCGACTCGTTTAGTTGTTCCCCCGAGGGTTTTTTATAAAGACTGTTAGTTTTAATTGTAAATTTGTGTTACTCTTTTCATTTCCAAACGGCAGTTATTGGGAAAACTTTCGTATTCAAAGGTATTTCTTGCAAACATCAAATTTTTTATCCGCAGTAAAGGGATGAGAAATTTTGTGATTGAATTGTGGCGTTTAGTTTTTACCTCAGCGGTTTTTTAAATCTTAAAATTCATTGAATGAATATTTGGTTGCCTCCATTCCTTTCAAAGCAGTCGCTGTTATAAAAGTTTCGTTAATATACGTACTTTTTAAACATAATAATTTTCCTCCGCAGTCCCGGGATGAGAAATTTCGTTAATCAATTTTCGTGTAAGTTTTTCTTCCAAGTATTTTTCTAAAAGCTTTTCATTCATCAAATGAAAATTTGTTCTTTCTTTACCATTCAAAACGGTCGTTTTTGAGAAAATGGTATCATTTATACGTATTTCTTGCAAGCATAACGTTTTCCAGCCGCAGTCCCGGGGTGAGAAATTTCGTGATTCAAGCGACTCGTTTCGTTGTTCCCCCGAGGGTTTTTTTGAAAGCCTATTAGTTTTAACTGTAAATTTGTGTGACTCTTTTCACTTCCAAACGGCAGTTATTGAGAAAATTTTCGTATTCATACGTATTTCTTGCAAACAAAATTTTCATCCGCAGTACCGGGATGAGAAATTTTGTGATTCAATTGTGGCGTTAAGTTTTTACCTCAGCGGTTTTTTTAAGCTTAAAATTCATTGAATGAATATTTGGTTGCCTCCCTTCCTTTCAAAGCAGTCGCTGATATGAAAGTTTCGTTTATATACTTATTATTTAAACATAATAATTTTCCTCCGCAGTCTCGGGATGAAAAATATCGCGAATCAATTTTCGTGTTTTTCTACCAAGTGCTTTTTTAAAAGCTTTTCATTCATCAAATGAAAATTTGGTCTTTCTTTACCATTAAAAACGCACGTTTTTGATAAAATGGTATCATTTATACGTATTTTTTGAAAACATAAAGTTTTCCAGCCGCAGTCCCAGGATGAGAAATTTCGTGATTCAAGCGACTCGTTTTGTTGTTCCCCCGAGGGTTTTTTAAAAAGACTGTTAGTTTTAATTGTAAATTTGTGTTACTCTTTTCATTTCCAAACGGCAGTTATTGGAAAAACTTTCGTATTCAAAAGTATTTCTATCAAACATAAAATTTTTCATCCGCAGTACCGGGATGAGAAATTTTGTGATTGAATTGTGGCGTTTAGTTTTTACCTCAGTGGTTTTTTTAAGCTTAAAATTCATTGAATGAATATTTGGTTGCCTCCCTTCCTTTCAAAGCAGTCGCTGTTATAAAAGTTTCGTTAATATACGTACTTTTTAAACAATAATTTTCCTCCGCAGTCCCGGGATGAGTAATTTCGCGAATCAATTTTCGTGTAGGTTTTTCTTCCAAGTGCTTTTTAAAAGGCTCTTCATTCATCAAATGAAAATTTGTTCCTTTCTTTACCTTTCAAAACGGTCGTTTTTTAGAAAATGGTATCATTTATACGTATTTCTTGCAAGCATAACGTTTTCCAGCCGCAGTCCCGGGATGAGAAATTTCGTGATTCAAGCGACTCGTTTAGTTGTTCCCCCGAGGGTTTTTTATAAAGACTGTTAGTTTTAATTGTAAATTTGTGTTACTCTTTTCATTTCCAAACGGCAGTTATTGGGAAAACTTTCGTATTCAAAGGTATTTCTTGCAAACATAAAATTTTTCATCTGCAGTAACGGGATGAGAAATTTCGTGATTGAATTGTGGCGTTTAGTTTTTACCTCAGCGGTTTTTTAAATCTTAAAATTCATTGAATGAATATTTGGTTGCTTCCCTTCCTTTCAAAGCAGTCGCTGTTATAAAAGTTTCGTTAATATACGTACTTTTTAAACAAAATAATTTTCCTCCGCAGTCCCGGGATGAGAAATTTCGTGAATCAATTTTCGTGTAAGTTTTTCTTCCAAGTATTTTTCTAAAAGCTTTTCATTCATCAAATGAAAATTTGTTCTTTCTTTACCATTCAAAACGGTCGTTTTTGAGAAAATGGTATCATTTATACGTATTTCTTGCAAGCATAACGTTTTCCAGCCGCAGTCCTGGGATGAGAAATTTCGTGATTCAAGCAACTCGTTTCGTTGTTCCCCCGAGGGTTTTCTTGAAAGCCTATTAGTTTTAACTGTAAATTTGTGTGACTCATTTCACTTCCAAACGGCAGTTATTGAGAAGATTTTCGTATTCATACGTATTTCTTGCAAACAAAATTTTCATCCGCAGTACCGGGATGAGAAATTTTGTGATTCAATTGTGGCGTTTAGTTTTTACCTCAGCGGTTTTTTAAATCTTAAAATTCATTAAATGAATATTTGGTTGCCTCCCTACCTTTCAAAGCAGTCGCTGTTATAAAAGTTTCGTTAATATACGTACTTTTTAAACATAATAATTTTCCTCCGCAGTTCCGGGATGAGAAATTTCGTGAATCAATTTTCGTGTAAGTTTTTCTTCCAAGTATTTTTCTAAAAGCTTTTCATTCATCAAATGAAAATTTGTTCTTTCTTTACCATTCAAAACGGTCGTTTTTGAGAAAATGTAATCATTAAACGTATTTTTTGAAAGCATAAAGTTTTCCAGCCGCAGTCCCGGGATGAGAAATTTCGTGATTCAAGCGACTCGTTTTGTTGTTCCCCCGAGGGTTTTTTAAAAAGACTGTTAGTTTTAATTGTAAATTTGTGTTACTCTTTTCATTTCCAAACGGCAGTTATTGGGAAAACTTTCGTATTCAAAAGTATTTCTATCAAACATAAAATTTTTCATCCGCAGTACCGGGATGAGAAATTTTGTGATTGAATTGTGGCGTTTAGTTTTAACCTCAGCGGTTTTTTTGAAGCTTAAAATTCATTGAATGAATATTTGGTCGCCTTTCTTCCTTTCAAAGCACTCGCTATTATAAAAGTTTCGTTAATATACGTATTTTTTAAACATAATAATTTTCCTCCGCAGTCCCGGGATGAGTAATTTCGCGAATCAATTTTCGTGTAAGTTTTTCTTCCAAGTGCTTTTTTAAAGGCTCTTCATTCATCAAATGAAAATTTGTTCCTTTCTTTACCTTTCAAAACGGTCGTTTTTGAGAAAATGGTATCATTTATACGTATTTCTGCAAGCATAACGTTTTCCAGCCGCAGTCCCGGGATGAGAAATTTCGTGATTCAAGCGACTCGTTTAGTTGTTCCCCCGAGGGTTTTTTGGAAGCCTGTTAGTTTTAATTGTAAATTTGTTTGACTCTTTTCATTTCCAAACGGCAGTTATTCAGAAAATTTTCGTATTCAAACTTATTTCTTGCAAACAAAATTTTTCATCCGCAGTACCGGGATGAGAAATTTTGTGATTCAATTGTGGCGTTTAGTTTTACCTCAGCGGTTTTTTAAAGCTTAAAATTCATTGAATGAATATTTTGTGGCCTCTCTTCCTTTAAAGGCAGTCGCTGTTATAAAAGTTTCGTTAATATACTTATTTTTTAAACATAATAATTTTCCTCCGCAGTCCCGGGATGAAAAATTTCGCGAATCAATTCTTGTCTAAATTTTTCTTCGAAGTGCTTTTTTAAAAGATTTTCATTCATCAAATGAAAATTTAATCTTTCTATACCATTCAAAACGGTCGTTTTTGAGAAAATGGTATCATTTATACGTATTTTTTGCAAACATTAAGTTTTCTAGCCGCAGTCCCGGGATGAGAAATTTCGTGATTCAAGCGACTCGTTTAGTTGTTCCCCCGAGGGTTTTTTATAAAGACTGTTAGTTTTAATTGTAAATTTGTGTTACTCCTTTCATTTCCAAACGGCAGTTATTGGGAAAACTTTCGTATTCAAAGGTATTTCTTGCAAACAATAAATTTTTCATCCGCAGTAACGGGATGAGAAATTTTGTGATTGAATTGTGGCGTTTAGTTTTTACCTCAGCGGTTTTTTAAATCTTAAAATTCATTGAATGAATATTTGGTTGCCTCCCTTCCTTTCAAAGCAGTCGCTGTTATAAAAGTTTCGTAATTATACGTACTTTTTAAACATTATAATTTTCCTCCGCAGTCCCGGGATGAGAAATTTCGTGAATCAATTTTCGTGTAAGTTTTTCTTCCAATTATTTTTCTAAAAGCTTTTCATTCAGCAAATGGAAATTTGTTCTTTCTTTACCATTCAAAACGGTCGTTTTTGAGAAAATGGTATCATTTATACGTATTTCTTGCAAGCATAACGTTTTCCAGCCGCAGTCCCGGGATGAGAAATTTCGTGATTCAAGCGACTCGTTTCGTTGTTCCCCCGAGGGTTTTTTTGAAAGCCTATTAGTTTTAACTGTAAATTTGTGTGACTCTTTTCACTTCCAAACGGCAGTTATTGAGAAAATTTTCGTATTCATACGTATTTCTTGCAAACAAAATTTTCATCCGCAGTACCGGGATGAGAAATTTTGTGATTCAATTGTGGCGTTTAGTTTTTACTTCAGCGGTTTTTTTAAGCTTAAAATTCATTGAATGAATATTTGGTTGCCTCCCTTCCTTTCAAAGCAGTCGCTGTTATAAAAGTTTCGTTAATATACGTACTTTTTAAACATAATAATTTTCCTCCGCAGTCCCGGGATGAGAAATTTCGTGAATCAATTTTCGTGTAAGTTTTTCTTCCAAGTATTTTTCTAAAAGCTTTTCATCGATCAAATGAAAATTTGTTCTTTCTTTACCATTCAAAACGGTCGTTTTTGAGAAAATGGTATCATTTATACGTATTTCTTGCAAGCATAACGTTTTCCAGCCGCAGTCCCGAGATGAGAAATTCCGTGATTCAAGCGACTCGTTTCGTTGTTCCCCCGAGGGTTTTTTTGAAAGCCTATTAGTTTTAACTGTAAATTTGTGTGACTCTTTTCACTTCCAAACGGCAGTTATTGAGAAAATTTTCGTATTCATACGTATTTCTTGCAAACAAAATTTTCATCCGCAGTACCGGGATGAGAAATTTTGTGATTCAATTGTGGCGTTTAGTTTTTACCTCAGCGGTTTTTTTAAGCTTAAAATTCATTGAATGAATATTTGGTCGCCTCTCTTCCTTTAAGGGCAGTCGCTGATATGAAAGTTTCGTTTATATACTTATTATTTAAACATAATAATTTTCCTCCGCAGTCTCGGGATGAAAAATATCGCGAATCAATTTTCGTGTTTTTCTACCAAGTGCTTTTTTAAAAGCTTTTCATTCATCAAATGAAAATTTGGTCTTTCTTTACCATTAAAAACGCACGTTTTTGAGAAAATGGTATCATTTATACGTATTTTTTGAAAACATAAAGTTTTCCAGCCGCAGTCCCAGGATGAGAAATTTCGTGATTCAAGCGACTCGTTTTGTTGTTCCCCCGAGGGTTTTTTAAAAAGACTGTTAGTTTTAATTGTAAATTTGTGTTACTCTTTTCATTTCCAAACGGCAGTTATTGGGAAAACTTTCGTATTCAAAAGTATTTCTATCAAACATAAAATTTTTCGTCCGCAGTACCGGGATGATAAATTTTGTGATTGAATTGTGGCGTTTAGTTTTTACCTCAGCGGTTTTTTTAAGCTTAAAATTCATTGAATGAATATTTGGTTGCCTCCCTTCCTTTCAAAGCAGTCGCTGTTATAAAAGTTTCGTTAATATACGTACTTTTTAAACAATAATTTTCCTCCGCAGTCCCGGGATGAGTAATTTCGCGAATCAATTTTCGTGTAGGTTTTTCTTCCAATTGCTTTTTAAAAGGCTCTTCATTCATCAAATGAAAATTTGTTCCTTTCTTTACCTTTCAAAACGGTCGTTTTTGAGAAAATGGTATCATTTATACGTATTTCTTGCAAGCATAACGTTTTCCAGCCGCAGTCCCGGGATGAGAAATTTCGTGATTCAAGCGACTCGTTTAGTTGTTCCCCCGAGGGTTTTTTATAAAGACTGTTAGTTTTAATTGTAAATTTGTGTTACTCTTTTCATTTCCAAACGGCAGTTATTGGGAAAACTTTCGTATTCAAAAGTATTTCTATCAAACATAAAATTTTTCATCCGCAGTACCGGGATGAGAAATTTTGTGATTGAATTGTGGCGTTTAGTTTTAACCTCAGCGGTTTTTTCGAAGCTTAAAATTCATTGAATGAATATTTGGTCGCCTTTCTTCCTTTCAAAGCACTCGCTATTATAAAAGTTTCGTTAATATACGTATTTTTAAACATAATAATTTTCCTCCGCAGTCCCGGGATTAAAAATTTCGCGAATCAATTCTTGTCTAAATTTTTCTTCCAAGTGCTTTTTTAAAAGCTTTTCATTCATCAAATGAAAATTTGTTCTTTCTTTACCATTCAAAACGGTCGTTTTTGAGATAATGGTATCATTTATACGTATTTCTTGCAAGCATAACGTTTTCCAGCCGCAGTCCCGGGATGAGAAATTTCTTGATTCAAGCGACTCAATTCGTTGTTCCCCCGAGGGTTTTTTTGAAAGCCTATTAGTTTTAACTGTAAATTTGTGTGACCCTTTTCACTTCCAAACGGCAGTTATTGAGAAAATTTTCGTATTCATACGTATTTCTTGCAAACCAAATTTTCATCCGCAGTACCGGGATGAGAAATTTTGTGATTCAATTGTGGCGTTTAGTTTTTACCTCAGCGGTTTTTTAAAGCTTAAAATTCATTGAATGGATATTTGGTCGCCTCTCTTCCTTTAAGGGCAGTCGCTGATATGAAAGTTTCGTTTATATACTTATTTTTTAAACATAATAATTTTCCTCCGCAGTCTCGGGATGAAAAATATCGCGAATCAATTTTCGTGTTTTTCTTCCAAGTGCTTTTTTAAAAGCTTTTCATTCATCAAATGAAAATTTGGTCTTTCTTTACCATTCAAAACGCACGTTTTTGAGAAAATGGTATCATTTATGCGTATTTCTTGCAAGCATAATATTTTCCAGCCGCAGTCCCGGGATGAGAAATTTCTTGATTCAAGCGACTCGTTTCGTTGTTCCCCCGAAGGTTTTTTTGAAAGCCTATTAGTTTAAACTGTAAATTTGTGTGACTCTTTTCATTTCCCAACGGCAGTTATTGGGAAAATTTTCGTATTCATACATTTTTCTTGCAAACAAAATTTTTCATCCGCAGTACCGGGATGAGAAATTTTGTGATTCAATTGTGGCGTTTAGTTTTTACCTCAGCGGTTTTTTAAAGTTTAAAATTCATTGAATGAATATTTTGTCGCCTCTCTTCCTTTAAAGGCAGTCGCTGTTATAAAAGTTTCGTTAATATACTTATTTTTTAAACATAATAATTTTCCTCCGCAGTCCCGGGATTAAAAATTTCGCGAATCAATTCTTGTCTAAATTTTTCTTCCAAGTGCTTTTTTAAAAGCTTTTCATTCATCAAATAAAAATTTGTTCTTTCTTTACCATTCAAAACGGTCGTTTTTGAGATAATGGTATCATTTATACGTATTTTTTGCAAGCATTAAGTTTTCCAGCCGCAGTCCCAGGATGAGAAATTTCGTGATTCAAGCGACTCGTTTAGTTGTTCCCCCGAGGGTTTTTTAAAAAGACTGTTAGTTTTAATTGTAAATTTGTGTGACTCTTTTCATTTCAAAACGGCAGTTATTGGGAAAATTTTCGTATTTATACGTTTTTCTTGCAAACAAAATTTTTCATCCGCAGTACCGGGATGAGAAATTTTGTGATTCAATTGTGGCGTTTAGTTTTTACCTCAGCGGTTTTTTAAAGCTTAAAATTCATTGAATGAATATTTTGTCGCCTCTCTTCCTTTAAAGGCAGTCGCTGTTATAAAAGTTTCGTTAATATACTTATTTTTTAAACATAATAATTTTCCTCCGCAGTCCCGGGACGAAAAATTTCGCGAATCAATTCTTATCTAAATTTTTCTTCCAAGTGCTTTTTTAAAAGCTTTTCATTCATCAAATGAAAATTTGTTTTTTCTTTACCATTCAAAACGGTCGTTTTTGAGAAAATGGTATCATTAAACGTATTTTTTGAAAGCATAAAGTTTTCCAACCGCAGTCACGGGATGAGAAATTTCGTGATTCAAGCGACTCGTTTAGTTGTTCCCCCGAGGGTTTTTTAAAAAGACTGTTAGTTTTAATTGTAAATTTGTGTTACTCTTTTCATTTCCAAACGGCAGTTATAGGGAAAACTTTCGTATTCAAAAGTATTTCTATCAAACATAAAATTTTTCATCCGCAGTACCGGGATGAGAAATTTTGTGATTCAATTGTGGCGTTTAGTTTTACCTCAGCGGTTTTTTAAAGCTTAAAATTCATTGAATGAATATTTGGTTGCCTTTCTTCCTTTCAAAGCACTCGCTATTATAAAAGTTTCGTTAATATACGTATTTTTTAAACATAATAATTTTCCTCCGCAGTCCCGGGATGAGTAATATCGCGAATCAATTTTCGTGTAGGTTTTTTTTCCAAGTGCTTTTTAAAAGGCTCGTCATTCATCAAATGAAAATTTGTTCCTTTCTTTACCTTTCAAAACGGTCGTTTTTGAGAAAATGGTATCATTTATTCGTATTTTTTGAAAGCATAAAGTTTTCCAGCCGCAGTCCCAGGATGAGAAATTTCGTGATTCAAGCGACTCGTTTTGTTGTTCCCCCGAGGGTTTTTTAAAAAGACTGTTAGTTTTAATTGTAAATTTGTGTTACTCTCTTCATTTCCAAACGGCAGTAATTGGGAAAACTTTCGTATTCAAAAGTATTTCTATCAAACATAAAATTTTTCATCCAAAGTACCGGGATGAGAAATTTTGTGATTGAATTGTGGCGTTTAGTTTTAACCTCAGCGGTTTTTTGAAGCTTAAAATTCATTGAATGAATATTTGGTCGCCTTTCTTCCTTTCAAAGCACTCGCTATTATAAAAGTTTCGTTAATATACGTATTTTTTAAACATAATAATTTTCCTCCGCAGTCCCGGGATTAAAAATTTCGCGAATCAATTCTTGTCTAAATTTTTCTTCCAAGTGCTTTGTTAAAAGCTTTTCATTCATCAAATGAAAATTTGGTCTTTCTTTACCATTCAAAACGCACGTTTTTGAGAAAATGGTATCATTTATACGTATTTCTTGCAAGCATAATATTTTCCAGCCGCAGTCCCGGGATGAGAAATTTCTTGATTCAAGCGACTCGTTTCGTTGTTCCCCCGAAGGTTTTTTTGAAAGCCTATTAGTTTTAACTGTAAATTTGTGTGTCTCTTTTCATTTCCCAACGGCAGTTATTGGGAAAATTTTCGTATTCATACGTTTTTCTTGCAAACAAAATTTTTCATCCGCAGTACCGGGATGAGAAATTTTGTGATTCAATTGTGGCGTTTAGTTTTTACCTCAGCGGTTTTTTAAAGTTTAAAATTCATTGAATGAATATATGTCGCCTCTCTTCTTTTAAAGGCAGTCGCTGTTATAAAAGTTTCGTTAATATACTTATTTTTTAAACATTATAATTTTCCTCCGCAGTCCCGGGATTAAAAATTTCGCGAATCAATTCTTGTCTAAATTTTCCTTCCAAGTGCTTTTTTAAAAGCTTTTCATTCATCAAATGAAAATTTGTTCTTTCTTTACCATTCAAAACGGTCGTTTTTGAGATAATGGTATCCTTTATACGTATTTTTTGGAAGCATTAAGTTTTCCAGCCGCAGTCCCGGGATGAGAAATTTCGTGATTCAAGCGACTCGTTTAGTTGTTCCCCCGAGGGTTTTTTAAAAAGACTGTTAGTTTTAATTGTAAATTTGTGTGACTCTTTTCATTTCCAAACGGCAGTTATTGGGAAAATTTTCGTATTCATACGTTTTTCTTGCAAACAAAATTTTTCATTCGCAGTACCGGGATGAGAAATTTTGTGATTCAATTGTGGCGTTTAGTTTTTACCTCAGCGGTTTTTTAAAGCTTAAAATTCATTGAATGAATATTTTGTCGCCTCTCTACCTTTAAAGGCAGTCGCTATTATAAAAGTTTCGTTAATATACTTATTTTTTAAACATAATAATTTTCCTCCGCAGTCCCGGGATGAGTAATTTCGCGAATCAATTTTCGTGTAAGTTTTTCTTCCAAGTGCTTTTTTAAAAGCTTTTCATTCATCAAATGAAAATTTGTTCCTTTCTTTACCTTTCAAAACGGTCGTTTTTGAGAAAATGGTATCATTTATACGTATTTCTTGCAAGCATAACGTTTTCCAGCCGCAGTCCCGGGATGAGAAATTTCGTGATTCAAGCGACTCGTTTAGGTTTCCCCGGAGGGTTTTTTTGGAAGCCTGTTAGTTTTAATTGTAAATTTGTTTGACTCTTTTCATTTCCAAACGGGAGTTATTCAGAAAATTTTCGTATTCAAACTTATTTCTTGCAAACAAAATTTTTCATCCGCAGTACCGGGATGAGAAATTTTGTGATTGAATTGTGGCGTTTAGTTTTACCTCAGCGGTTTTTTAAAGCTTAAAATTCATTGAATGAATATTTTGTGGCCTCTCTTCCTTTAAAGGCAATCGCTGTTATAAAAGTTTCGTTAATACACTTATTTTTTAAACAATAATTTTCCTCCGCAGTCCCGGGTTGAAAAATTTCGCGAATCAATTCTTGTCTAAATTTTTCTTCGAAGTGCTTTTGTAAAAGCTTTTCATTCATTAAATGAAAATTTGTTCTTTCTATACCATTCAAAACGGTCGTTTTTGAGAAAATGGTATCATTTATACGTATTTTTTGCAAGCATAAAGTTTTCCAGCCGCAGTCCCGGGATGAGAAATTTCGTGATTCAAGCGACTCGTTTAGTTGTTCCCCCGAGGGTTTTTTATAAAGACTGTTAGTTTTAATTGTAAATTTGTGTTACTCTTTTCATTTCCAGACGGCAGTTATTGGGAAAACTTTCGTATTCAAAGGTATTTCTTGCAAACATAAAATTTTTCATCCGCAGTACCGGGATGAGAAATTTTGTGATTGAATTGTGGCGTTTAGTTTTTACCTCAGCGGTTTTTTAAATCTTAAAATTCATTGAATGAATATTTGGTTGCCTCCCTTCCTTTCAAAGCAGTCGCTGTTATAAAAGTTTCGTAATTATACGTACTTTTTAAACATAATAATTTTCCTCCGCAGTCCCGGGATGAGAAATTTCGTGAATCAATTTTCGTGTAAGTTTTTCTTCCAAGTATTTTTCTAAAAGCTTTTCATTCAGCAAATGAAAATTTGTTCTTTCTTTACCATTCAAAACGGTCGTTTTTGAGAAAATGGTATCATTTATACGTATTTCTTGCAAGCATAACGTTTTCCAGCCGCAGTCCCGGGATGAGAAATTTCGTGATTCAAGCGACTCGTTTCGTTGTTCCCCCGAGGGTTTTTTTGAAAGCCTATTAGTTTTAACTGTAAATTTGTGTGACTCTTTTCACTTCCAAACGGCAGTTATTGAGAAAATTTTCGTATTCATACGTATTTCTTGCAAACAAAATTTTCATCCGCAGTACCGGGATGAGAAATTTTGTGATTCAATTGTGGCGTTTAGTTTTTACCTCAGCGGTTTTTTTAAGCTTAAAATTCATTGAATGAATATTTGGTTGCCTCCCTTCCTTTCAAAGCAGTCGCTGTTATAAAAGTTTCGATAATATACGTACTTTTTAAACATAATAATTTTCCTCCGCAGTCCCGGGATGAGAAATTTCGTGAATCAATTTTCGTGTAAGTTTTTCTTCCAAGTATTTTTCTAAAAGCTTTTCATTCATCAAATGAAAATTTGTCCTTTCTTTACCATTCAAAACGGTCGTTTTTGAGAAAATGTTATCATTTATACGTATTTCTTGCAAGCATAACGTTTTCCAGCCGCAGTCCCGAGATGAGAAATTCCGTGATTCAAGCGACTCGTTTCGTTGTTCCCCCGAGGGTTTTTTTGAAAGCCTATTAGTTTTAACTGTAAATTTGTGTGACTCTTTTCACTTCCAAACGGCAGTTATTGAGAAAATTTTCGTATTCATACGTATTTCTTGCAAACAAAATTTTCATCCGCAGTACCGGGATGAGAAATTTTGTGATTCAATTGTGGCGTTTAGTTTTTACCTCAGCGGTTTTTTTAAGCTTAAAATTCATTGAATGAATATTTGGTTGCCTCCCTTCCTTTCAAAGCAGTCGCTGATATGAAAGTTTCGTTTATATACTTATTATTTAAACATAATAATTTTCCTCCGCAGTCTCGGGATGAAAAATATCGCGAATCAATTTTCGTGTTTTTCTACCAAGTGCTTTTTTAAAAGCTTTTCATTCATCAAATGAAAATTTGGTCTTTCTTTACCATTAAAAACGCACGTTTTTGAGAAAATGGTATCATTTATACGTATTTTTTGAAAACATAAAGTTTTCCAGCCGCAGTCCCAGGATGAGAAATTTCGTGATTCAAGCGACTCGTTTTGTTGTTCCCCCGAGGATTTTTTAAAAAGACTGTTAGTTTTAATTGTAAATTTGTGTTACTCTTTTCATTTCCAAACGGCAGTTAATGGGAAAACTTTCGTATTCAAAAGTATTTCTATCAAACATAAAATTTTTCGTCCGCAGTACCGGGATGAGAAATTTTGTGATTGAATTGTGGCGTTTAGTTTTTACCTCAGCGGTTTTTTTAAGCTTAAAATTCATTGAATGAATATTTGGTTGCCTCCCTTCCTTTCAAAGCAGTCGCTGTTATAAAAGTTTCGTTAATATACGTACTTTTTAAACAATAATTTTCCTCCGCAGTCCCGGGATGAGTAATTTCGCGAATCAATTTTCGTGTAGGTTTTTCTTCCAAGTGCTTTTTAAAAGGCTCTTCATTCATCAAATGAAAATTTGTTCCTTTCTTTACCTTTCAAAACGGTCGTTTTTGAGAAAATGGTATCATTTATACGTATTTCTTGCAAGCATAACGTTTTCCAGCCGCAGTCCCGGGATGAGAAATTTCGTGATTCAAGCGACTCGTTTAGTTGTTCCCCCGAGGGTTTTTTATAAAGACTGTTAGTTTTAATTGTAAATTTGTGTTACTCTTTTCATTTCCAAACGGCAGTTATTGGGAAAACTTTCGTATTCAAAGGTATTTCTTGCAAACATAAAATTTTTCATCCGCAGTAACGGGATGAGAAATTTCGTGATTGAATTGTGGCGTTTAGTTTTTACCTCAGCGGTTTTTTAAATCTTAAAATTCATTGAATGAATATTTGGTTGCCTCCCTTCCTTTCAAAGCAGTCACTGTTATAAAAGTTTCGTTAATATACGTACTTTTTAAACATAATAATTTTCCTCCGCAGTCCCGGGATGAGAAATTTCGTGAATCAATTTTTGTGTAAGTTTTTCTTCCAAGTATTTTTCTAAAAGCTTTTCATTCATTAAATGAAAATTTGTTCTTTCTTTACCATTCAAAACGGTCGTTTTTGAGAAAATGGTATCATTTATACGTATTTCTTGCAAGCATAACGTTTTCCAGCCGCAGTCCCGGGATGAGAAATTTCGTGATTCAAGCGACTCGTTTAGTTGTTCCCCCGAGGGTTTTTTGGAAGCCTGTTAGTTTTAATTGTAAATTTGTGTTACTCTTTTCATTTCCAAACGGCAGTTATTGGGAAAACTTTCGTATTCAAAAGTATTTCTATCAAACATAAAATTTTTCATCCGCAGTACCGGGATGAGAAATTTTGTGATTGAATTGTGGCGTTTAGTTTTAACCTCAGCGGTTTTTTCGAAGCTTAAAATTCATTGAATGAATATTTGGTCGCCTTTCTTCCTTTCAAAGCACTCGCTATTATAAAAGTTTCGTTAATATACGTATTTTTAAACATAATAATTTTCCTCCGCAGTCCCGGGATTAAAAATTTCGCGAATCAATTCTTGTCTAAATTTTTCTTCCAAGTGCTTTTTTAAAAGCTTTTCATTCATCAAATGAAAATTTGTTCTTTCTTTACCATTCAAAACGGTCGTTTTTGAGATAATGGTATCATTTATACGTATTTCTTGCAAGCATAACGTTTTCCAGCCGCAGTCCCGGGATGAGAAATTTCTTGATTCAAGCGACTCGTTTCGTTGTTCCCCCGAGGGTTTTATTGAAAGCCTATTAGTTTTAACTGTAAATTTGTGTGACCCTTTTCACTTCCAAACGGCAGTTATTGAGAAAATTTTCGTATTCATACGTATTTCTTGCAAACAAAATTTTCATCCGCAGTACCGGGATGAGAAATTTTGTGATTCAATTGTGGCGTTTAGTTTTTACCTCAGCGGTTTTTTAAAGCTTAAAATTCATTGAATGGATATTTGGTCGCCTCTCTTCCTTTAAGGGCAGTCGCTGATATGAAAGTTTCGTTTATATACTTATTTTTTAAACATAATAATTTTCCTCCGCAGTCTCGGGATGAAAAATATCGCGAATCAATTTTCGTGTTTTTCTTTCAAGTGCTTTTTTAAAAGCTTTTCATTCATCAAATGAAAATTTGGTCTTTCTTTACCATTCAAAACGCACGTTTTTGAGAAAATGGTATCATTTATACGTATTTCTTGCAAGCATAATATTTTCCAGCCGCAGTCCCGGGATCAGAAATTTCTTGATTCAAGCGACTCGTTTCGTTGTTCCCCCGAAGGTTTTTTTGAAAGCCTATTAGTTTTAACTGTAAATTTGTGTGACTCTTTTCATTTCCCAACGGCAGTTATTGGGAAAATTTTCGTATTCATACATTTTTCTTGCAAACAAAATTTTTCATCCGCAGTACCGGGATGAGAAATTTTGTGATTCAATTGTGGCGTTTAGTTTTTACCTCAGCGGTTTTTTAAAGTTTAAAATTCATTGAATGAATATTTTGTCGCCTCTCTTCCTTTAAAGGCAGTCGCTGTTATAAAAGTTTCGTTAATATACTTATTTTTTAAACATAATAATTTTCCTCCGCAGTCCCGGGATTAAAAATTTCGCGAATCAATTCTTGTCTAAATTTTTCTTCCAAGTGCTTTTTTAAAAGCTTTTCATTCATCAAATAAAAATTTGTTCTTTCTTTACCATTCAAAACGGTCGTTTTTGAGATAATGGTATCATTTATACGTATTTTTTGCAAGCATTAAGTTTTCCAGCCGCAGTCCCGGGATGAGAAATTTCGTGATTCAAGCGACTCGTTTAGTTGTTCCCCCGAGGGTTTTTTAAAAAGACTGTTAGTTTTAATTGTAAATTTGTGTGACTCTTTTCATTTCCAAACGGCAGTTATTGGGAAAATTTTCGTATTTATACGTTTTTCTTGCAAACAAAATTTTTCATCCGCAGTACCGGGATGAGAAATTTTGTGATTCAATTGTGGCGTTTAGTTTTTACCTCAGCGGTTTTTTAAAGCTTAAAATTCATTGAATGAATATTTTGTCGCCTCTCTTCCTTTAAAGGCAGTCGCTGTTATAAAAGTTTCGTTAATATACTTATTTTTTAAACATAATAATTTTCCTCCGCAGTCCCGGGACGAAAAATTTCGCGAATCAATTCTTGTCTAAATTTTTCTTCCAAGTGCTTTTTTAAAAGCTTTTCATTCATCAAATGAAAATTTGTTTTTTCTTTACCATTCAAAACGGTCGTTTTTGAGAAAATGGTATCATTAAACGTATTTTTTGAAAGCATAAAGTTTTCCAACCGCAGTCACGGGATGAGAAATTTCGTGATTCAAGCGACTCGTTTAGTTGTTCCCCCGAGGGTTTTTTAAAAAGACTGTTAGTTTTAATTGTAAATTTGTGTTACTCTTTTCATTTCCAAACGGCAGTTATAGGGAAAACTTTCGTATTCAAAAGTATTTCTATCAAACAAAAAATTTTTCATCCGCAGTACCGGGATGAGAAATTTTGTGATTCAATTGTGGCGTTTAGTTTTACCTCAGCGGTTTTTTAAAGCTTAAAATTCATTGAATGAATATTTGGTTGCCTTTCTTCCTTTCAAAGCACTCGCTATTATAAAAGTTTCGTTAATATACGTATTTTTTAAACATAATAATTTTCCTCCGCAGTCCCGGGATGAGTAATATCGCGAATCAATTTTCGTGTAGGTTTTTTTTCCAAGTGCTTTTTAAAAGGCTCGTCATTCATCAAATGAAAATTTGTTCCTTTCTTTACCTTTCAAAACGGTCGTTTTTGAGAAAATGGTATCATTTATTCGTATTTTTTGAAAGCATAAAGTTTTCCAGCCGCAGTCCCAGGATGAGAAATTTCGTGATTCAAGCGACTCGTTTTGTTGTTCCCCCGAGGGTTTTTTAAAAAGACTGTTAGTTTTAATTGTAAATTTGTGTTACTCTCTTCATTTCCAAACGGCAGTAATTGGGAAAACTTTCGTATTCAAAAGTATTTCTATCAAACATAAAATTTTTCATCCAAAGTACCGGGATGAGAAATTTTGTGATTGAATTGTGGCGTTTAGTTTTAACCTCAGCGGTTTTTTGAAGCTTAAAATTCATTGAATGAATATTTGGTCGCCTTTCTTCCTTTCAAAGCACTCGCTATTATAAAAGTTTCGTTAATATACGTATTTTTTAAACATAATAATTTTCCTCCGCAGTCCCGGGATTAAAAATTTCGCGAATCAATTCTTGTCTAAATTTTTCTTCCAAGTGCTTTGTTAAAAGCTTTTCATTCATCAAATGAAAATTTGGTCTTTCTTTACCATTCAAAACGCACGTTTTTGAGAAAATGGTATCATTTATACGTATTTCTTGCAAGCATAATATTTTCCAGCCGCAGTCCCGGGATGAGAAATTTCTTGATTCAAGCGACTCGTTTCGTTGTTCCCCCGAAGGTTTTTTTGAAAGCCTATTAGTTTTAACTGTAAATTTGTGTGTCTCTTTTCATTTCCCAACGGCAGTTATTGGGAAAATTTTCGTATTCATACGTTTTTCTTGTAAACAAAATTTTTCATCCGCAGTACCGGGATGAGAAATTTTGTGATTCAATTGTGGCGTTTAGTTTTTACCTCAGCGGTTTTTTAAAGTTTAAAATTCATTGAATGAATATATGTCGCCTCTCTTCTTTTAAAGGCAGTCGCTGTTATAAAAGTTTCGTTAATATACTTATTTTTTAAACATTATAATTTTCCTCCGCAGTCCCGGGATTAAAAATTTCGCGAATCAATTCTTGTCTAAATTTTTCTTCCAAGTGCTTTTTTAAAAGCTTTTCATTCATCAAATGAAAATTTGTTCTTTCTTTACCATTCAAAACGGTCGTTTTTGAGATAATGGTATCATTTATACGTATTTCTTGCAAGCATAACGTTTTCCAGCCGCAGTCCCGGGATGAAAAATTTCGTGATTCAAGCGACTCGTTTAGTTGTTCCCCCGAGGGTTTTTTATAAAGACTGTTAGTTTTAATTGTAAATTTGTGTTACTCTTTTCATTTCCAAACGGCAGTAATTGGGAAAACTTTCGTATTCAAAAGTATTTCTATCAAACATAAAATTTTTCATCCAAAGTACCGGGATGAGAAATTTTGTGATTGAATTGTGGCGTTTAGTTTTAACCTCAGCGGTTTTTTGAAGCTTAAAATTCATTGAATGAATATTTGGTCGCCTCTCTTCCTTTAAAGGCAGTCGCTATTATAAAAGTTTCGTTAATATACTTATTTTTTAAACATAATAATTTTCCTCCGCAGTCCCGGGATGAGTAATTTCGCGAATCAATTTTCGTGTAAGTTTTTCTTCCAAGTGCTTTTTTAAAAGCTTTTCATTCATCAAATGAAAATTTGTTCCTTTCTTTACCTTTCAAAACGGTCGTTTTTGAGAAAATGGTATCATTTATACGTATTTCTTGCAAGCATAAGGTTTTCCAGCCGCAGTCCCGGGATGAGAAATTTCGTGATTCAAGCGACTCGTTTAGGTTTCCCCGGAGGGTTTTTTTGGAAGCCTGTTAGTTTTAATTGTAAATTTGTTTGACTCTTTTCATTTCCAAACGGGAGTTATTCAGAAAATTTTCGTATTCAAACTTATTTCTTGCAAACAAAATTTTTCATCCGCAGTACCGGGATGAGAAATTTTGTGATTGAATTGTGGCGTTTAGTTTTACCTCAGCGGTTTTTTAAAGCTTAAAATTCATTGAATGAATATTTTGTGGCCTCTCTTCCTTTAAAGGCAATCGCTGTTATAAAAGTTTCGTTAATACACTTATTTTTTAAACAATAATTTTCCTCCGCAGTCCCGGGTTGAAAAATTTCGCGAATCAATTCTTGTCTAAATTTTTCTTCGAAGTGCTTTTGTAAAAGCTTTTCATTCATTAAATGAAAATTTGTTCTTTCTATACCATTCAAAACGGTCGTTTTTGAGAAAATGGTATCATTTATACGTATTTTTTGCAAGCATAAAGTTTTCCAGCCGCAGTCCCGGGATGAGAAATTTCGTGATTCAAGCGACTCGTTTAGTTGTTCCCCCGAGGGTTTTTTATAAAGACTGTTAGTTTTAATTGTAAATTTGTGTTACTCTTTTCATTTCCAGACGGCAGTTATTGGGAAAACTTTCGTATTCAAAGGTATTTCTTGCAAACATAAAATTTTTCATCCGCAGTACCGGGATGAGAAATTTTGTGATTGAATTGTGGCGTTTAGTTTTTACCTCAGCGGTTTTTTAAATCTTAAAATTCATTGAATGAATATTTGGTTGCCTCCCTTCCTTTCAAAGCAGTCGCTGTTATAAAAGTTTCGTAATTATACGTACTTTTTAAACATAATAATTTTCCTCCGCAGTCCCGGGATGAGAAATTTCGTGAATCAATTTTCGTGTAAGTTTTTCTTCCAAGTATTTTTCTAAAAGCTTTTCATTCATCAAATGAAAATTTGGTCTTTCTTTACCATTCAAAACGCACGTTTTTGAGAAAATGGTATCATTTATACGTATTTCTTGCAAGCATAATATTTTCCAGCCGCAGTCCCGGGATGAGAAATTTCTTGATTCAAGCGACTCGTTTCGTTGTTCCCCCGAAGGTTTTTTTGAAAGCCTATTAGTTTTAACTGTAAATTTGTGTGTCTCTTTTCATTTCCCAACGGCAGTTATTGGGAAAATTTTCGTATTCATACGTTTTTCTTGTAAACAAAATTTTTCATCCGCAGTACCGGGATGAGAAATTTTGTGATTCAATTGTGGCGTTTAGTTTTTACCTCAGCGGTTTTTTAAAGTTTAAAATTCATTGAATGAATATATGTCGCCTCTCTTCTTTTAAAGGCAGTCGCTGTTATAAAAGTTTCGTTAATATACTTATTTTTTAAACATTATAATTTTCCTCCGCAGTCCCGGGATTAAAAATTTCGCGAATCAATTCTTGTCTAAATTTTTCTTCCAAGTGCTTTTTTAAAAGCTTTTCATTCATCAAATGAAAATTTGTTCTTTCTTTACCATTCAAAACGGTCGTTTTTGAGATAATGGTATCATTTATACGTATTTCTTGCAAGCATAACGTTTTCCAGCCGCAGTCCCGGGATGAGAAATTTCGTGATTCAAGCGACTCGTTTAGTTGTTCCCCCGAGGGTTTTTTATAAAGACTGTTAGTTTTAATTGTAAATTTGTGTTACTCTTTTCATTTCCAAACGGCAGTAATTGGGAAAACTTTCGTATTCAAAAGTATTTCTATCAAACAAAATTTTTCATCCAAAGTACCGGGATGAGAAATTTTGTGATTGAATTGTGGCGTTTAGTTTTAACCTCAGCGGTTTTTTGAAGCTTAAAATTCATTGAATGAATATTTGGTCGCCTCTCTTCCTTTAAAGGCAGTCGCTATTATAAAAGTTTCGTTAATATACTTATTTTTTAAACATAATAATTTTCCTCCGCAGTCCCGGGATGAGTAATTTCGCGAATCAATTTTCGTGTAAGTTTTTCTTCCAAGTGCTTTTTTAAAAGCTTTTCATTCATCAAATGAAAATTTGTTTCTTTCTTTACCTTTCAAAACGGTCGTTTTTGAGAAAATGGTATCATTTATACGTATTTCTTGCAAGCATAAGGTTTTCCAGCCGCAGTCCCGGGATGAGAAATTTCGTGATTCAAGCGACTCGTTTAGGTTTCCCCGGAGGGTTTTTTTGGAAGCCTGTTAGTTTTAATTGTAAATTTGTTTGACTCTTTTCATTTCCAAACGGGAGTTATTCAGAAAATTTTCGTATTCAAACTTATTTCTTGCAAACAAAATTTTTCATCCGCAGTACCGGGATGAGAAATTTTGTGATTGAATTGTGGCGTTTAGTTTTACCTCAGCGGTTTTTTAAAGCTTAAAATTCATTGAATGAATATTTTGTGGCCTCTCTTCCTTTAAAGGCAATCGCTGTTATAAAAGTTTCGTTAATACACTTATTTTTTAAACAATAATTTTCCTCCGCAGTCCCGGGTTGAAAAATTTCGCGAATCAATTCTTGTCTAAATTTTTCTTCGAAGTGCTTTTGTAAAAGCTTTTCATTCATTAAATGAAAATTTGTTCTTTCTATACCATTCAAAACGGTCGTTTTTGAGAAAATGGTATCATTTATACGTATTTTTTGCAAGCATAAAGTTTTCCAGCCGCAGTCCCGGGATGAGAAATTTCGTGATTCAAGCGACTCGTTTAGTTGTTCCCCCGAGGGTTTTTTATAAAGACTGTTAGTTTTAATTGTAAATTTGTGTTACTCTTTTCATTTCCAGACGGCAGTTATTGGGAAAACTTTCGTATTCAAAGGTATTTCTTGCAAACATAAAATTTTTCATCCGCAGTACCGGGATGAGAAATTTTGTGATTGAATTGTGGCGTTTAGTTTTTACCTCAGCGGTTTTTTAAATCTTAAAATTCATTGAATGAATATTTGGTTGCCTCCCTTCCTTTCAAAGCAGTCGCTGTTATAAAAGTTTCGTAATTATACGTACTTTTTAAACATAATAATTTTCCTCCGCAGTCCCGGGATGAGAAATTTCGTGAATCAATTTTCGTGTAAGTTTTTCTTCCAAGTATTTTTCTAAAAGCTTTTCATTCAGCAAATGAAAATTTGTTCTTTCTTTACCATTCAAAACGGTCGTTTTTGAGAAAATGGTATCATTTATACGTATTTCTTGCAAGCATAACGTTTTCCAGCCGCAGTCCCGGGATGAGAAATTTCGTGATTCAAGCGACTCGTTTCGTTGTTCCCCCGAGGGTTTTTTTGAAAGCCTATTAGTTTTAACTGTAAATTTGTGTGACTCTTTTCACTTCCAAACGGCAGTTATTGAGAAAATTTTCGTATTCATACGTATTTCTTGCAAACAAAATTTTCATCCGCAGTACCGGGATGAGAAATTTTGTGATTCAATTGTGGCGTTTAGTTTTTACCTCAGCGGTTTTTTAAAGTTTAAAATTCATTGAATGAATATATGTCGCCTCTCTTCTTTTAAAGGCAGTCGCTGTTATAAAAGTTTCGTTAATATACTTATTTTTTAAACATTATAATTTTCCTCCGCAGTCCCGGGATTAAAAATTTCGCGAATCAATTCTTGTCTAAATTTTTCTTCCAAGTGCTTTTTTAAAAGCTTTTCATTCATCAAATGAAAATTTGTTCTTTCTTTACCATTCAAAACGGTCGTTTTTGAGATAATGGTATCATTTATACGTATTTCTTGCAAGCATAACGTTTTCCAGCCGCAGTCCCGGGATGAGAAATTTCGTGATTCAAGCGACTCGTTTAGTTGTTCCCCCGAGGGTTTTTTATAAAGACTGTTAGTTTTAATTGTAAATTTGTGTTACTCTTTTCATTTCCAAACGGCAGTAATTGGGAAAACTTTCGTATTCAAAAGTATTTCTATCAAACAAAATTTTTCATCCAAAGTACCGGGATGAGAAATTTTGTGATTGAATTGTGGCGTTTAGTTTTAACCTCAGCGGTTTTTTGAAGCTTAAAATTCATTGAATGAATATTTGGTCGCCTCTCTTCCTTTAAAGGCAGTCGCTATTATAAAAGTTTCGTTAATATACTTATTTTTTAAACATAATAATTTTCCTCCGCAGTCCCGGGATGAGTAATTTCGCGAATCAATTTTCGTGTAAGTTTTTCTTCCAAGTGCTTTTTTAAAAGCTTTTCATTCATCAAATGAAAATTTGTTTCTTTCTTTACCTTTCAAAACGGTCGTTTTTGAGAAAATGGTATCATTTATACGTATTTCTTGCAAGCATAAGGTTTTCCAGCCGCAGTCCCGGGATGAGAAATTTCGTGATTCAAGCGACTCGTTTAGGTTTCCCCGGAGGGTTTTTTTGGAAGCCTGTTAGTTTTAATTGTAAATTTGTTTGACTCTTTTCATTTCCAAACGGGAGTTATTCAGAAAATTTTCGTATTCAAACTTATTTCTTGCAAACAAAATTTTTCATCCGCAGTACCGGGATGAGAAATTTTGTGATTGAATTGTGGCGTTTAGTTTTACCTCAGCGGTTTTTTAAAGCTTAAAATTCATTGAATGAATATTTTGTGGCCTCTCTTCCTTTAAAGGCAATCGCTGTTATAAAAGTTTCGTTAATACACTTATTTTTTAAACAATAATTTTCCTCCGCAGTCCCGGGTTGAAAAATTTCGCGAATCAATTCTTGTCTAAATTTTTCTTCGAAGTGCTTTTGTAAAAGCTTTTCATTCATTAAATGAAAATTTGTTCTTTCTATACCATTCAAAACGGTCGTTTTTGAGAAAATGGTATCATTTATACGTATTTTTTGCAAGCATAAAGTTTTCCAGCCGCAGTCCCGGGATGAGAAATTTCGTGATTCAAGCGACTCGTTTAGTTGTTCCCCCGAGGGTTTTTTATAAAGACTGTTAGTTTTAATTGTAAATTTGTGTTACTCTTTTCATTTCCAGACGGCAGTTATTGGGAAAACTTTCGTATTCAAAGGTATTTCTTGCAAACATAAAATTTTTCATCCGCAGTACCGGGATGAGAAATTTTGTGATTGAATTGTGGCGTTTAGTTTTTACCTCAGCGGTTTTTTAAATCTTAAAATTCATTGAATGAATATTTGGTTGCCTCCCTTCCTTTCAAAGCAGTCGCTGTTATAAAAGTTTCGTAATTATACGTACTTTTTAAACATAATAATTTTCCTCCGCAGTCCCGGGATGAGAAATTTCGTGAATCAATTTTCGTGTAAGTTTTTCTTCCAAGTATTTTTCTAAAAGCTTTTCATTCATCAAATGAAAATTTGGTCTTTCTTTACCATTCAAAACGCACGTTTTTGAGAAAATGGTATCATTTATACGTATTTCTTGCAAGCATAATATTTTCCAGCCGCAGTCCCGGGATGAGAAATTTCTTGATTCAAGCGACTCGTTTCGTTGTTCCCCCGAAGGTTTTTTTGAAAGCCTATTAGTTTTAACTGTAAATTTGTGTGTCTCTTTTCATTTCCCAACGGCAGTTATTGGGAAAATTTTCGTATTCATACGTTTTTCTTGTAAACAAAATTTTTCATCCGCAGTACCGGGATGAGAAATTTTGTGATTCAATTGTGGCGTTTAGTTTTTACCTCAGCGGTTTTTTAAAGTTTAAAATTCATTGAATGAATATATGTCGCCTCTCTTCTTTTAAAGGCAGTCGCTGTTATAAAAGTTTCGTTAATATACTTATTTTTTAAACATTATAATTTTCCTCCGCAGTCCCGGGATTAAAAATTTCGCGAATCAATTCTTGTCTAAATTTTTCTTCCAAGTGCTTTTTTAAAAGCTTTTCATTCATCAAATGAAAATTTGTTCTTTCTTTACCATTCAAAACGGTCGTTTTTGAGATAATGGTATCATTTATACGTATTTCTTGCAAGCATAACGTTTTCCAGCCGCAGTCCCGGGATGAGAAATTTCGTGATTCAAGCGACTCGTTTAGTTGTTCCCCCGAGGGTTTTTTATAAAGACTGTTAGTTTTAATTGTAAATTTGTGTTACTCTTTTCATTTCCAAACGGCAGTAATTGGGAAAACTTTCGTATTCAAAAGTATTTCTATCAAACAAAATTTTTCATCCAAAGTACCGGGATGAGAAATTTTGTGATTGAATTGTGGCGTTTAGTTTTAACCTCAGCGGTTTTTTGAAGCTTAAAATTCATTGAATGAATATTTGGTCGCCTCTCTTCCTTTAAAGGCAGTCGCTATTATAAAAGTTTCGTTAATATACTTATTTTTTAAACATAATAATTTTCCTCCGCAGTCCCGGGATGAGTAATTTCGCGAATCAATTTTCGTGTAAGTTTTTCTTCCAAGTGCTTTTTTAAAAGCTTTTCATTCATCAAATGAAAATTTGTTTCTTTCTTTACCTTTCAAAACGGTCGTTTTTGAGAAAATGGTATCATTTATACGTATTTCTTGCAAGCATAAGGTTTTCCAGCCGCAGTCCCGGGATGAGAAATTTCGTGATTCAAGCGACTCGTTTAGGTTTCCCCGGAGGGTTTTTTTGGAAGCCTGTTAGTTTTAATTGTAAATTTGTTTGACTCTTTTCATTTCCAAACGGGAGTTATTCAGAAAATTTTCGTATTCAAACTTATTTCTTGCAAACAAAATTTTTCATCCGCAGTACCGGGATGAGAAATTTTGTGATTGAATTGTGGCGTTTAGTTTTACCTCAGCGGTTTTTTAAAGCTTAAAATTCATTGAATGAATATTTTGTGGCCTCTCTTCCTTTAAAGGCAATCGCTGTTATAAAAGTTTCGTTAATACACTTATTTTTTAAACAATAATTTTCCTCCGCAGTCCCGGGTTGAAAAATTTCGCGAATCAATTCTTGTCTAAATTTTTCTTCGAAGTGCTTTTGTAAAAGCTTTTCATTCATTAAATGAAAATTTGTTCTTTCTATACCATTCAAAACGGTCGTTTTTGAGAAAATGGTATCATTTATACGTATTTTTTGCAAGCATAAAGTTTTCCAGCCGCAGTCCCGGGATGAGAAATTTCGTGATTCAAGCGACTCGTTTAGTTGTTCCCCCGAGGGTTTTTTATAAAGACTGTTAGTTTTAATTGTAAATTTGTGTTACTCTTTTCATTTCCAGACGGCAGTTATTGGGAAAACTTTCGTATTCAAAGGTATTTCTTGCAAACATAAAATTTTTCATCCGCAGTACCGGGATGAGAAATTTTGTGATTGAATTGTGGCGTTTAGTTTTTACCTCAGCGGTTTTTTAAATCTTAAAATTCATTGAATGAATATTTGGTTGCCTCCCTTCCTTTCAAAGCAGTCGCTGTTATAAAAGTTTCGTAATTATACGTACTTTTTAAACATAATAATTTTCCTCCGCAGTCCCGGGATGAGAAATTTCGTGAATCAATTTTCGTGTAAGTTTTTCTTCCAAGTATTTTTCTAAAAGCTTTTCATTCAGCAAATGAAAATTTGTTCTTTCTTTACCATTCAAAACGGTCGTTTTTGAGAAAATGGTATCATTTATACGTATTTCTTGCAAGCATAACGTTTTCCAGCCGCAGTCCCGGGATGAGAAATTTCGTGATTCAAGCGACTCGTTTCGTTGTTCCCCCGAGGGTTTTTTTGAAAGCCTATTAGTTTTAACTGTAAATTTGTGTGACTCTTTTCACTTCCAAACGGCAGTTATTGAGAAAATTTTCGTATTCATACGTATTTCTTGCAAACAAAATTTTCATCCGCAGTACCGGGATGAGAAATTTTGTGATTCAATTGTGGCGTTTAGTTTTTACCTCAGCGGTTTTTTTAAGCTTAAAATTCATTGAATGAATATTTGGTCGCCTCTCTTCCTTTAAGGGCAGTCGCTGATATGAAAGTTTCGTTTATATACTTATTATTTAAACATAATAATTTTCCTCCGCAGTCTCGGGATGAAAAATATCGCGAATCAATTTTCGTGTTTTTCTACCAAGTGCTTTTTTAAAAGCTTTTCATTCATCAAATGAAAATTTGGTCTTTCTTTACCATTAAAAACGCACGTTTTTGAGAAAATGGTATCATTTATACGTATTTTTTGAAAACATAAAGTTTTCCAGCCGCAGTCCCAGGATGAGAAATTTCGTGATTCAAGCGACTCGTTTTGTTGTTCCCCCGAGGATTTTTTAAAAAGACTGTTAGTTTTAATTGTAAATTTGTGTTACTCTTTTCATTTCCAAACGGCAGTTAATGGGAAAACTTTCGTATTCAAAAGTATTTCTATCAAACATAAAATTTTTCGTCCGCAGTACCGGGATGAGAAATTTTGTGATTGAATTGTGGCGTTTAGTTTTTACCTCAGCGGTTTTTTTAAGCTTAAAATTCATTGAATGAATATTTGGTTGCCTCCCTTCCTTTCAAAGCAGTCGCTGTTATAAAAGTTTCGTTAATATACGTACTTTTTAAACAATAATTTTCCTCCGCAGTCCCGGGATGAGTAATTTCGCGAATCAATTTTCGTGTAGGTTTTTCTTCCAAGTGCTTTTTAAAAGGCTCTTCATTCATCAAATGAAAATTTGTTCCTTTCTTTACCTTTCAAAACGGTCGTTTTTGAGAAAATGGTATCATTTATACGTATTTCTTGCAAGCATAACGTTTTCCAGCCGCAGTCCCGGGATGAGAAATTTCGTGATTCAAGCGACTCGTTTAGTTGTTCCCCCGAGGGTTTTTTATAAAGACTGTTAGTTTTAATTGTAAATTTGTGTTACTCTTTTCATTTCCAAACGGCAGTTATTGGGAAAACTTTCGTATTCAAAGGTATTTCTTGCAAACATAAAATTTTTCATCCGCAGTAACGGGATGAGAAATTTCGTGATTGAATTGTGGCGTTTAGTTTTTACCTCAGCGGTTTTTTAAATCTTAAAATTCATTGAATAAATATTTGGTTGCCTCCCTTCCTTTCAAAGCAGTCACTGTTATAAAAGTTTCGTTAATATACGTACTTTTTAAACATAATAATTTTCCTCCGCAGTCCCGGGATGAGAAATTTCGTGAATCAATTTTTGTGTAAGTTTTTCTTCCAAGTATTTTTCTAAAAGCTTTTCATTCATTAAATGAAAATTTGTTCTTTCTTTACCATTCAAAACGGTCGTTTTTGAGAAAATGGTATCATTTATACGTATTTCTTGCAAGCATAACGTTTTCCAGCCGAAGTCCCGGGATGAGAAATTTCGTGATTCAAGCGACTCGTTTAGTTGTTCCCCCGAGGGTTTTTTGGAAGCCTGTTAGGTTTAATTGTAAATTTGTGTTACTCTTTTCATTTCCAAACGGCAGTTATTGGGAAAACTTTCGTATTCAAAAGTATTTCTATCAAACATAAAATTTTTCATCCGCAGTACCGGGATGAGAAATTTTGTGATTGAATTGTGGCGTTTAGTTTTAACCTCAGCGGTTTTTTCGAAGCTTAAAATTCATTGAATGAATATTTGGTCGCCTTTCTTCCTTTCAAAGCACTCGCTATTATAAAAGTTTCGTTAATATACGTATTTTTAAACATAATAATTTTCCTCCGCAGTCCCGGGATTAAAAATTTCGCGAATCAATTCTTGTCTAAATTTTTCTTCCAAGTGCTTTTTTAAAAGCTTTTCATTCATCAAATGAAAATTTGTTCTTTCTTTACCATTCAAAACGGTCGTTTTTGAGATAATGGTATCATTTATACGTATTTCTTGCAAGCATAACGTTTTCCAGCCGCAGTCCCGGGATGAGAAATTTCTTGATTCAAGCGACTCGTTTCGTTGTTCCCCCGAGGGTTTTATTGAAAGCCTATTAGTTTTAACTGTAAATTTGTGTGACCCTTTTCACTTCCAAACGGCAGTTATTGAGAAAATTTTCGTATTCATACGTATTTCTTGCAAACAAAATTTTCATCCGCAGTACCGGGATGAGAAATTTTGTGATTCAATTGTGGCGTTTAGTTTTTACCTCAGCGGTTTTTTAAAGCTTAAAATTCATTGAATGGATATTTGGTCGCCTCTCTTCCTTTAAGGGCAGTCGCTGATATGAAAGTTTCGTTTATATACTTATTTTTTAAACATAATAATTTTCCTCCGCAGTCTCGGGATGAAAAATATCGCGAATCAATTTTCGTGTTTTTCTTCCAAGTGCTTTTTTAAAAGCTTTTCATTCATCAAATGAAAATTTGGTCTTTCTTTACCATTCAAAACGCACGTTTTTGAGAAAATGGTATCATTTATACGTATTTCTTGCAAGCATAATATTTTCCAGCCGCAGTCCCGGGATCAGAAATTTCTTGATTCAAGCGACTCGTTTCGTTGTTCCCCCGAAGGTTTTTTTGAAAGCCTATTAGTTTTAACTGTAAATTTGTGTGACTCTTTTCATTTCCCAACGGCAGTTATTGGGAAAATTTTCGTATTCATACATTTTTCTTGCAAACAAAATTTTTCATCCGCAGTACCGGGATGAGAAATTTTGTGATTCAATTGTGGCGTTTAGTTTTTACCTCAGCGGTTTTTTAAAGTTTAAAATTCATTGAATGAATATTTTGTCGCCTCTCTTCCTTTAAAGGCAGTCGCTGTTATAAAAGTTTCGTTAATATACTTATTTTTTAAACATAATAATTTTCCTCCGCAGTCCCGGGATTAAAAATTTCGCGAATCAATTCTTGTCTAAATTTTTCTTCCAAGTGCTTTTTTAAAAGCTTTTCATTCATCAAATAAAACTTTGTTCTTTCTTTACCATTCAAAACGGTCGTTTTTGAGATAATGGTATCATTTATACGTATTTTTTGCAAGCATTAAGTTTTCCAGCCGCAGTCCCGGGATGAGAAATTTCGTGATTCAAGCGACTCGTTTAGTTGTTCCCCCGAGGGTTTTTTAAAAAGACTGTTAGTTTTAATTGTAAATTTGTGTGACTCTTTTCATTTCCAAACGGCAGTTATTGGGAAAATTTTCGTATTTATACGTTTTTCTTGCAAACAAAATTTTTCATCCGCAGTACCGGGATGAGAAATTTTGTGATTCAATTGTGGCGTTTAGTTTTTACCTCAGCGGTTTTTTAAAGCTTAAAATTCATTGAATGAATATTTTGTCGCCTCTCTTCCTTTAAAGGCAGTCGCTGTTATAAAAGTTTCGTTAATATACTTATTTTTTAAACATAATAATTTTCCTCCGCAGTCCCGGGACGAAAAATTTCGCGAATCAATTCTTGTCTAAATTTTTCTTCCAAGTGCTTTTTTAAAAGCTTTTCATTCATCAAATGAAAATTTGTTTTTTCTTTACCATTCAAAACGGTCGTTTTTGAGAAAATGGTATCATTAAACGTATTTTTTGAAAGCATAAAGTTTTCCAACCGCAGTCACGGGATGAGAAATTTCGTGATTCAAGCGACTCGTTTAGTTGTTCCCCCGAGGGTTTTTTAAAAAGACTGTTAGTTTTAATTGTAAATTTGTGTTACTCTTTTCATTTCCAAACGGCAGTTATAGGGAAAACTTTCGTATTCAAAAGTATTTCTATCAAACATAAAATTTTTCATCCGCAGTACCGGGATGAGAAATTTTGTGATTCAATTGTGGCGTTTAGTTTTACCTCAGCGGTTTTTTAAAGCTTAAAATTCATTGAATGAATATTTGGTTGCCTTTCTTCCTTTCAAAGCACTCGCTATTATAAAAGTTTCGTTAATATACGTATTTTTTAAACATAATAATTTTCCTCCGCAGTCCCGGGATGAGTAATATCGCGAATCAATTTTCGTGTAGGTTTTTTTTCCAAGTGCTTTTTAAAAGGCTCGTCATTCATCAAATGAAAATTTGTTCCTTTCTTTACCTTTCAAAACGGTCGTTTTTGAGAAAATGGTATCATTTATTCGTATTTTTTGAAAGCATAAAGTTTTCCAGCCGCAGTCCCAGGATGAGAAATTTCGTGATTCAAGCGACTCGTTTTGTTGTTCCCCCGAGGGTTTTTTAAAAAGACTGTTAGTTTTAATTGTAAATTTGTGTTACTCTCTTCATTTCCAAACGGCAGTTATTGGGAAAACTTTCGTATTCAAAAGTATTTCTATCAAACATAAAATTTTTCATCCAAAGTACCGGGATGAGAAATTTTGTGATTGAATTGTGGCGTTTAGTTTTAACCTCAGCGGTTTTTTGAAGCTTAAAATTCATTGAATGAATATTTGGTCGCCTTTCTTCCTTTCAAAGCACTCGCTATTATAAAAGTTTCGTTAATATACGTATTTTTTAAACATAATAATTTTCCTCCGCAGTCCTGGGATTAAAAATTTCGCGAATCAATTCTTGTCTAAATTTTTCTTCCAAGTGCTTTGTTAAAAGCTTTTCATTCATCAAATGAAAATTTGGTCTTTCTTTACCATTCAAAACGCACGTTTTTGAGAAAATGGTATCATTTATACGTATTTCTTGCAAGCATAATATTTTCCAGCCGCAGTCCCGGGATGAGAAATTTCTTGATTCAAGCGACTCGTTTCGTTGTTCCCCCGAAGGTTTTTTTGAAAGCCTATTAGTTTTAACTGTAAATTTGTGTGTCTCTTTTCATTTCCCAACGGCAGTTATTGGGAAAATTTTCGTATTCATATGTTTTTCTTGCAAACAAAATTTTTCATCCGCAGTACCGGGATGAGAAATTTTGTGATTCAATTGTGGCGTTTAGTTTTTACCTCAGCGGTTTTTTAAAGTTTAAAATTCATTGAATGAATATATGTCGCCTCTCTTCTTTTAAAGGCAGTCGCTGTTATAAAAGTTTCGTTAATATACTTATTTTTTAAACATAATAATTTTCCTCCGCAGTCCCGGGATTAAAAATTTCGCGAATCAATTCTTGTCTAAATTTTTCTTCCAAGTGCTTTTTTAAAAGCTTTTCATTCATCAAATGAAAATTTGTTCTTTCTTTACCATTCAAAACGGTCGTTTTTGAGATAATGGTATCCTTTATACGTATTTTTTGGAAGCATTAAGTTTTCCAGCCGCAGTCCCGGGATGAGAAATTTCGTGATTCAAGCGACTCGTTTAGTTGTTCCCCCGAGGGTTTTTTAAAAAGACTGTTAGTTTTAATTGTAAATTTGTGTGACTCTTTTCATTTCCAAACGGCAGTTATTGGGAAAATTTTCGTATTCATACGTTTTTCTTGCAAACAAAATTTTTCATCCGCAGTACCGGGATGAGAAATTTTGTGATTCAATTGTGGCGTTTAGTTTTTACCTCAGCGGTTTTTAAAAGCTTACAATTCATTGAATGAATATTTTGTCGCCTCTCTTCCTTTAAAGGCAGTCGCTATTATAAAAGTTTCGTTAATATACTTATTTTTTAAACATAATAATTTTCCTCCGCAGTCCCGGGATGAGTAATTTCGCGAATCAATTTTCGTGTAAGTTTTTATTCCAAGTGCTTTTTTAAAAGCTTTTCATTCATCAAATGAAAATTTGTTCCTTTCTTTACCTTTCAAAACGGTCGTTTTTGAGAAAATGGTATCATTTATACGTATTTCTTGCAAGCATAATGTTTTCCAGCCGCAGTCCCGGGATGAGAAATTTCGTGATTCAAGCGACTCGTTTAGGTTTCCCCCGAGGGTTTTTTTGGAAGCCTGTTAGTTTTAATTGTAAATTTGTTTGACTCTTTTCATTTCCAAACGGGAGTTATTCAGAAAATTTTCGTATTCAAACTTATTTCTTGCAAACAAAATTTTTCATCCGCAGTACCGGGATGAGAAATTTTGTGATTGAATTGTGGCGTTTAGTTTTACCTCAGCGGTTTTTTAAAGCTTAAAATTCATTGAATGAATATTTTGTGGCCTCTCTTCCTTTAAAGGCAATCGCTGTTATAAAAGTTTCGTTAATACACTTATTTTTTAAACAATAATTTTCCTCCGCAGTCCCGGGTTGAAAAATTTCGCGAATCAATTCTTGTCTAAATTTTTCTTCGAAGTGCTTTTGTAAAAGCTTTTCATTCATTAAATGAAAATTTGTTCTTTCTACACCATTCAAAACGGTCGTTTTTGAGAAAATGGTATCATTTATACGTATTTTTTGCAAGCATAAAGTTTTCCAGCCGCAGTCCCGGGATAAGAAATTTCGTGATTCAAGCGACTCGTTTAGTTGTTCCCCCGAGGGTTTTTTATAAAGACTGTTAGTTTTAATTGTAAATTTGTGTTACTCTTTTCATTTCCAGACGGCAATTATTGGGAAAACTTTCGTATTCAAAGGTATTTCTTGCAAACATAAAATTTTTCATCCGCAGTACCGGGATGAGAAATTTTGTGATTGAATTGTGGCGTTTAGTTTTTACCTCAGCGGTTTTTTAAATCTTAAAATTCATTGAATGAATATTTGGTTGCCTCCCTTCCTTTCAAAGCAGTCGCTGTTATAAAAGTTTCGTTAATATACGTACTTTTTAAACATTATAATTTTCCTCCGCAGTCCCGGGATGAGAAATATCGTGAATCAATTTTCGTGTAAGTTTTTCTTCCAAGTATTTTTCTAAAAGCTTTTCATTCATCAAATGAAAATTTGTTCTTTCTTTACCATTCAAAACGGTCGTTTTTGAGAAAATAGTATCATTTATACGTATTTCTTGCAAGCATAACGTTTTTCAGCCGCAGTCCCGGGATGAGAAATTTCGTGATTAAAGCGACTCGTTTCGTTGTTCCCCCGAGGGTTTTTTTGAAAGCCTATTAGTTTGAACTGTAAATTTGTGTGACTCTTTTCACTTATAAACGGCAGTTATTGAGAAAATTTTCGTATTCATACGTATTTCTTGCAAAGAAAATTTTCATCCGCAGTACCGGGATGGGAAATTTTGTGATTCAATTGTGGCGATTAGTTTTTACCTCAGCGGTTTTTTAAAGCTTAAAATTCTTTGAATGAATATTTGGTCGCCTCTCTTCCTTTAAGGGCAGTCGCTGATATGAAAGTTTCGTTTATATACTTATTTTTTAAACATAATAATTTTCCTCCGCAGTCTCGGGATGAAAAATATCGCGAATCAATTTTCGGGTTTTTCTTCCAAGTGCTTTTTTAAAAGCTTTTCATTCATCAAATGAAAATTTGGTCTTTATTTACCATTCAAAACTAACGTTTTTGAGAAAATGGTGTCATTTATACGTATTTTTTGAAAGCATAAAGTTTTCCAGCCGCAGTCCCAGGATGAGAAATTTCGTGATTCAAGCGACTCGTTTTGTTGTTCCCCCGAGGGTTTTTTAAAAAGACTGTTAGTTTTAGTTGTAAATTTGTGTTACTCTTTTCATTTCCAAACGGCAGTTATTGGGAAAACTTTCGTATTCAAAAGTATTTCTATCAAACATAAAATTTTTCATCCGCAGTACCGGGATGAGAATTTTTGTGATTGAATTGTGGCGTTTAATTTTAAACTCAGCGGTTTTTTCGAAGCTTAAAATTCATTGAATGAATATTTGGTCGCCTTTCTTCCTTTCAAAGCACTCGCTATTATAAAAGTTTCGTTAATATACGTATTTTTAAACATAATAATTTTCCTCCGCAGTCCCGGGATTAAAAATTTCGCGAATCAATTCTTGTCTAAATTTTTCTTCCAAGTGCTTTTTTAAAAGCTTTTCATTCATCAAATGAAAATTTGTTCTTTCTTTACCATTCAAAACGGTCGTTTTTGAGATAATGGTATCATTTATACGTATTTCTTGCAAGCATAACGTTTTCCAGCCGCAGTCCCGGGATGAGAAATTTCTTGATTCAAGCGACACGTTTCGTTGTTCCCCCGAGGGTTTTTTTGAAAGCCTATTAGTTTTAACTGTAAATTTGTGTGACTCTTTTCACTTATAAACGGCAGTTATTGAGAAAATTTTCGTATTCATACGTATTTCTTGCAAAGAAAATTTTCATCCGCAGTACCGGGATGGGAAATTTTGTGATTCAATTGTGGCGTTTAGTTTTTACCTCAGCGGTTTTTTAAAGCTTAAAATTCATTGAATGAATATTTGGTCGCCACTCTCCCTTTAAGGGCAGTCGCTGATATGAAAGTTTCGTTTATATACTTATTTTTTAAACATAATAATTTTCCTCCGCAGTCTCGGGATGAAAAATATCGCGAATCAATTTTCGTGTTTTTCTTCCAAGTGCTTTTTTAAAAGCTTTTCATTCATCAAATGAAAATTTGGTCTTTCTTTACCATTCAAAACGCACGTTTTTGAGAAAATGGTATCATTTATACGTATTTTTTGAAAGCATAAAGTTTTCCAGCCGCAGTCCCAGGATGAGAAATTTCGTGATTCAAGCGACTCGTTTTGTTGTTCCCCCGAGGGTTTTTTAAAAAGACTGTTAGTTTTAATTGTAAATTTGTGTTACTCTTTTCATTTCCAAACGGCAGTTATTGGGAAAACTTTCGTATTCAAAAGTATTTCTATCAAACATAAAATTTTTCATCCGCAGTACCGGGATGAGAAATTTTGTGATTGAATTGTGGCGTTTAGTTTTAAACTCAGCGGTTTTTTTGAAGCTTTAAATTCATTGAATGAATATTTGGTCGCCTTTCTTCCTTTCAAAGCACTCGCTATTATAAAAGTTTCGTTAATATACGTATTTTTTAAACATAATAATTTTCCTCCGCAGTCCCGGGATTAAAAATTTCGCGAATCAATTCTTGTCTAAATTTTTCTTCCAAGTGCTTTTTTAAAAGCTTTTCATTCATCAAATGAAAATTTGTTCTTTCTTTACCATTCAAAACGGTCGTTTTTGAGATAATGGTATCCTTTATACGTATTTTTTGCAAGCATTAGGTTTTCCAGCCGCAGTCCCGAGATGAGAAATTTCGTGATTCAAGCGACTCGTTTAGTTGTTCCCCCGAGGGTTTTTTAAAAAGCCTGTTAGTTTTAATTGTAAATTTGTGTGACTCTTTTCATTTCCAAACGGCAGTTATTGGGAAAATTTTCGTATTCATACGTTTTTCTTGCAAACAAAATTTTTCATCCGCAGTACCGGGATGAGAAATTTTGTGATTGAATTGTGGCGTTTAGTTTTACCTCAGCGGTTTTTTAAAGCTTAAAATTCATTGAATGAATATTTTGTGGCCTCTCTTCCTTTAAAGGCAATCGCTGTTATAAAAGTTTCGTTAATACACTTATTTTTTAAACAATAATTTTCCTCCGCAGTCCCGGGTTGAAAAATTTCGCGAATCAATTCTTGTCTAAATTTTTCTTCGAAGTGCTTTTGTAAAAGCTTTTCATTCATTAAATGAAAATTTGTTCTTTCTATACCATTCAAAACGGTCGTTTTTGAGAAAATGGTATCATTTATACGTATTTTTTGCAAGCATAAAGTTTTCCAGCCGCAGTCCCGGGATGAGAAATTTCGTGATTCAAACGACTCGTTTAGTTGTTCCCCCGAGGGTTTTTTATAAAGACTGTTAGTTTTAATTGTAAATTTGTGTTACTCTTTTCATTTCCAGACGGCAATTATTGGGAAAACTTTCGTATTCAAAGGTATTTCTTGCAAACATAAAATTTTTCATCCGCAGTACCGGGATGAGAAATTTTGTGATTGAATTGTGGCGTTTAGTTTTTACCTCAGCGGTTTTTTAAATCTTAAAATTCATTGAATGAATATTTGGTTGCCTCCCTTCCTTTCAAAGCAGTCGCTGTTATAAAAGTTTCGTTAATATACGTACTTTTTAAACATTATAATTTTCCTCCGCAGTCCCGGGATGAGAAATATCGTGAATCAATTTTCGTGTAAGTTTTTCTTCCAAGTATTTTTCTAAAAGCTTTTCATTCATCAAATGAAAATTTGTTCTTTCTTTACCATTCAAAACGGTCGTTTTTGAGAAAATAGTATCATTTATACGTATTTCTTGCAAGCATAACGTTTTTCAGCCGCAGTCCCGGGATGAGAAATTTCGTGATTCAAGCGACTCGTTTCGTTGTTCCCCCGAGGGTTTTTTTGAAAGCCTATTAGTTTGAACTGTAAATTTGTGTGACTCTTTTCACTTATAAACGGCAGTTATTGAGAAAATTTTCGTATTTATACGTATTTCTTGCAAAGAAAATTTTCATCCGCAGTACCGGGATGGGAAATTTTGTGATTCAATTGTGGCGATTAGTTTTTACCTCAGCGGTTTTTTAAAGCTTAAAATTCTTTGAATGAATATTTGGTCGCCTCTCTTCCTTTAAGGGCAGTCGCTGATATGAAAGTTTCGTTTATATACTTATTTTTTAAACATAATAATTTTCCTCCGCAGTCTCGGGATGAAAAATATCGCGAATCAATTTTCGTGTTTTTCTTCCAAGTGCTTCTTTAAAAGCTTTTCATTCATCAAATGAAAATTTGGTCTTTCTTTACCATTCAAAACGCACGTTTTTGAGAAAATGGTGTCATTTATACGTATTTTTTGAAAGCATAAAGTTTTCCAGCCGCAGTCCCAGGATGAGAAATTTCGTGATTCAAGCGACTCGTTTTGTTGTTCCCCCGAGGGTTTTTTAAAAAGACTGTTAGTTTTAGTTGTAAATTTGTGTTACTCTTTTCATTTCCAAACGGCAGTTATTGGGAAAACTTTCGTATTCAAAAGTATTTCTATCAAACATAAAATTTTTCATCCGCAGTACCGGGATGAGAATTTTTGTGATTGAATTGTGGCGTTTAGTTTTAAACTCAGCGGTTTTTTCGAAGCTTAAAATTCATTGAATGAATATTTGGTCGCCTTTCTTCCTTTCAAAGCACTCGCTATTATAAAAGTTTCGTTAATATACGTATTTTTAAACATAATAATTTTCCTCCGCAGTCCCGGGATTAAAAATTTCGCGAATCAATTCTTGTCTAAATTTTTCTTCCAAGTGCTTTTTTAAAAGCTTTTCATTCATCAAATGAAAATTTGTTCTTTCTTTACCATTAAAAACGGTCGTTTTTGAGATAATGGTATCATTTATACGTATTTCTTGCAAGCATAACGTTTTCCAGCCGCAGTCCCGGGATGAGAAATTTCTTGATTCAAGCGACACGTTTCGTTGTTCCCCCGAGGGTTTTTTTGAAAGCCTATTAGTTTTAACTGTAAATTTGTGTGACTCTTTTCACTTATAAACGGCAGTTATTGAGAAAATTTTCGTATTCATACGTATTTCTTGCAAAGAAAATTTTCATCCGCAGTACCGGGATGGGAAATTTTGTGATTCAATTGTGGCGTTTAGTTTTTACCTCAGCGGTTTTTTAAAGCTTAAAATTCATTGAATGAATATTTGGTCGCCACTCTCCCTTTAAGGGCAGTCGCTGATATGAAAGTTTCGTTTATATACTTATTTTTTAAACATAATAATTTTCCTCCGCAGTCTCGGGATGAAAAATATCGCGAATCAATTTTCGTGTTTTTCTTCCAAGTGCTTTTTTAAAAGCTTTTCATTCATCAAATGAAAATTTGGTCTTTCTTTACCATTCAAAACGCACGTTTTTGAGAAAATGGTATCATTTATACGTATTTTTTGAAAGCATAAAGTTTTCCAGCCGCAGTCCCAGGATGAGAAATTTCGTTATTCAAGCGACTCGTTTTGTTGTTCCCCCGAGGGTTTTTTAAAAAGACTGTTAGTTTTAATTGTAAATTTGTGTTACTCTTTTCATTTCCAAACGGCAGTTATTGGGAAAACTTTCGTATTCAAAAGTATTTCTATCAAACATAAAATTTTTCATCCGCAGTACCGGGATGAGAAATTTTGTGATTGAATTGTGGCGTTTAGTTTTAAACTCAGCGGTTTTTTTGAAGCTTAAAATTCATTGAATGAATATTTGGTCGCCTTTCTTCCTTTCAAAGCACTCGCTATTATAAAAGTTTCGTTAATATACGTATTTTTTAAACATAATAATTTTCCTCCGCAGTCCCGGGATTAAAAATTTCGCGAATCAATTCTTGTCTAAATTTTTCTTCCAAGTGCTTTTTTAAAAGCTTTTCATTCATCAAATGAAAATTTGTTCCTTCTTTACCATTCAAAACGGTCGTTTTTGAGATAATGGTATCCTTTATACGTATTTTTTGCAAGCATTAGGTTTTCCAGCCGCAGTCCCGGGATGAGAAATTTCGTGATTCAAGCGACTCGTTTAGTTGTTCCCCCGAGGGTTTTTTAAAAAGCCTGTTAGTTTTAATTGTAAATTTGTGTGACTCTTTTCATTTCCAAACGGCAGTTATTGGGAAAATTTTCGTATTCATACGTTTTTCTTGCAAACAAAATTTTTCATCCGCAGTACCGGGATGAGAAATTTTGTGATTGAATTGTGGCGTTTAGTTTTTACCTCAGCGGTTTTTTAAATCTTAAAATTCATTGAATGAATATTTGGTCGCCTCCCTTCGTTTCAAAGCAGTCGCTGTTATAAAAGTTTCGGTAATATACGTACTTTTTAAACATAATAATTTTCCTCCGCAGTCCCGGGATAAGAAATTTCGTGAATCAATTTTCGTGTAAGTTTTTCTTCCAAGTATTTTTCTTAAAGCTTTTCATTCATCAAATGAAAATTTGTTCTTTCTTTACCATTCAAAACGGTCGTTTTTGAGAAAATGGTATCATTTATACGTATTTCTTTCAAGCATAACGTTTTCCAGCCGCAGTCCCGGGATGAGAAATTTCGTGATTCAAGCGACTCGTTTCGTTGTTCCCCCGAGGGTTTTTTTGAAAGCCTATTAGTTTTAACTGTAAATTTGTGTGACACTTTTCACTTCCAAACGGCAGTTATTGAGAAAATTTTCGTATTCATACGTATTTCTTGCAAACAAAATTTTCATCCGCAGTACCGGGATGAGAAATTTTGGGATTCAATTGTGGCGTTTAGTTTTTACCACAGCGGTTTTTTAAAGCTTAAAATTCATTGAATGGATATTTGGTCGCCTCTCTTCCTTTAAGGGCAGTCGCTGATATGAAAGTTTCGTTTATATACTTTTTTTTTAAATATAATAATTTTCCTCCGCAGACTCGGGATGAAAAATATCGCGAATCAATTTTCGTGTTTTTCTTCCAAGTGCTTTTTTAAAAGCTTTTCATTCATCAAATGAAAATTTTGTCTTTCTTTACTATTCAAAACGCACGTTTTTGAGAAAATGGTATCATTTATACGTATTTCTTGCAAGCATAATATTTTCCAGCCGCAGTCCCGGGATTAGAAATTTCTTGATTCAAGCGACTCGTTTCGTTGTTCCCCCGAAGGTTTTTTTGAAAGCCTATTAGTTTTAACTGTAAATTTGTGTGACTCTTTTCATTTCCCAACGGCAGTTATTGGGAAAATTTTCGTATTCATACGTTTTTCTTGCAAAAAAAATTTTTCATCCGCAGTACCGGGATGAGAAATTTTGTGATTGAATTGTGGCGTTTAGTTTTTACCTCAGCGGTTTTTTAAAGCTTAAAATTCATTGAATGAATATTTGGTCGCCTCTCTCCCTTTAAGGGCAGTCGCTGATATGAAAGTTTCGTTTATATACTTATTTTTTAAACAATAATTTTCCTCCGCAGTCTCGGGATGAAAAATATCGCGAATAAATTTTCGTGTTTTTCTTCCAAGTGCTTTTTTAAAAGCTTTTCATTCATCAAATGAAAATTTGGTCTTTCTTTACCATTCAAAACGCACGTTTTTGAGAAAATGGTATCATTTATACGTATTTTTTGAAAGCATAAAGTTTTCCAGCCGCAGTCCCAGGATGAGAAATTTCGTGATTCAAGCGACTCGTTTTGTTGTTCCCCCGAGGGTTTTTTAAAAAGACTGTTAGTTTTAATTGTAAATTTGTGTTACTCTTTTCATTTCCAAACGGCAGTTATTGGGAAAACTTTCGTATTCAAAAGTATTTCTATCAAACATAAAATTTTTCATCCGCAGTACCGGGATGAGAAATTTTGTGATTGAATTGTGGCGTTTAGTTTTAAACTCAGCGGTTTTTTTGAAGCTTAAAATTCATTGAATTAATATTTGGTCGCCTTTCTTCCTTCCAAAGCACTCGCTATTATAAAAGTTTCATTAATATACGTATTTTTTAAACATAATAATTTTCCTCCGCAGTCCCGGGATTAAAAATTTCGCGAATCAATTCTTGTCTAAATTTTTCTTCCAAGTGCTTTTTTAAAAGCTTTTCATTCATCAAATGAAAATTTGTTCTTTCTTTACCATTCAAAACGGCCGTTTTTGAGATAATGGTATCCTTTATACGTATTTTTTGCAAGCATTAGGTTTTCCAGCCGCAGTCCCGGGATGAGAAATTTCGTGATTCAAGCGACTCGTTTAGTTGTTCCCCCGAGGGTTTTTTAAAAAGCCTGTTAGTTTTAATTGTAAATTTGTGTGACTCTTTTCATTTCCAAACGGCAGTTATTGGGAAAATTTTCGTATTCATACGTTTTTCTTGCAAACATAATTTTTCATCCGCAGTACCGGGATGAGAAATTTTGTGATTGAATTGTGGCGTTTAGTTTTTACCTCAGCGGTTTTTTAAATCTTAAAATTCATTGAATGAATATTTGGTCGCCTCCCTTCCTTTCAAAGCAGTCGCTGTTATAAAAGTTTCGTTAATATACGTACTTTTTAAACATAATAATTTTCCTCCGCAGTCCCGGGATGAGAAATTTCGTGAATCAATTTTCGTGTAAGTTTTTCTTCCAAGTATTTTTCTAAAAGCTTTTCATTCATCAAATGAAAATTTGTTCTTTCTTTACCATTCAAAACGGTCGTTTTTGAGAAAATGGTATCATTTATACGTATTTCTGTCAAGCATAACGTTTTCCAGCCGCAGTCCCGGGATGAGAAATTTCGTGATTCAAGCGACTCGTTTAGTTGTCCCCCGAGGGTTTTTTGGAAGCCTGTTAGTTTTAATTGTAAATTTGTTTGACTCTTTTCATTTCCAAACGGCAGTTATTCAGAAAATTTTCGTATTCAAACTTATTTCTTGCAAACAAAATTTTTCATTCGCAGTACCGGGATGAGAAATTTTGTGATTCAATTGTGGCGTTTAGTTTTACCTCAGCGGTTTTTTAAAGCTTAAAATTCATTGAATGAATATTTTGTGGCCTCTCTTCCTTTAAAGACAGTCGCTGTTATAAAAGTTTCGTTAATATACTTATTTTTTAAACATAATAATTTTCCTCCGCAGTCCCGGGATGAAAAATTTCGCGAATCAATTCTTGTCTAAATTTTTCTTCGAAGTGTTTTTTAAAAGCTTTTCATTCATCAAATTAAAATTTGTTCTTTCTATACCATTCAAAACGGTCGTTTTTGAGAAAATCGTATCATTTATACGTATTTTTTGCAAGCATAAAGTTTTCACGCCGCAGTCCCGGGATGAGAAATTTCGTGATTCAAGCGACTCGTTTAGTTGTTCCCCCGAGGGTTTTTTAAAAAGACTGTTAGTTTTAATTGTAAATTTGTGTTACTCTTTTCATTTCCAAACGGCAGTTATTGAGAAAATTTTCGTATTCATACGTATTTCTTGCAAACAAACATTTCATCCGCAGTACCGGGATGAGAAATTTTGTGATTCAATTGTGGCGTTTAGTTTTTACCACAGCGGTTTTTTAAAGCTTAAAATTCATTGAATGAATATTTGGTCGCCTTTCTTCCTTTCAAAGCACTCGCTATTATAAAAGTTTCGTTAATATACGTATTTTTTAAACATAATAATTTTCCTCCGCAGTCCCGGGATGAGTAATTTCGCGAATCAATTTTCATGTAAGTTTTTTTTCCAAGTGCTTTTTTAAAGGCTATTCATTCATCAAATGAAAATTTGTTCCTTTCTTTACCTTTCAAAACGGTCGTTTTTGAGAAAATGGTATCATTTATACGTATTTCTTGCAAGCATAACGTTTTCCAGCCGCAGTCCCGGGATGAGAAATTTCGTGATTCAAGCGACTCGTTTAGTTGTTCCCCCGAGGGTTTTTTTGGAAGCCTGTTAGTTTTAATTGTAAATTTGTTTGACTCTTTTCATTTCCAAACGGCAGTTATTCAGAAAATTTTCGTATTCAAACTTATTTCTTGCAAACAAAATTTTTCATCCGCAGTACCGGGATGAGAAATTTTGTGATTCAATTGTGGCGTTTAGTTTTACCTCAGCGGTTTTTTAAAGCTTAAAATTCATTGAATGAATATTTTGTGGCCTCTCTTCCTTTAAAGGCAGTCGCTGTTATAAAAGTTTCGTTAATATACTTATTTTTTAAACATAATAATTTTCCTCCGCAGTCCCGGGATGAAAAATTTCGCGAATCAATTCTTGTCTAAATTTTTCTTCGAAGTGTTTTTTAAAAGCTTTTCATTCATCAAATGAAAATTTGTTCTTTCTATACCATTCAAAACGGTCGTTTTTGAGAAAATCGTATCATTTATACGTATTTTTTGCAAGCATAAAGTTTTCACGCCGCAGTCCCGGGATGAGAAATTTCGTGATTCAAGCGACTCGTTTAGTTGTTCCCCCGAGGGTTTTTTATAAAGACTGTTAGTTTTAATTGTAAATTTGTGTTACTCTTTTCATTTCCAAACGGCAGTTATTGGGAAAACTTTCGTATTCAAAGGTATTTCTTGCAAACATAAAATTTTTCATCCGCAGTACCGGGATGAGAAATTTTGTGATTGAATTGTGGCGTTTAGTTTTTACCTCAGCGGTTTTTTAAATCTTAAAATTCATTGAATGAATATTTGGTTGCCTCCCTTCCTTTCAAAGCAGTCGCTGTTATAAAAGTTTCGTTAATATACGTACTTTTTAAACATAATAGTTTTCCTTCTCAGTCCCGGGATGAGAAATTTCGTGAATCAATTTTCGTGTAAGTTTTTCTTCCAAGTATTTTTCTAAAAGCTTTTCATTCATCAAATGAAAATTTGTTCTTTCTTTACCATTCAAAACGGTCGTTTTTGAGAAAATGGTATCATTTATACGTATTTCTTGCAAGCATAACGTTTTCCAGCCGCAGTCCCGGGATGAGAAATTTCGTGATTCAAGCGACTCGTTTCGTTGTTCCCCCTAGGGTTTTTTTGAAAGCCTATTAGTTTTAACTGTAAATTTGTGTGACTCTTTTCACTTCCAAACGGCAGTTATTGAGAAAATTTTCGTATTCATACGTATTTCTTGCAAACAAAATTTTTCATCCGCAGTACCGGGATGAGAAATTTTGTGATTCAATTGTGGCGTTTAGTTTTTACCTAAGCGGTTTTTTAAAGTTTAAAATTCATTGAATGAATATTTTGTCGCCTTTCTTCCTTTAAAGGCAGTCGCTGTTATAAAAGTTTCGTTAATATACTTATTTTTTAAACATAATAATTTTCCTCCGCAGTCCCGGGATGAAAAATTTCGCGAATCAATTCTTGTCTAAATTTTTCTTCCAAGTGCTTTTTTAAAAGCTTTTCATTCATCAAATGAAAATTTGTTCTTTCTTTACCATTCAAAACGGTCGTTTTTGAGATAATGGTATCATTTATACGTATTTTTTGCAAGCATTAAGTTTTCCAGCCGCAGTCCCGGGATGAGAAATTTCGTGATTCAAGCGACTCGTTTAGTTGTTCCCCCGAGGGTTTTTTAAAAAGACTTAGTTTTAATTGTAAATTTGTGTGACTCTTTTCATTTCCAAACGGCAGTTATTGGGTAAATTTTCGTATTCATACGTTTTTCTTGCAAACAAAATTTTTCATCCGCAGTACCGGGATGAGAAATTTTGTGATTCAATTTTGGCGTTTAGTTTTTACCTCAGCGGTTTTTTAAAGCTTAAAATTCATTGAATGAATATTTTGTCGCCTCTCTTCCTTTAAAGGCAGTCACTGTTATAAAATTTTCGTTAATATACTTATTTTTTAAACATAATAATTTTCCTCCGCAGTCCCGGGATGAAAAATTTCGCGAATCAATTCTTGTCTAAATTTTTCTTCCAAGTGCTTTTTTAAAAGCTTTTCATTCATCAAATGAAAATTTGTTCTTTCTTTAACATTCAAAACGGTCGTTTTTGAGAAAATGGTATCATTAAACGTATTTTTTGAAAGCATAAAGTTTTCCAGCCGCAGTCCCAGGATGAAAAATTTCGTGATTCAAGCGACTCGTTTTGTTGTTCCCCCGAGGGTTTTTTAAAAAGACTGTTAGTTTTAATTGTAAATTTGTGTTACTCTTTTCATTTCCAAACGGCAGTTATTGGGAAAACTTTCGTATTCATACGTTTTTCTTGCAAACAAAATTTTTCATCCGCAGTACCGGGATGAGAAATTTTGTGATTGAATTGTGGCGTTTAGTTTTTACCTCAGCGGTTTTTTAAATCTTAAAATTCATTGAATGAATATTTGGTTGCCTCCCTTCCTTTCAAAGCAGTCGCTGTTATTAAAGTTTCGTTAATATACGTACTTTTTAAACATAATTATTTTCCTCCGCAGTCCCGGGATGAGAAATTTCGTGAATCAATTTTCGTGTAAGTTTTTCTTCCAAGTATTTTTCTAAAAGCTTTTCATTCATCAAATGAAAATTTGTTCTTTCTTTACCATTCAAAACGGTCGTTTTTAGAAAATGGTATCATTTATGCGTATTTCTTGCAAGCATAACGTTTTCCAGCCGCAGTCCCGGGATGAGAAATTTCGTGATTCAAGCGAATCGTTTCGTTGTTCCCCCGAGGGTTTTTTTGAAAGCCTATTAGTTTTAACTGTAAATTTGTGTGACTCTTTTCACTTCCAAACGGCAGTTATTGAGAAAATTTTCGTATTCATACGTATTTCTTGCAAACAAAATTTTCATCCGCAGTACCGGGATGAGAAATTTTGTGATTCAATTGTGGCGTTTAGTTTTTACCTCAGCGGTTTTTTAAAGCTTAAAATTCATTGAATGAATATTTGGTCGCCTCTCTTCCTTTAAGGGCAGTCGCTGATATGAAAGTTTCGTTTATATACTTATTTTTTAAACATAATAATTTTTCTCCGCAGTCCCGGGATGAAAAATTTCGCGAATCAATTCTTGTCTAAATTTTTCTTCCAAGTGCTTTTTTAAAAGCTTTTCATTCATCAAATGAAAATTTGTTCTTTCTTTACCATTCAAAACGGTCGTTTTTGCGAAAATGGTATCATTAAACGTATTTTTTGAAAGCATAAAGTTTTCCAGCCGAAGTCCCGGGATGAGAAATTTTGTGATTCAAGCGACTCGTTTTGTTGTTCCCCCGAGGGTTTTTTAAAAAGACTGTTAGTTTTAATTGTAAATTTTTGTTACTCTTTTCATTTCCAAACGGCAGTTATTGGGAAAACTTTCGTATTCAAAAGTATTTTTATCAAACATAAAATTTTTCATCCGCAGTACCGGGATGAGAAATTTTGTGATTGAAATGTGGCGTTTAGTTTTAACCTCAGCGGTTTTTTTGAAGCTTAAAATTCATTGAATGAATATTTGGTCGCCTTTCTTCCTTTCAAAGCACTCGCTATTATAAAAGTTTCGTTAATATACGTATTTTTTAAACATAATAATTTTCCTCCGCAGTCCCGGGATGAGTAATTTCGCGAATCAATTTTCATGTAAGTTTTTCTTCCAAGTCCTTTTTTAAAGGCTATTCATTCATCAAATGAAAATTTGTTCCTTTCTTTACCTTTCAAAACGGTCGTTTTTGAGAAAATGGTATCATTTATACGTATTTCTTGCAAGCATAACGTTTTCCAGCCGCAGTCCCGGGATGAGAAATTTCGTGATTCAAGCGACTCGTTTAGTTGTTCCCCCGAGGGTTTTTTTGGAAGCCTGTTAGTTTTAATTGTAAATTTGTTTGACTCTTTTCATTTCCAAACGGCAGTTATTCAGAAAATTTTCGTATTCAAACTTATTTCTTGCAAACAAAATTTTTCATCCGCAGTACCGGGATGAGAAATTTTGTGATTCAATTGTGGCGTTTAGTTTTACCTCAGCGGTTTTTTAAAGCTTAAAATTCATTGAATGAATATTTTGTGGCCTCTCTTCCTTTAAAGGCAGTCGCTGTTATAAAAGTTTCGTTAATATACTTATTTTTTAAACATAATAATTTTCCTCCGCAGTCCCGGGATGAAAAATTTCGCGAATCAATTCTTGTCTAAATTTTTCTTCGAAGTGTTTTTTAAAAGCTTTTCATTCATCAAATGAAAATTTGTTCTTTCTATACCATTCAAAACGGTCGTTTTTGAGAAAATCGTATCATTTATACGTATTTTTTGCAAGCATAAAGTTTTCACGCCGCAGTCCCGGGATGAGAAATTTCGTGATTCAAGCGACTCGTTTAGTTGTTCCCCCGAGGGTTTTTTATAAAGACTGTTAGTTTTAATTGTAAATTTGTGTTACTCTTTTCATTTCCAAACGGCAGTTATTGGGAAAACTTTCGTATTCAAAGGTATTTCTTGCAAACATAAAATTTTTCATCCGCAGTACCGGGATGAGAAATTTTGTGATTGAATTGTGGCGTTTAGTTTTTACCTCAGCGGTTTTTTAAATCTTAAAATTCATTGAATGAATATTTGGTTGCCTCCCTTCCTTTCAAAGCAGTCGCTGTTATAAAAGTTTCGTTAATATACGTACTTTTTAAACATAATAGTTTTCCTTCTCAGTCCCGGGATGAGAAATTTCGTGAATCAATTTTCGTGTAAGTTTTTCTTCCAAGTATTTTTCTAAAAGCTTTTCATTCATCAAATGAAAATTTGTTCTTTCTTTACCATTCAAAACGGTCGTTTTTGAGAAAATGGTATCATTTATACGTATTTCTTGCAAGCATAACGTTTTCCAGCCGCAGTCCCGGGATGAGAAATTTCGTGATTCAAGCGACTCGTTTCGTTGTTCCCCCTAGGGTTTTTTTGAAAGCCTATTAGTTTTAACTGTAAATTTGTGTGACTCTTTTCACTTCCAAACGGCAGTTATTGAGAAAATTTTCGTATTCATACGTATTTCTTGCAAACAAAATTTTTCATCCGCAGTACCGGGATGAGAAATTTTGTGATTCAATTGTGGCGTTTAGTTTTTACCTAAGCGGTTTTTTAAAGTTTAAAATTCATTGAATGAATATTTTGTCGCCTTTCTTCCTTTAAAGGCAGTCGCTGTTATAAAAGTTTCGTTAATATACTTATTTTTTAAACATAATAATTTTCCTCCGCAGTCCCGGGATGAAAAATTTCGCGAATCAATTCTTGTCTAAATTTTTCTTCCAAGTGCTTTTTTAAAAGCTTTTCATTCATCAAATGAAAATTTGTTCTTTCTTTACCATTCAAAACGGTCGTTTTTGAGATAATGGTATCATTTATACGTATTTTTGCAAGCATTAAGTTTTCCAGCCGCAGTCCCGGGATGAGAAATTTCGTGATTCAAGCGACTCGTTTAGTTGTTCCCCCGAGGGTTTTTTAAAAAGACTTAGTTTTAATTGTAAATTTGTGTGACTCTTTTCATTTCCAAACGGCAGTTATTGGGTAAATTTTCGTATTCATACGTTTTTCTTGCAAACAAAATTTTTCATCCGCAGTACCGGGATGAGAAATTTTGTGATTCAATTTTGGCGTTTAGTTTTTACCTCAGCGGTTTTTTAAAGCTTAAAATTCATTGAATGAATATTTTGTCGCCTCTCTTTCTTTAAAGGCAGTCACTGTTATAAAATTTTCGTTAATATACTTATTTTTTAAACATAATAATTTTCCTCCGCAGTCCCGGGATGAAAAATTTCGCGAATCAATTCTTGTCTAAATTTTTCTTCCAAGTGCTTTTTTAAAAGCTTTTCATTCATCAAATGAAAATTTGTTCTTTCTTTAACATTCAAAACGGTCGTTTTTGAGAAAATGGTATCATTAAACGTATTTTTTGAAAGCATAAAGTTTTCCAGCCGCAGTCCCAGGATGAAAAATTTCGTGATTCAAGCGACTCGTTTTGTTGTTCCCCCGAGGGTTTTTTAAAAAGACTGTTAGTTTTAATTGTAAATTTGTGTTACTCTTTTCATTTCCAAACGGCAGTTATTGGGAAAACTTTCGTATTCAAAGGTATTTCTTGCAAACATAAAATTTTTCATCCGCAGTACCGGGATGAGAAATTTTGTGATTGAATTGTGGCGTTTAGTTTTTACCTCAGCGGTTTTTTAAATCTTAAAATTCATTGAATGAATATTTGGTTGCCTCCCTTTCTTTCAAAGCAGTCGCTGTTATTAAAGTTTCGTTAATATACGTACTTTTTAAACATAATTATTTTCCTCCGCAGTCCCGGGATGAGAAATTTCGTGAATCAATTTTCGTGTAAGTTTTTCTTCCAAGTATTTTTCTAAAAGCTTTTCATTCATCAAATGAAAATTTGTTCTTTCTTTACCATTCAAAACGGTCGTTTTTGAGAAAATGGTATCATTTATGCGTATTTCTTGCAAGCATAACGTTTTCCAGCCGCAGTCCCGGGATGAGAAATTTCGTGATTCAAGCGAATCGTTTCGTTGTTCCCCCGAGGGTTTTTTTGAAAGCCTATTAGTTTTAACTGTAAATTTGTGTGACTCTTTTCACTTCCAAACGGCAGTTATTGAGAAAATTTTCGTATTCATACGTATTTCTTGCAAACAAAATTTTCATCCGCAGTACCGGGATGAGAAATTTTGTGATTCAATTGTGGCGTTTAGTTTTTACCTCAGCGGTTTTTTAAAGCTTAAAATTCATTGAATGAATATTTGGTCGCCTCTCTTCCTTTAAGGGCAGTCGCTGATATGAAAGTTTCGTTTATATACTTATTTTTTAAACATAATAATTTTCCTCCGCAGTCCCGGGATGAAAAATTTCGCGAATCAATTCTTGTCTAAATTTTTCTTCCAAGTGCTTTTTTAAAAGCTTTTCATTCATCAAATGAAAATTTGTTCTTTCTTTACCATTCAAAACGGTCGTTTTTGCGAAAATGGTATCATTAAACGTATTTTTTGAAAGCATAAAGTTTTCCAGCCGAAGTCCCGGGATGAGAAATTTTGTGATTCAAGCGACTCGTTTTGTTGTTCCCCCGAGGGTTTTTTAAAAAGACTGTTAGTTTTAATTGTAAATTTTTGTTACTCTTTTCATTTCCAAACGGCAGTTATTGGGAAAACTTTCGTATTCAAAAGTATTTTTATCAAACATAAAATTTTTCATCCGCAGTACCGGGATGAGAAATTTTGTGATTGAAATGTGGCGTTTAGTTTTAACCTCAGCGGTTTTTTTGAAGCTTAAAATTCATTGAATGAATATTTGGTCGCCTTTCTTCCTTTCAAAGCACTCGCTATTATAAAAGTTTCGTTAATATACGTATTTTTTAAACATAATAATTTTCCTCCGCAGTCCCGGGATGAGTAATTTCGCGAATCAATTTTCGTGTAAGTTTTTCTTCCAAGTGCTTTTTTAAAGGCTCTTCATTCATCAAATGAAAATTTGTTCCTTTCTTTACCTTTCAAAACGGTCGTTTTTGAGAAAATGGTATCATTTATACGTATTTCTTGCAAACATAACGTTTTCCAGCCGCAGTCCCGGGATGAGAAATTTCGTGATTCAAGCGACTCGTTTAGTTGTTCCCCCGAGGGTTTTTTTGGAAGCCTGTTAGTTTTAATTGTAAATTCGTTTGACTCTTTTCATTTCCAAACGGCAGTTATTCAGAAAATTTTCGTATTCAAACTTATTTCTTGCAAACAAAATTTTTCATCCGCAGTACCGGGATGAGAAATTTTGTGATTCAATTGTGGCGTTTAGTTTTACCTCAGCGGTTTTTTAAAGCTTAAAATTCATTGAATGAATATTTTGTGGCCTCTCTTCCTTTAAAGGCAGTCGCTGTTATAAAAGTTTCGTTAATATACTTATTTTTTAATTATAATAATTTTCCTCCGCAGTCCCGGGAAAAAAAAATTTCGCTAATCAATTCTTGTCTAAATTTTTCTTCGAAGTGCTTTTTTAAAAGCTTTTCATTCATCAAATGAAAATTTGTTCTTTCTATACCATTCAAAACGATCGTGTTTGAGAAAATGGTATCATTTATGCGTATTTCTTGCAAGCATAACGTTTTCCAGCCGCAGTCCCGGGATGAGAAATTTCGTGATTCAAGCGACTCGTTTCGTTGTTCCCCCGAGGGTTTTTTTGGAAGCCTGTTAGTTTTAATTGTAAATTTGTTTGACACTTTTCATTTCCAAACGGCAGTTATTCAAAAAATTTTCGTATTCAAACTTATTTCTTGCAAACAAAATTTTTCATCCGCAGTACCGGGATGAGAAATTTTGTGATTGAATTGTGGCGTTTAGTTTTTACCTCAGCGGTTTTTTAAATCTTAAAATTCATTGAATGAATATTTGGTTGCCTCCCTTCCTTTCAAAGCAGTCGCTGTTATAAAAGTTTCGTTAATATACGTACTTTTTAAACATAATTATTTTCCTCCGCAGTCCCGGGATGAGAAATTTCGTGAATCAATTTTCGTGTAAGTTTTTCTTCCAAGTATTTTTCTAAAAGCTTTTCATTCATCAAATGAAAATTTGTTCTTTCTTTACCATTCAAAACGGTCGTTTTTGAGAAAATGGTATCATTTATGCGTATTTCTTGCAAGCATAACGTTTTCCAGCCGCAGTCCCGGGATGAGAAATTTCGTGATTCAAGCGAATCGTTTCGTTGTTCCCCCGAGGGTTTTTTTGAAAGCCTATTAGTTTTAACTGTAAATTTGTGTGACTCTTTTCACTTCCAAACGGCAGTTATTGAGAAAATTTTCGTATTCATACGTATTTCTTGCAAACAAAATTTTCATCCGCAGTACCGGGATGAGAAATTTTGTGATTCAATTGTGGCGTTTAGTTTTTACCTCAGCGGTTTTTTAAAGCTTAAAATTCATTGAATGAATATTTGGTCGCCTCTCTTCCTTTAAGGGCAGTCGCTGATATGAAAGTTTCGTTTATATACTTATTTTTTAAACATAATAATTTTCCTCCGCAGTCCCGGGATGAAAAATTTCGCGAATCAATTCTTGTCTAAATTTTTCTTCCAAGTGCTTTTTTAAAAGCTTTTCATTCATCAAATGAAAATTTGTTCTTTCTTTACCATTCAAAACGGTCGTTTTTGCGAAAATGGTATCATTAAACGTATTTTTTGAAAGCATAAAGTTTTCCAGCCGAAGTCCCGGGATGAGAAATTTTGTGATTCAAGCGACTCGTTTTGTTGTTCCCCCGAGGGTTTTTTAAAAAGACTGTTAGTTTTAATTGTAAATTTTTGTTACTCTTTTCATTTCCAAACGGCAGTTATTGGGAAAACTTTCGTATTCAAAAGTATTTTTATCAAACATAAAATTTTTCATCCGCAGTACCGGGATGAGAAATTTTGTGATTGAAATGTGGCGTTTAGTTTTAACCTCAGCGGTTTTTTTGAAGCTTAAAATTCATTGAATGAATATTTGGTCGCCTTTCTTCCTTTCAAAGCACTCGCTTTTATAAAAGTTTCGTTAATATACGTATTTTTTAAACATAATAATTTTCCTCCGCAGTCCCGGGATGAGTAATTTCGCCAATCAATTTTCGTGTAAGTTTTTCTTCCAAGTGCTTTTTTAAAGGCTCTTCATTCATCAAATGAAAATTTGTTCCTTTCTTTACCTTTCAAAACGGTCGTTTTTGAGAAAATGGTATCATTTATACGTATTTCTTGCAAACATAACGTTTTCCAGCCGCAGTCCCGGGATGAGAAATTTCGTGATTCAAGCGACTCGTTTAGTTGTTCCCCCGAGGGTTTTTTTGGAAGCCTGTTAGTTTTAATTGTAAATTTGTTTGACTCTTTTCATTTCCAAACGGCAGTTATTCAGAAAATTTTCGTATTCAAACTTATTTCTTGCAAACAAAATTTTTCATCCGCAGTACCGGGATGAGAAATTTTGTGATTCAATTGTGGCGTTTAGTTTTACCTCAGCGGTTTTTTAAAGCTTAAAATTCATTGAATGAATATTTTGTGGCCTCTCTTCCTTTAAAGGCAGTCGCTGTTATAAAAGTTTCGTTAATATACGTACTTTTTAAACATAATTATTTTCCTCCGCAGTCCCGGGATGAGAAATTTCGTGAATCAATTTTCGTGTAAGTTTTTCTTCCAAGTATTTTTCTAAAAGCTTTTCATTCATCAAATGAAAATTTGTTCTTTCTTTACCATTCAAAACGTTCGTTTTTGAGAAAATGGTATCATTTATGCGTATTTCTTGCAAGCATAACGTTTTCCAGCCGCAGTCCCGGGATGAGAAATTTCGTGATTCAAGCGAATCGTTTCGTTGTTCCCCCGAGGGTTTTTTTGAAAGCCTATTAGTTTTAACTGTAAATTTGTGTGACTCTTTTCACTTCCAAACGGCAGTTATTGAGAAAATTTTCGTATTCATACGTATTTCTTGCAAACAAAATTTTCATCCGCAGTACCGGGATGAGAAATTTTGTGATTCAATTGTGGCGTTTAGTTTTTACCTCAGCGGTTTTTTAAAGCTTAAAATTCATTGAATGAATATTTGGTCGCCTCTCTTCCTTTAAGGGCAGTCGCTGATATGAAAGTTTCGTTTATATACTTATTTTTTAAACATAATAATTTTCCTCCGCAGTCCCGGGATGAAAAATTTCGCGAATCAATTCTTGTCTAAATTTTTCTTCCAAGTGCTTTTTTAAAAGCTTTTCATTCATCAAATGAAAATTTGTTCTTTCTTTACCTTTCAAAACGGTCGTTTTTGCGAAAATGGTATCATTAAACGTATTTTTTGAAAGCATAAAGTTTTCCAGCCGAAGTCCCGGGATGAGAAATTTTGTGATTCAAGCGACTCGTTTTGTTGTTCCCCCGAGGGTTTTTTAAAAAGACTTAGTTTTAATTGTAAATTTTTGTTACTCTTTTCATTTCCAAACGGCAGTTATTGGGAAAACTTTCGTATTCAAAAGTATTTTTATCAAACATAAAATTTTTCATCCGCAGTACCGGGATGAGAAATTTTGTGATTGAAATGTGGCGTTTAGTTTTAACCTCAGCGGTTTTTTTGAAGCTTAAAATTCATTGAATGAATATTTGGTCGCCTTTCTTCCTTTCAAAGCACTCGCTATTATAAAAGTTTCGTTAATATACGTATTTTTTAAACATAATAATTTTCCTCCGCAGTCCCGGGATGAGTAATTTCGCGAATCAATTTTCGTGTAAGTTTTTCTTCCAAGTGCTTTTTTAAAGGCTATTCATTCATCAAATGAAAATTTGTTCCTTTCTTTACCTTTCAAAACGGTCGTTTTTGAGAAAATGGTATCATTTATACGTATTTCTTGCAAACATAACGTTTTCCAGCCGCAGTCCCGGGATGAGAAATTTCGTGATTCAAGCGACTCGTTTAGTTGTTCCCCCGAGGGTTTTTTTGGAAGCCTGTTAGTTTTAATTGTAAATTTGTTTGACTCTTTTCATTTCCAAACGGCAGTTATTCAGAAAATTTTCGTATTCAAACTTATTTCTTGCAAACAAAATTTTTCATCCGCAGTACCGGGATGAGAAATTTTGTGATTCAATTGTGGCGTTTAGTTTTACCTCAGCGGTTTTTTAAAGCTTAAAATTCATTGAATGAATATTTTGTGGCCTCTCTTCCTTTAAAGGCAGTCGCTGTTATAAAAGTTTCGTTAATATACTTATTTTTTAATTATAATAATTTTCCTCCGCAGTCCCGGGAAGAAAAATTTCGCTAATCAATTCTTGTCTAAATTTTTCTTCGAAGTGCTTTTTTAAAAGCTTTTCATTCATCAAATGAAAATTTGTTCTTTCTATACCATTCAAAACGATCGTGTTTGAGAAAATGGTATCATTTATGCGTATTTCTTGCAAGCATAACGTTTTCCAGCCGCAGTCCCGGGATGAGAAATTTCGTGATTCAAGCGACTCGTTTCGTTGTTCCCCCGAGGGTTTTTTTGAAAGCCTATTAGTTTTAACTGTAAATTTGTGTGACTCTTTTCACTTCCAAACGGCAGTTATTGAGAAAATTTTCGTATTCATACGTATTTCTTGCAAACAAAATTTTCATCCGCAGTACCGGGATGAGAAATTTTGTGATTCAATTGTGGCGTTTAGTTTTTACCTCAGCGGTTTTTTAAAGCTTAAAATTCATTGAATGAATATTTGGTTGCCTCTCTTCCTTTAAGGGCAGTCGCTGATATGAAAGTTTCGTTTATATACTTATTTTTTAAACATAATAATTTTCCTCCGCAGTCCTGGGATGAAAAATTTCGCGAATCAATTCTTGTCTAAATTTTTCTTCCAAGTGCTTTTTTAAAAGCTTTTCATTCATCAAATGAAAATTTGTTCTTTCTTTACCATTCAAAACGGTCGTTTTTTAGAAAATGGTATCATTAAACGTATTTTTTGAAAGCATAAAGTTTTCCAGCCGAAGTCCCGGGATGAGAAATTTCGTGATTCAAGCGACTCGTTTTGTTGTTCCCCCGAGGGTTTTTTAAAAAGACTGTTAGTTTTAATTGTAAATTTGTGTTACTCTTTTCATTTCCAAACGGCAGTTATTGGGAAAACTTTCGTATTCAAAAGTATTTTTATCAAACGTAAAATTTTTCATCCGCAGTACCGGGATGAGAAATTTTGTGATTGAAATGTGGCGTTTAGTTTTAACCTCAGCGGTTTTTTGAAGCTTAAAATTCATTGAATGAATATTTGGTCGCCTTTCTTCCTTTCAAAGCACTCGCTATTATAAAAGTTTCGTTAATATACGTATTTTTTAAACATAATAATTTTCCTCCGCAGTCCCGGGATGAGTAATTTCGCGAATCAATTTTCGTGTAAGTTTTTCTTCCAAGTGCTTTTTTAAAGGCTCTTCATTCATCAAATGAAAATTTGTTCCTTTCTTTACCTTTCAAAACGGTCGTTTTTGAGAAAATGGTATCATTTATACGTATTTCTTGCAAACATAACGTTTTCCAGCCGCAGTCCCGGGATGAGAAATTTCGTGATTCAAGCGACTCGTTTAGTTGTTCCCCCGAGGGTTTTTTTGGAAGCCTGTTAGTTTTAATTGTAAATTTGTTTGACTCTTTTCATTTCCAAACGGCAGTTATTCAGAAAATTTTCGTATTCAAACTTATTTCTTGCAAACAAAATTTTTCATCCGCAGTACCGGGATGAGAAATTTTGTGATTCAATTGTGGCGTTTAGTTTTACCTCAGCGGTTTTTTAAAGCTTAAAATTCATTGAATGAATATTTTGTGGCCTCTCTTCCTTTAAAGGCAGTCGCTGTTATAAAAGTTTCGTTAATATACTTATTTTTTAATTATAATAATTTTCCTCCGCAGTCCCGGGAAGAAAAATTTCGCTAATCAATTCTTGTCTAAATTTTTCTTCGAAGTGCTTTTTTAAAAGCTTTTCATTCATCAAATGAAAATTTGTTCTTTCTATACCATTCAAAACGATCGTGTTTGAGAAAATGGTATCATTTATGCGTATTTCTTGCAAGCATAACGTTTTCCAGCCGCAGTCCCGGGATGAGAAATTTCGTGATTCAAGCGACTCGTTTCGTTGTTCCCCCGAGGGTTTTTTTGAAAGCCTATTAGTTTTAACTGTAAATTTGTGTGACTCTTTTCACTTCCAAACGGCAGTTATTGAGAAAATTTTCGTATTCATACGTATTTCTTGCAAACAAAATTTTCATCCGCAGTACCGGGATGAGAAATTTTGTGATTGAATTGTGGCGTTTAGTTTTAAAGTCAGCGGTTTTTTTAAGCTTAAAATTCATTGAATGAATATTTGGTCGCCTTTCTTCCTTTCAAAGCACTCGCTATTATAAAAGTTTCGTAAATATACGTATTTTTTAAACATAATAATTTTCCTCCGAAGTCCCGGGATGAGTAATTTCGCGAATCAATTTTCGTTTAGGTTTTTCTTCCAAGTGCTTTTTAAAAGGCTCTTCATTCATCAAATGAAAATTTGTTCCTTTCTTTACCTTTCAAAACGGTCGTTTTTGAGAAAATGGTATCATTTATACGTATTTCTTGCAAGCATAACGTTTTCCAGCAGCAGTCCCGGGATGAGAAATTTCGTGATTCAAGCGACTCGTTTAGTTGTTCCCCCGAGGGTTTTTTAAAAAGACTGTTAATTTTAATTGTAAATTTGTGTGACTCTTTTCATTTCCAAACGGCAGTTATTGGGAAAATTTTCGTATTCATACGTTTTTCTTGCAAACAAAATTTTTCATCCGCAGTACCGGGATGAGAAATTTTGTGATTGAATTGTGGCGTTTAGTTTTTACCTCAGCGGTTTTTTAAATCTTAAAATTCATTGAATGAATATTTGGTTGCCTCCCTTCCTTTCAAAGCAGTCGCTGTTATAAAAGTTTCGTTTATATACGTACTTTTTAAACATAATAATTTTCCTCCGAGGTCCCGGGATGAGAAATTTCGTGAATCAATTTTCGTGTAAGTTTTTCTTCCAAGTATTTTTCTAAAAGCTTTTCATTCATCAAATGAAAATTTGTTCTTTCTTTACCATTCAAAACGGTCGTTTTTGAGAAAATGGTATCATTTATACGTATTTCTTGCAAGCATAACGTTTTCCAGCCGCAGTCCCGGGATGAAAAATTTCGTGATTCAAGCGACTCGTTTCGTTGTACCCCCGAGGGTTTTTTTGAAAGCCTATTAGTTTTAACTGTAAATTTGTGTGACTCTTTTCACTTCCAAACGGCAGTTATTGAGAAAATTTTCGTATTCATTGGTATTTCTTGCAAACAAAATTTTTCATCCGCAGTACCGGGATGAGAAATTTTGTGATTCAATTGTGGCGTTTAGTTTTTACCTCAGCGGTTTTTTAAAGTTTAAAATTCATTGAATGAATATTTTGTCGCCTCTCTTCCTTTAAAGGCAGTCGCTGTTATAAAAGTTTCGTTAATATACTTATTTTTTAAACATAATAATTTTCCTCCGCAGTCCCGGGATGAAAAATTTCGCGAATCAATTCTTGTCTAAATTTTTCTTCCAAGTGCTTTTTTCAAAGCTTTTCATTCATCAAATGAAAATTTGTTCTTTCTTTACCATTCAAAACGGTCGTTTTTGAGAAAATGGTATCATTAAACGTATTTTTTGAAAGCATAAAGTTTTCCAGCCGAAGTCCCGGGATGAGAAATTTCGTGATTCAAGCGACTCGTTTTGTTGTTCCCCCGAGGGTTTTTTAAAAAGACTGTTAGTTTTAATTGTAAATTTGTGTTACTCTTTTCATTTCCAAACGGCAGTTATTGGGAAAACTTTCGTATTCAAAAGTATTTTTATCAAACGTAAAATTTTTCATCCGCAGTACCGGGATGAGAAATTTTGTGATTGAAATGTGGCGTTTAGTTTTAAACTCAGCGGTTTTTTTGAAGCTTAAAATTCATTGAATGAATATTTGGTCGCCTTTCTTCCTTTCAAAGCACTCGCTATTATAAAAGTTTCGTTAATATTCGTATTTTTTAAACATAATAATTTTCCTCCGAAGTCCCGGGATGAGTAATTTCGCGAATCAATTTTCGTGTAGGTTTTTCTTCCAAGTGCTTTTTAAAAGGCTCTTCATTCATCAAATGAAAATTTGTTCCTTTCTTTACCTTACAAAACGGTCGTTTTTGAGAAAATGGTATCATTTATACGTATTTCTTGCAAGCATAACGTTTTCCAGCCGCAGTCCCGGGATGAGAAATTTCGTGATTCAAGCGACTCGTTTAGTTGTTCCCCCGAGGGTTTTTTAAAAAGACTGTTAGTTTTAATGGTAAATTTGTGTGACTCTTTTCATTTCCAAACGGCAGTTATTGGGAAAATTTTCGTATTCATACGTTTTTCTTGCAAACAAAATTTTTCATCCGCAGTACCGGGATGAGAAATTTTGTGATTGAATTGTGGCGTTTAGTTTTTACCTCAGCGGTTTTTTAAATCTTAAAATTCATTGAATGAATATTTGGTTGCCTCCCTTCCTTTCAAAGCAGTCGCTGTTATAAAAGTTTCGTTAATATACGTACTTTTTAAACAAAATAATTTTCCTCCGAGGTCCCGTGATGAGAAATTTCGTGAATCAATTTTCATGTAAGTTTTTCTTCCAAGTATTTTTCTAAAAGCTTTTCATTCATCAAATGAAAATTTGTTGTTTCTTTACCATTCAAAACGGTCGTTTTTGAGAAAATGGTATCATTTATACGTATTTCTTGCAAGCATAACGTTTTCCAGCCGCAGTCCCGGGATGAAAAATTTCGTGATTCAAGCGACTCGTTTAGTTGTTCCTCCGAGGGTTTTTTAAAAAGACTGTTAGTTTTAATTGTAAATTTGTGTGACTCTTTTCATTTCCAAACGGCAGTTATTGGGTAAATTTTCGTATTCAAACGTTTTTCTTGCAAACAAAATTTTTCATCCGCTGTACCGGGATGAGAAATTTTGTGATTCAATTGTGGCGTTTAGTTTTTACCTCAGCGGTTTTATAAAGCTTAAAATTCATTGAATGAATATTTTGTCGCCTCTCTTCCTTTAAAGGCAGTCGCTGTTATAAAAGTTTCGTTAATATACTTATTTTTTAAACATAATAATTTTCCTCCGCAGTCCCAGGATGAAAAATTTCGCGAATCAATTCTTGTCTAAATTTTTCTTCCAAGTGCTTTTTTAAAAGCTTTTCATTCATCAAATGAAAATTTGTTCTTTCTTTACCATTCAAAACGGTCGTTTTTGAGAAAATGGTATCATTAAACGTATTTTTTGAAAGCATAAAGTTTTCCAACCGCAGTCCCGGGATGAAAAATTTCGTGATTCAAGCGACTCGTTTTGTTGTTCCCCCGAGGGTGTTTTAAAAAGACTGTTAGTTTTAATTGTAAATTTGTGTTACTCTTTTCATTTCCAAACGGCAGTTATTGAGAAAATTTTCGTATTCATACGTATTTCTTGCAAACAAAATTTTCATCCGCAGTACCGGGATGAGAAATTTTGTGATTCAATTTTGGCGTTTAGTTTTTACCTCAGCGGTTTTTTAAAGCTTAAAATTCATTGAATGAATATTAAGTCGCCTCTCTTCCTTTAAGGGCAGTCGCTGATATGAAAGTTTCGTTTATATACTTATTTTTTAAACATAATAATTTTCCTCCGCAGTCCCGGGATGAAAAATTTCGCGAATCAATTCTTGTCTAAATTTTTCTTCCAAGTGCTTTTTTAAAAGCTTTTCATTCATCAAATGAAAATTTGTTCTTTCTTTACCATTCTAAACGGTCGTTTTTGAGAAAATGGTATCATTAAACGTATTTTTTGAAAGCATAAAGTTTTCCAGCCGAAGTCCCGGGATGAGAAATTTCGTGATTCAAGCGACTCGTTTTGTTGTTCCCCCGAGGGTTTTTTTAAAAAGACTGTTAGTTTTAATTGTAAATTTGTGTTACTCTTTTCATTTCCAAACGGCAGTTATTGGGAAAACTTTCGTATTCAAAAGTATTTTTATCAAACATAAAATTTTTCATCCGCAGTACCGGGATGAGAAATTTTGTGATTGAAATGTGGCGTTTATTTTTAACCTCAGCGGTTTTTTGAAGCTTAAAATTCATTGAATGAATATTTGGTCGCCTTTCTTCCTTTCAAAGCACTCGCTTTTATAAAAGTTTCGTTAATATACGTATTTTTTAAAAAACATTATAATTTTCCTCCGCAGTCCCGGGATGAGTAATTTCGCGAATCAATTTTCGTGTAAGTTTTTCTTCCAAGTGCTTTTTTAAAGGCTCTTCATTCATCAAATGAAAATTTGTTCCTTTCTTTACCTTTCAAAACGGTCCTTTTTGAGAAAATGGTATCATTTATACGTATTTCTTGCAAGCATAACGTTTTCCAGCCGCAGTCCCGGGATGAGAAATTTCGTGATTCAAGCGACTCGTTTCGTTGTTCCCCCGAGGGTTTTTTTGAAAGCCTGTTAGTTTTAATTGTAAATTTGTTTGACTCTTTTCATTTCCAAACGGCAGTTATTCAGAAAATTTTCGTATTCAAACTTATTTCTTGCAAACAAAATTTTTCATCCGCTGTACCGGGATGAGAAATTTTGTGATTCAATTGTGGCGTTTAGTTTTAAACTCAGCGGTTTTTTTGAAGCTTAAAATTCATTGAATGAATATTTGGTCGCCTTTCTTCCTTTCAAAGCACTCGCTATTATAAAAGTTTCGTTAATATACGTATTTTTTAAACATAATAATTTTCCTCCGCAGTCCCGGGATGAGTAATTTCGCGAATCAATTTTCGTGTAGGTTTTTCTTCCAAGTGCTTTTTAAAAGGCTCTTCATTCATCAAATGAAAATTTGTTCCTTTCTTTACCTTTCAAAACGGTCGTTTTTGAGAAAATGGTATCATTTATAAGTATTTCTTGCAAGCATAACGTTTTCCAGCCGCAGTCCCGGGATGAGAAATTTCGTGATTCAAGCGACTCATTTAGTTGTTCCCCCGAAAGTTTTTCTTGGAAGCCTGTTAGTTTTTATTGTAAATTTGTGTTACTCTTTTCATTTCCAAACGGCAGTTATTGGGAAAACTTTCGTATTCAAAAGTATTTCTATCAAACATCAAATTTTTCATCCGCAGTACCGGGATGAGAAATTTTGTGATTGAATTGTGGCGTTTAGTTTTTACCTCAGCGGTTTTTAAAGCTTAAAATTCATTTAATGAATATTTAGTCGCCTCTCTTCCTTCAAAGGCAGTCGCTGTTATAAAAGTTTCGTTAATATTCTTATTTTTTTAACATAATAATTTTCCTCCGCAGTCCCGGGATGAAAAATTTCGCGAATCAATTCTTGTCTAAATTTTTCTTCCAAGTGCTTTTTTAAAAGCTTTTCATTCATCAAATGAAAATTTGTTTTTTCTTTATCATTCGAAACGGTCGTTTTTGAGAAAATGGTATCATTTATACGTATTTCTTGCAAGCATAACGTTTTCCAGCCGCAGTCCCGGGATGAGAAATTTCGTGATTCAAGCGACTCGTTTCGTTGTTCCCCCGAGGGTTTTTTTGAAAGCCTATTGGTTTTAACTGTAAATTTGTGTGACTCTTTTCACTTCCAAACGGCAGTTATTGAGAAAATTTTCGTATTCATTCGTATTTCTTGTAAACAAAATTTTCATCCGCAGTACCGGGATGAGAAATTTTGTGATTCAATTGTGGCGTTTAGTTTTTACCTCAGCGGTTTTTTAAAGCTTAAAATTCATTGAATGAATATTTGGTCGCCTCTCTTCCTTTAAGGGCAGTCGCTGATATGAAAGTTTCGTTTATATACTTATTTTTTAAACATAATAATTTTACTCCGCAGTCTCGGGATGAAAAATATCGCGAATCAATTTTCGTGTTTTTCTTCCAAGTGCTTTTTTAAAAGCTTTTCATTCATCAAATGAAAATTTGGTCTTTCTTTACCATTCAAAACGCACGTTTTTGAGAAAATGGTATCATTTATACGTATTTTTTGAAAGCATAAAGTTTTCCAGCCGCAGTCCCAGGATGAGAAATTTCGTGATTCAAGCGACTCGTTTTGTTGTTCCCCCGAGGGTTTTTTAAAAAGACTGTTAGTTTTATTTGTAAATTTGTGTTACTCTTTTCATTTCCAAACGGCAGTTATTGGGAAAACTTTCGTATTCAAAAGTATTTCTATCAAACATAAAATTTTTCATCCGCAGTACCGGGATGAGAAATTTTGTGATTGAATTGTGGCGTTTAGTTTTAAACTCAGCGGTTTTTTTAAGCTTAAAATTCATTGAATGAATATTTGGTCGCCTTTCTTCCTTTCAAAGCACTCGCTATTATAAAAGTTTCGTTAATATACGTATTTTTTAAACATAATAATTTTCCTCCGCAGTCCCGGGATGAGTAATTTCGCGAATCAATTTTCGTGTAGGTTTTTCTTCCAAGTGCTTTTTAAAAGGCTCTTCATTCATCAAATGAAAATTTGTTCCTTTCTTTACCTTTCAAAACGGTCGTTTTTGAGAAAATGGTATCATTAAACGTATTTTTTGAAAGCATAAAGTTTTCCAGCCGAAGTCCCGGGATGAGAAATTTCGTGATTCAAGCGACTCGTTTTGTTGTTCCCCCGAGGGTTTTTTTAAAAAGACTGTTAGTTTTAATTGTAAATTTGTGTTACTCTTTTCATTTCCAAACGGCAGTTATTGGGAAAACTTTCGTATTCAAAAGTATTTTTATCAAACATAAAATTTTTCATCCGCAGTACCGGGATGAGAAATTTTGTGATTGAAATGTGGCGTTTATTTTTAACCTCAGCGGTTTTTTGAAGCTTAAAATTCATTGAATGAATATTTGGTCGCCTTTCTTCCTTTCAAAGCACTCGCTTTTATAAAAGTTTCGTTAATATACGTATTTTTTAAAAAACATTATAATTTTCCTCCGCAGTCCCGGGATGAGTAATTTCGCGAATCAATTTTCGTGTAAGTTTTTCTTCCAAGTGCTTTTTTAAAGGCTCTTCATTCATCAAATGAAAATTTGTTCCTTTCTTTACCTTTCAAAACGGTCCTTTTTGAGAAAATGGTATCATTTATACGTATTTCTTGCAAGCATAACGTTTTCCAGCCGCAGTCCCGGGATGAGAAATTTCGTGATTCAAGCGACTCGTTTAGTTGTTCCCCCGAGGGTTTTTTTGGAAGCCTGTTAGTTTTAATTGTAAATTTGTTTGACTCTTTTCATTTCCAAACGGCAGTTATTCAGAAAATTTTCGTATTCAAACTTATTTCTTGCAAACAAAATTTTTCATCCGCTGTACCGGGATGAGAAATTTTGTGATTCAATTGTGGCGTTTAGTTTTAAACTCAGCGGTTTTTTTGAAGCTTAAAATTCATTGAATGAATATTTGGTCGCCTTTCTTCCTTTCAAAGCACTCGCTATTATAAAAGTTTCGTTAATATACGTATTTTTTAAACATAATAATTTTCCTCCGCAGTCCCGGGATGAGTAATTCCGCGAATCAATTTTCGTGTAGGTTTTTCTTCCAAGTGCTTTTTAAAAGGCTCTTCATTCATCAAATGAAAATTTGTTCCTTTCTTTACCTTTCAAAACGGTCGTTTTTGAGAAAATGGTATCATTTATAAGTATTTCTTGCAAGCATAACGTTTTCCAGCCGCAGTCCCGGGATGAGAAATTTCGTGATTCAAGCGACTCATTTAGTTGTTCCCCCGAAAGTTTTTCTTGGAAGCCTGTTAGTTTTTATTGTAAATTTGTGTTACTCTTTTCATTTCCAAACGGCAGTTATTGGGAAAACTTTCGTATTCAAAAGTATTTCTATCAAACATCAAATTTTTCATCCGCAGTACCGGGATGAGAAATTTTGTGATTGAATTGTGGCGTTTAGTTTTTACCTCAGCGGTTTTTAAAGCTTAAAATTCATTTAATGAATATTTAGTCGCCTCTCTTCCTTCAAAGGCAGTCGCTGTTATAAAAGTTTCGTTAATATTCTTATTTTTTTAACATAATAATTTTCCTCCGCAGTCCCGGGATGAAAAATTTCGCGAATCAATTCTTGTCTAAATTTTTCTTCCAAGTGCTTTTTTAAAAGCTTTTCATTCATCAAATGAAAATTTGTTTTTTCTTTATCATTCGAAACGGTCGTTTTTGAGAAAATGGTATCATTTATACGTATTTCTTGCAAGCATAACGTTTTCCAGCCGCAGTCCCGGGATGAGAAATTTCGTGATTCAAGCGACTCGTTTCGTTGTTCCCCCGAGGGTTTTTTTGAAAGCCTATTGGTTTTAACTGTAAATTTGTGTGACTCTTTTCACTTCCAAACGGCAGTTATTGAGAAAATTTTCGTATTCATTCGTATTTCTTGTAAACAAAATTTTCATCCGCAGTACCGGGATGAGAAATTTTGTGATTCAATTGTGGCGTTTAGTTTTTACCTCAGCGGTTTTTTAAAGCTTAAAATTCATTGAATGAATATTTGGTCGCCTCTCTTCCTTTAAGGGCAGTCGCTGATATGAAAGTTTCGTTTATATACTTATTTTTTAAACATAATAATTTTACTCCGCAGTCTCGGGAAGAAAAATATCGCGAATCAATTTTCGTGTTTTTCTTCCAAGTGCTTTTTTAAAAGCTTTTCATTCATCAAATGAAAATTTGGTCTTTCTTTACCATTCAAAACGCACGTTTTTGAGAAAATGGTATCATTTATACGTATTTTTTGAAAGCATAAAGTTTTCCAGCCGCAGTCCCAGGATGAGAAATTTCGTGATTCAAGCGACTCGTTTTGTTGTTCCCCCGAGGGTTTTTTAAAAAGACTGTTAGTTTTATTTGTAAATTTGTGTTACTCTTTTCATTTCCAAACGGCAGTTATTGGGAAAACTTTCGTATTCAAAAGTATTTCTATCAAACATAAAATTTTTCATCCGCAGTACCGGGATGAGAAATTTTGTGATTGAATTGTGGCGTTTAGTTTTAAACTCAGCGGTTTTTTTAAGCTTAAAATTCATTGAATGAATATTTGGTCGCCTTTCTTCCTTTCAAAGCACTCGCTATTATAAAAGTTTCGTTAATATACGTATTTTTTAAACATAATAATTTTCCTCCGCAGTCCCGGGATGAGTAATTTCGCGAATCAATTTTCGTGTAGGTTTTTCTTCCAAGTGCTTTTTAAAAGGCTCTTCATTCATCAAATGAAAATTTGTTCCTTTCTTTACCTTTCAAAACGGTCGTTTTTGAGAAAATGGTATCATTAAACGTATTTTTTGAAAGCATAAAGTTTTCCAGCCGAAGTCCCGGGATGAGAAATTTCGTGATTCAAGCGACTCGTTTTGTTGTTCCCCCGAGGGTTTTTTTAAAAAGACTGTTAGTTTTAATTGTAAATTTGTGTTACTCTTTTCATTTCCAAACGGCAGTTATTGGGAAAACTTTCGTATTCAAAAGTATTTTTATCAAACATAAAATTTTTCATCCGCAGTACCGGGATGAGAAATTTTGTGATTGAAATGTGGCGTTTATTTTTAACCTCAGCGGTTTTTTGAAGCTTAAAATTCATTGAATGAATATTTGGTCGCCTTTCTTCCTTTCAAAGCACTCGCTTTTATAAAAGTTTCGTTAATATACGTATTTTTTAAAAAACATTATAATTTTCCTCCGCAGTCCCGGGATGAGTAATTTCGCGAATCAATTTTCGTGTAAGTTTTTCTTCCAAGTGCTTTTTTAAAGGCTCTTCATTCATCAAATGAAAATTTGTTCCTTTCTTTACCTTTCAAAACGGTCCTTTTTGAGAAAATGGTATCATTTATACGTATTTCTTGCAAGCATAACGTTTTCCAGCCGCAGTCCCGGGATGAGAAATTTCGTGATTCAAGCGACTCGTTTAGTTGTTCCCCCGAGGGTTTTTTTGGAAGCCTGTTAGTTTTAATTGTAAATTTGTTTGACTCTTTTCATTTCCAAACGGCAGTTATTCAGAAAATTTTCGTATTCAAACTTATTTCTTGCAAACAAAATTTTTCATCCGCTGTACCGGGATGAGAAATTTTGTGATTCAATTGTGGCGTTTAGTTTTAAACTCAGCGGTTTTTTTGAAGCTTAAAATTCATTGAATGAATATTTGGTCGCCTTTCTTCCTTTCAAAGCACTCGCTATTATAAAAGTTTCGTTAATATACGTATTTTTTAAACATAATAATTTTCCTCCGCAGTCCCGGGATGAGTAATTCCGCGAATCAATTTTCGTGTAGGTTTTTCTTCCAAGTGCTTTTTAAAAGGCTCTTCATTCATCAAATGAAAATTTGTTCCTTTCTTTACCTTTCAAAACGGTCGTTTTTGAGAAAATGGTATCATTTATAAGTATTTCTTGCAAGCATAACGTTTTCCAGCCGCAGTCCCGGGATGAGAAATTTCGTGATTCAAGCGACTCATTTAGTTGTTCCCCCGAAAGTTTTTCTTGGAAGCCTGTTAGTTTTTATTGTAAATTTGTGTTACTCTTTTCATTTCCAAACGGCAGTTATTGGGAAAACTTTCGTATTCAAAAGTATTTCTATCAAACATCAAATTTTTCATCCGCAGTACCGGGATGAGAAATTTTGTGATTGAATTGTGGCGTTTAGTTTTTACCTCAGCGGTTTTTAAAGCTTAAAATTCATTTAATGAATATTTAGTCGCCTCTCTTCCTTCAAAGGCAGTCGCTGTTATAAAAGTTTCGTTAATATTCTTATTTTTTTAACATAATAATTTTCCTCCGCAGTCCCGGGATGAAAAATTTCGCGAATCAATTCTTGTCTAAATTTTTCTTCCAAGTGCTTTTTTAAAAGCTTTTCATTCATCAAATGAAAATTTGTTTTTTCTTTATCATTCGAAACGGTCGTTTTTGAGAAATGGTATCATTTATACGTATTTCTTGCAAGCATAACGTTTTCCAGCCGCAGTCCCGGGATGAGAAATTTCGTGATTCAAGCGACTCGTTTCGTTGTTCCCCCGAGGGTTTTTTTGAAAGCCTATTGGTTTTAACTGTAAATTTGTGTGACTCTTTTCACTTCCAAACGGCAGTTATTGAGAAAATTTTCGTATTCATTCGTATTTCTTGTAAACAAAATTTTCATCCGCAGTACCGGGATGAGAAATTTTGTGATTCAATTGTGGCGTTTAGTTTTTACCTCAGCGGTTTTTTAAAGCTTAAAATTCATTGAATGAATATTTGGTCGCCTCTCTTCCTTTAAGGGCAGTCGCTGATATGAAAGTTTCGTTTATATACTTATTTTTTAAACATAATAATTTTACTCCGCAGTCTCGGGATGAAAAATATCGCGAATCAATTTTCGTGTTTTTCTTCCAAGTGCTTTTTTAAAAGCTTTTCATTCATCAAATGAAAATTTGGTCTTTCTTTACCATTCAAAACGCACGTTTTTGAGAAAATGGTATCATTTATACGTATTTTTTGAAAGCATAAAGTTTTCCAGCCGCAGTCCCAGGATGAGAAATTTCGTGATTCAAGCGACTCGTTTTGTTGTTCCCCCGAGGGTTTTTTAAAAAGACTGTAAGTTTTATTTGTAAATTTGTGTTACTCTTTTCATTTCCAAACGGCAGTTATTGGGAAAACTTTCGTATTCAAAAGTATTTCTATCAAACATAAAATTTTTCATCCGCAGTACCGGGATGAGAAATTTTGTGATTGAATTGTGGCGTTTAGTTTTAAACTCAGCGGTTTTTTTAAGCTTAAAATTCATTGAATGAATATTTGGTCGCCTTTCTTCCTTTCAAAGCACTCGCTATTATAAAAGTTTCGTTAATATACGTATTTTTTAAACATAATAATTTTCCTCCGCAGTCCCGGGATGAGTAATTTCGCGAATCAATTTTCGTGTAGGTTTTTCTTCCAAGTGCTTTTTAAAAGGCTCTTCATTCATCAAATGAAAATTTGTTCCTTTCTTTACCTTTCAAAACGGTCGTTTTTGAGAAAATGGTATCATTAAACGTATTTTTTGAAAGCATAAAGTTTTCCAGCCGAAGTCCCGGGATGAGAAATTTCGTGATTCAAGCGACTCGTTTTGTTGTTCCCCCGAGGGTTTTTTTAAAAAGACTGTTAGTTTTAATTGTAAATTTGTGTTACTCTTTTCATTTCCAAACGGCAGTTATTGGGAAAACTTTCGTATTCAAAAGTATTTTTATCAAACATAAAATTTTTCATCCGCAGTACCGGGATGAGAAATTTTGTGATTGAAATGTGGCGTTTATTTTTAACCTCAGCGGTTTTTTGAAGCTTAAAATTCATTGAATGAATATTTGGTCGCCTTTCTTCCTTTCAAAGCACTCGCTTTTATAAAAGTTTCGTTAATATACGTATTTTTTAAAAAACATTATAATTTTCCTCCGCAGTCCCGGGATGAGTAATTTCGCGAATCAATTTTCGTGTAAGTTTTTCTTCCAAGTGCTTTTTTAAAGGCTCTTCATTCATCAAATGAAAATTTGTTCCTTTCTTTACCTTTCAAAACGGTCCTTTTTGAGAAAATGGTATCATTTATACGTATTTCTTGCAAGCATAACGTTTTCCAGCCGCAGTCCCGGGATGAGAAATTTCGTGATTCAAGCGACTCGTTTAGTTGTTCCCCCGAGGGTTTTTTTGGAAGCCTGTTAGTTTTAATTGTAAATTTGTTTGACTCTTTTCATTTCCAAACGGCAGTTATTCAGAAAATTTTCGTATTCAAACTTATTTCTTGCAAACAAAATTTTTCATCCGCTGTACCGGGATGAGAAATTTTGTGATTCAATTGTGGCGTTTAGTTTTAAACTCAGCGGTTTTTTTGAAGCTTAAAATTCATTGAATGAATATTTGGTCGCCTTTCTTCCTTTCAAAGCACTCGCTATTATAAAAGTTTCGTTAATATACGTATTTTTTAAACATAATAATTTTCCTCCGCAGTCCCGGGATGAGTAATTTCGCGAATCAATTTTCGTGTAGGTTTTTCTTCCAAGTGCTTTTTAAAAGGCTCTTCATTCATCAAATGAAAATTTGTTCCTTTCTTTACCTTTCAAAACGGTCGTTTTTGAGAAAATGGTATCATTTATAAGTATTTCTTGCAAGCATAACGTTTTCCAGCCGCAGTCCCGGGATGAGAAATTTCGTGATTCAAGCGACTCATTTAGTTGTTCCCCCGAGGGTTTTTCTTGGAAGCCTGTTAGTTTTTATTGTAAATTTGTGTTACTCTTTTCATTTCCAAACGGCAGTTATTGGGAAAACTTTCGTATTCAAAAGTATTTCTATCAAACATCAAATTTTTCATCCGCAATACCGGGATGAGAAATTTTGTGATTGAATTGTGGCGTTTAGTTTTTACCTCAGCGGTTTTTAAAGCTTAAAATTCATTTAATGAATATTTTGTCGCCTCTCTTCCTTCAAAGGCAGTCGCTGTTATAAAAGTTTCGTTAATATTCTTATTTTTTTAACATAATAATTTTCCTCCGCAGTCCCGGGATGAAAAATTTCGCGAATCAATTCTTGTCTAAATTTTTCTTCCAAGTGCTTTTTTAAAAGCTTTTCATTCATCAAATGAAAATTTGTTTTTTCTTTATCATTCGAAACGGTCGTTTTTGAGAAAATGGTATCATTTATACGTATTTCTTGCAAGCATAACGTTTTCCAGCCGCAGTCCCGGGATGAGAAATTTCGTGATTCAAGCGACTCGTTTCGTTGTTCCCCCGAGGGTTTTTTTGAAAGCCTATTGGTTTTAACTGTAAATTTGTGTGACTCTTTTCACTTCCAAACGGCAGTTATTGAGAAAATTTTCGTATTCATTCGTATTTCTTGTAAACAAAATTTTCATCCGCAGTACCGGGATGAGAAATTTTGTGATTCAATTGTGGCGTTTAGTTTTTACCTCAGCGGTTTTTTAAAGCTTAAAATTCATTGAATGAATATTTGGTCGCCTCTCTTCCTTTAAGGGCAGTCGCTGATATGAAAGTTTCGTTTATATACTTATTTTTTAAACATAATAATTTTACTCCGCAGTCTCGGGATGAAAAATATCGCGAATCAATTTTCGTGTTTTTCTTCCAAGTGCTTTTTTAAAAGCTTTTCATTCATCAAATGAAAATTTGGTCTTTCTTTACCATTCAAAACGCACGTTTTTGAGAAAATGGTATCATTTATACGTATTTTTTGAAAGCATAAAGTTTTCCAGCCGCAGTCCCAGGATGAGAAATTTCGTGATTCAAGCGACTCGTTTTGTTGTTCCCCCGAGGGTTTTTTAAAAAGACTGTTAGTTTTATTTGTAAATTTGTGTTACTCTTTTCATTTCCAAACGGCAGTTATTGGGAAAACTTTCGTATTCAAAAGTATTTCTATCAAACATAAAATTTTTCATCCGCAGTACCGGGATGAGAAATTTTGTGATTGAATTGTGGCGTTTAGTTTTAAACTCAGCGGTTTTTTTAAGCTTAAAATTAATTGAATGAATATTTGGTCGCCTTTCTTCCTTTCAAAGCACTCGCTATTATAAAAGTTTCGTTAATATACGTATTTTTTAAACATAATAATTTTCCTCCGCAGTCCCGGGATGAGTAATTTCGCGAATCAATTTTCGTGTAGGTTTTTCTTCCAAGTGCTTTTTAAAAGGCTCTTCATTCATCAAATGAAAATTTGTTCCTTTCTTTACCTTTCAAAACGGTCGTTTTTGAGAAAATGGTATCATTTATACGTATTTCTAGCAAGCATAACGTTTTCCAGCCGCAGTCCCGGGATGAGAAATTTCGTGATTCAAGCGACTCGTTTCGTTGTTCCCCCGAGGGTTTTTTAAAAAGACTGTTAGTTTTAATTGTAAATTTGTGTGACTCTTTTCATTTCCAAACGGCAGTTATTGGGAAAATTTTCGTATTCATACGTTTTTCTTGCAAACAAAATTTTTCATCCGCAGTACCGGGATGAGAAATTTTGTGATTCAATTGTGGCGTTTAGTTTTTACCTCAGCGGTTTTTTAAAGCTTAAAATTCATTGAATGAATATTAAGTCGCCTCTCTTCCTTTAAGGGCAGTCGCTGATATGAAAGTTTCGTTTATATACTTATTTTTTAACCATAATAATTTTCCTCCGCAGTCCCGGGATGAAAAATTTCGCGAATCAATTCTTGTCTAAATTTTTCTTCCAAGTGCTTTTTTAAAAGCTTTTCATTCATCAAATGAAAATTTGTTCTTTCTTTACCATTCAAAACAGTCGTTTTTGAGAAAATGGTATCATTTAACGTATTTTTTGAAAGCATAAAGTTTTCCAGCCGAAGTCCCGGGATGAGAAATTTCGTGTTTAAAGCGACTCGTTTTGTTGTTCCCCCGAGGGTTTTTTTAAAAAGACTGTTAGTTTTAATTGTAAATTTGTGTTACTCTTTTCATTTCCATATGGCAGTTATTGGGAAAACTTTCGTATTCAAAAGTATTTTTATCAAACATAAAACTTTTCATCCGCAGTACCGGGATGAGAAATTTTGTGATTGAAATGTGGCGTTTAGTTTTAACCTCAGCGGTTTTTTGAAGCTTAAAATTCATTGAATGAATATTTGGTCGCCTTTCTTCCTTTCAAAGTACTCGCTATTATAAAAGTTTCGATAATATACGTATTTTTTAAACATAATAATTTTCCTCCGCAGTCCCGGGATGAAAAATTTCGCGAATCAATTCTTGTCTAAATTTTTCTTCCAAGTGCTTTTTTAAAGGCTCTTCATTCATCAAATGAAAATTTGTTCCTTTCTTTACCTTTCAAAACGGTCGTTTTTGAGAAAATGGTATCATTTATACGTATTTCTTGCAAGCATAACGTTTTCCAGCCGCAGTCCCGGGATGAGAAATTTCGTGATTCAAGCGACTCGTTTAGTTGTTCCCCCGAGGGTTTTTTTGGAAGCCTGTTAGTTTTAATTGTAAATTTGTTTGACTCTTTTCATTTCCAAACGGCAGTTATTCAGAAAATTTTCGTATTCAAACTTATTTCTTGCAAACAAAATTTTTCATCCGCTGTACCGGGATGAGAAATTTTGTGATTCAATTGTGGCGTTTAGTTTTAAACTCAGCGGTTTTTTTGAAGCTTAAAATTCATTGAATGAATATTTGGTCGCCTTTCTTTCTTTCAAAGCACTCGCTATTATAAAAGTTTCGTTAATATACGTATTTTTTAAACATAATAATTTTCCTCCGCAGTCCCGGGATGAGTAATTTCGCGAATCAATTTTCGTGTAGGTTTTTCTTCCAAGTGCTTTTTAAAAGGCTCTTCATTCATCAAATGAAAATTTGTTCCTTTCTTTACCTTTCAAAACGGTCGTTTTTGAGAAAATGGTATCATTTATACGTATTTCTTGCAAGCATAACGTTTTCCAGCCGCAGTCCCGGGATGAGAAATTTCGTGACTCAAGCGACTCATTTAGTTGTTCCCCCGAGGGTTTTTCTTGGAAGCCTGTTAGTTTTTATTGTAAATTTGTGTTACTCTTTTCATTTCCAAACGGCAGTTATTGGGAAAACTTTCGTATTCAAAAGTATTTCTATCAAACATCAAATTTTTCATCCGCAGTACCGGGATGAGAAATTTTGTGATTGAATTGTGGCGTTTAGTTTTTACCTCAGCGGTTTTTAAAGCTTAAAATTCATTTAATGAATATTTTGTCGCCTCTCTTCCTTCAAAGGCAGTCGCTGTTATAAAAGTTTCGTTAATATTCTTATTTTTTTAACATAATAATTTTCCTCCGCAGTCCCGGGATGAAAAATTTCGCGAATCAATTCTTGTCTAAATTTTTCTTCCAAGTGCTTTTTTAAAAGATTTTCATTCATCAAATGAAAATTTGTTTTTTCTTTATCATTCAAAACGGTGGTTTTTGAGAAAATGGTATCATTTATACGTATTTCTTGCAAGCATAACGTTTTCCAGCCGCAGTCCCGGGATGAGAAATTTCGTGATTCAAGCGACTCGTTTAGTTGTTCCCCCGAGGGTTTTTTTGAAAGCCTATTAGTTTTAACTGTAAATTTTTGTGACTCTTTTCACTTCCAAACGGCAGTTATTGAGAAAATTTTCGTATTCATACGTATTTCTTGTAAACAAAATTTTCATCCGCAGTACCGGGATGAGAAATTTTGTGATTCAATTGTGGCGTTTAGTTTTTACCTCAGCGGTTTTTTAAAGCTTAAAATTCATTGAATGAATATTTGGTCGCCTCTCTTCCTTTAAGGGCAGTCGCTGATATGAAAGTTTCGTTTATATACTTATTTTTTAAACATAATAATTTTACTCCGCAGTCTCGGGATGAAAAATATCGCGAATCAATTTTCGTGTTTTTCTTCCAAGTGCTTTTTTAAAAGCTTTTCATTCATCAAATGAAAATTTGGTCTTTCTTTACCATTCAAAACGCACGTTTTTGAGAAAATGGTATCATTTATACGTATTTTTTGAAAGCATAAAGTTTTCCAGCCGCAGTCCCAGGATGAGAAATTTCGTGATTCAAGCGACTCGTTTTGTTGTTCCCCCGAGGGTTTTTTAAAAAGACTGTTAGTTTTATTTGTAAATTTGTGTTACTTCTTTCATTTCCAAACGGCAGTTATTGGGAAAACTTTCGTATTCAAAAGTATTTCTATCAAACGTAAAATTTTTCATTCGCAGTACCGGGATGAGAAATTTTGTGATTGAATTGTGGCGTTTAGTTTTAAACTCAGCGGTTTTTTTAAGCTTAAAATTCATTGAATGAATATTTGGTCGCCTTTCTTCCTTTCTAAGCACTCGCTATTATAAAAGTTTCGTTAATATACGTATTTTTTAAACATAATAATTTTCCTCCGCAGTCCCGGGATGAGTAATTTCGCGAATCAATTTTCGTGTAGGTTTTTCTTCCAAGTGCTTTTTAAAAGGCTCTTCATTCATCAAATGAAAATTTGTTCCTTTCTTTACCTTTCAAAACGGTCGTTTTTGAGAAAATGGTATCATTTATACGTATTTCTAGCAAGCATAACGTTTTCCAGCCGCAGTCCCGGGATGAGAAATTTCGTGATTCAAGCGACTCGTTTCGTTGTTCCCCCGAGGGTTTTTTAAAAAGACTGTTAGTTTTAATTGTAAATTTGTGTGACTCTTTTCATTTCCAAACGGCAGTTATTGGGAAAATTTTCGTATTCATACGTTTTTCTTGCAAACAAAATTTTTCATCCGCAGTACCGGGATGAGAAATTTTGTGATTGAATTGTGGCGTTTAGTTTTTACCTCAGCGGTTTTTTAAATCTTAAAATTAATTGAATGAATATTTGGTTGCCTCCCTTCCTTTCAAAGCAGTCGCTGTTATAAAAGTTTCGTTAATATACTTATTTTTTAAACATAATAATTTTCCTCCGAGGTCCCGGGATGAGAAATTTCGTGAATCAATTTTCGTGTAAGTTTTTCTTCCAAGTATTTTTCTAAAAGCTTTTCATTCATCAAATGAAAATTTGTTCTTTCTTTACCATTCAAAACGGTCGTTTTTGAGAAAATGGTATCATTTATACGTATTTCTTGCAAGCATAAGGTTTTCCAGCCGCAGTCCCGGGATGAAAAATTTCGTGATTCAAGCGACTCGTTTCGTTGTACCCCCGAGGGTTTTTTTGAAAGCCTATTAGTTTTAACTGTAAATTTGTGTGACTCTTTTCACTTCCAAACGGCAGTTATTGAGAAAATTTTCGTATTCATACGTATTTCTTGCAAACAAAATTTTTCATCCGCAGTACCGGGATGAGAAATTTTGTGATTCAATTGTGGCGTTTAGTTTTTACCTCAGCGGTTTTTTAAAGTTTAAAATTCATTGAATGAATATTTTGTCGCCTCTCTTCCTTTAAAGGCAGTCGCTGTTATAAAAATTTCGTTAATATACTTATTTTTTAAACATAATAATTTTCCTCCGCAGTCCCGGGATTAAAAATTTCGCGAATCAATTCTTGTCTAAATTTTTCTTCCAAGTGCTTTTTTAAAAGCTTTTCATTCATCAAATGAAAATTTGTTCTTTCTTTACCATTCAAAACGGTCGTTTTTGAGATAATGGTATCATTTATACGTATTTTTTGCAAGCATTAAGTTTTCCAGCCGCAGTCCCGGGATGAGAAATTTCGTGATTCAAGCGACTCGTTTAGTTGTTCCCCCGAGGGTTTTTTAAAAAGACTGTTAGTTTTAATTGTAAATTTGTGTGACTCTTTTCATTTCCAAACGGCAGTTATTGGGTAAATTTTCGTATTCCAACGTTTTTCTTGCAAACAAAATTTTTCATCCGCTGTACCGGGATGAGAAATTTTGTGATTCAATTGTGGCGTTCAGTTTTTACCTCAGCGGTTTTTTAAAGCTTAAAATTCATTGAATGAATATTTTGTCGCCTCTCTTCCTTTAAAGGCAGTCGCTGTTATAAAAGTTTCGTTAATATACTTATTTTTTAAACATAATAATTTTCCTCCGCAGTCCCGGGATGAAAAATTTCGCGAATCAATTCTTGTCTAAATTTTTCTTCCAAGTGCTTTTTTAAAAGCTTTTCATTCATCAAATGAAAATTTGTTCTTTCTTTACCATTCAAAACGGTCGTTTTTCAGAAAATGGTATCATTAAACGTATTTTTTGAAAGCATAAAGTTTTCCAGCCGCAGTCCCGGGATGAAAAATTTCGTGATTCAAGCGACTCGTTTTGTTGTTCCCCCGAGGGTTTTTTAAAAAGACTGTTAGTTTTAATTGTAAATTTGTGTTACTCTTTTCATTTCCAAACGGCAGTTATTGGGAAAACTTTCGTATTCAAAGGTATTTCTTGCAAACATAAAATTTTTCATCCGCAGTACCGGGATGAGAAATTTTGTGATTGAATTGTGGCGTTTAGTTTTTACCTCAGCGGTTTTTTAAATTTTAAAATTCATTGAATGAATATTTGGTTGCCTCCATTCCTTTCAAAGCAGTCGCTGTTATAAAAGTTTCGTTAATATACGTACTTTTTAAACATAATTATTTTCCTCCGCAGTCCCGGGATGAGAAATTTCGTGAATCAATTTTCGTGTAAGTTTTTCTTCCAAGTATTTTTCTAAAAGCTTTTCATTCATCAAATGAAAATTTGTTCTTTCTTTACCATTCCAAAGGGTCGTTTTTGAGAAAATGGTATCATTTATGCGTATTTCTTGCAAGCATAACGTTTTCCAGCCGGTCCCGGGATGAGAAATTTCGTGATTCAAGCGACTCGTTTCGTTGTTCCCCCGAGGGTTTTTTTGAAAGCCTATTAGTTTTAACTGTAAATTTGTGTGACTCTTTTCACTTCCAAACGGCAGTTATTGAGAAAATTTTCGTATTCATACGTATTTCTTGCAAACAAAATTTTCATCCGCAGTACCGGGATGAGAAATTTTGTGATTCAATTGTGGCGTTTAGTTTTTACCTCAGCGGTTTTTTAAAGCTTAAAATTCATTGAATGAATATTTGGTCGCCTTTCTTCCTTTCAAAGCACTCGCTATTATAAAAGTTTCGTTTATATACTTATTTTTTAAACATAATAATTTTCCTCCGCAGTCCCGGGATGAAATATTTCGCGAATCAATTCTTGTCTAAATTTTTCTTCCAAGTGCTTTTTTAAAAGCTTTTCATTCATCAAATGAAAATTTGTTCTTTCTTTACCATTCAAAACGGTCGTTTTTGAGAAAATGGTATCATTAAACGTATTTTTTGAAAGCATAAAGTTTTCCAGCCGAAGTCCCGGGATGAGAAATTTCGTGATTGAAGCGACTCGTTTTGTTGTTCCTTCGAGGGTTTTTTTAAAAAGACTGTTAGTTTTAATTGTAAATTTGTGTGACTCTTTTCATTTCCAAACGGCAGTTATTGGGAAAATTTTCGTATTCATAAGTTTTTCTTGCAAACAAAATTTTTCATCCGCAGTACCGGGATGAGAAATTTTGTGATTGAATTGTGGCGTTTAGTTTTTACCTCAGCGGTTTTTTAAATCTTAAAATTCATTGAATGAATATTTGGTTGCCTCCCTTCCTTTCAAAGCAGTCGCTGTTATAAAAGTTTCGTTAATATACGTACTTTTTAAACATAATTATTTTCCTCCGCAGTCCCGGGATGAGAAATTTCGTGAATCAATTTTCGTGTAAGTTTTTCTTCCAAGTATTTTTCTAAAAGCTTTTCATTCATCAAATGAAAATTTGTTCTTTCTTTACCATTCAAAAGGGTCGTTTTTGAGAAAATGGTATCATTTATGCGTATTTCTTGCAAGCATAACGTTTTCCAGCCGCAGTCCCGGGATGAGAAATTTCGTGATTCAAGCGACTCGTTTCGTTGTTCCCCCGAGGGTTTTTTTGAAAGCCTATTAGTTTTAACTGTAAATTTGTGTGACTCTTTTCACTTCCAAACGGCAGTTATTGAGAAAATTTTCGTATTCATACGTATTTCTTGCAAACAAAATTTTCATCCGCAGTACCGGGATGAGAAATTTTGTGATTCAATTGTGGCGTTTAGTTTTTACCTCAGCGGTTTTTTAAAGTTTAAAATTCATTGAATGAATATTTTGTCGCCTCTCTTCCTTTAAAGGCAGTCGCTGTTATAAAAATTTCGTTAATATACTTATTTTTTAAACATAATAATTTTCCTCCGCAGTCCCGGGATTAAAAATTTCGCGAATCAATTCTTGTCTAAATTTTTCTTCCAAGTGCTTTTTTAAAAGCTTTTCATTCATCAAATGAAAATTTGTTCTTTCTTTACCATTCAAAACGGTCGTTTTTGAGATAATGGTATCATTTATACGTATTTTTTGCAAGCATTAAGTTTTCCAGCCGCAGTCCCGGGATGAGAAATTTCGTGATTCAAGCGACTCGTTTAGTTGTTCCCCCGAGGGTTTTTTAAAAAGACTGTTAGTTTTAATTGTAAATTTGTGTGACTCTTTTCATTTCCAAACGGCAGTTATTGGGTAAATTTTCGTATTCCAACGTTTTTCTTGCAAACAAAATTTTTCATCCGCTGTACCGGGATGAGAAATTTTGTGATTCAATTGTGGCGTTCAGTTTTTACCTCAGCGGTTTTTTAAAGCTTAAAATTCATTGAATGAATATTTTGTCGCCTCTCTTCCTTTAAAGGCAGTCGCTGTTATAAAAGTTTCGTTAATATACTTATTTTTTAAACATAATAATTTTCCTCCGCAGTCCCGGGATGAAAAATTTCGCGAATCAATTCTTGTCTAAATTTTTCTTCCAAGTGCTTTTTTAAAAGCTTTTCATTCATCAAATGAAAATTTGTTCTTTCTTTACCATTCAAAACGGTCGTTTTTCAGAAAATGGTATCATTAAACGTATTTTTTGAAAGCATAAAGTTTTCCAGCCGCAGTCCCGGGATGAAAAATTTCGTGATTCAAGCGACTCGTTTTGTTGTTCCCCCGAGGGTTTTTTAAAAAGACTGTTAGTTTTAATTGTAAATTTGTGTTACTCTTTTCATTTCCAAACGGCAGTTATTGGGAAAACTTTCGTATTCAAAGGTATTTCTTGCAAACATAAAATTTTTCATCCGCAGTACCGGGATGAGAAATTTTGTGATTGAATTGTGGCGTTTAGTTTTTACCTCAGCGGTTTTTTAAATTTTAAAATTCATTGAATGAATATTTGGTTGCCTCCATTCCTTTCAAAGCAGTCGCTGTTATAAAAGTTTCGTTAATATACGTACTTTTTAAACATAATTATTTTCCTCCGCAGTCCCGGGATGAGAAATTTCGTGAATCAATTTTCGTGTAAGTTTTTCTTCCAAGTATTTTTCTAAAAGCTTTTCATTCATCAAATGAAAATTTGTTCTTTCTTTACCATTCCAAAGGGTCGTTTTTGAGAAAATGGTATCATTTATGCGTATTTCTTGCAAGCATAACGTTTTCCAGCCGGTCCCGGGATGAGAAATTTCGTGATTCAAGCGACTCGTTTCGTTGTTCCCCCGAGGGTTTTTTTGAAAGCCTATTAGTTTTAACTGTAAATTTGTGTGACTCTTTTCACTTCCAAACGGCAGTTATTGAGAAAATTTTCGTATTCATACGTATTTCTTGCATACAAAATTTTCATCCGCAGTACCGGGATGAGAAATTTTGTGATTCAATTGTGGCGTTTAGTTTTTACCTCAGCGGTTTTTTAAAGCTTAAAATTCATTGAATGAATATTTGGTCGCCTTTCTTCCTTTCAAAGCACTCGCTATTATAAAAGTTTCGTTTATATACTTATTTTTTAAACATAATAATTTTCCTCCGCAGTCCCGGGATGAAAAATTTCGTGAATCAATTTTCGTGTAAGTTTTTCTTCCAAGTATTTTTCTAAAAGCTTTTCATTCATCAAATGAAAATTTGTTCTTTCTTTACCATTCAAAAGGGTCGTTTTTGAGAAAATGGTATCATTTATGCGTATTTCTTGCAAGCATAACGTTTTCCAGCCGCAGTCCCGGGATGAGAAATTTCGTGATTCAAGCGACTCGTTTCGTTGTTCCCCCGAGGGTTTTTTTGAAAGCCTATTAGTTTTAACTGTAAATTTGTGTGACTCTTTTCACTTCCAAACGGCAGTTATTGAGAAAATTTTCGTATTCATACGTATTTCTTGCAAACAAAATTTTCATCCGCAGAACCGGGATGAGAAATTTTGTGATTCAATTGTGGCGTTTAGTTTTTACCTCAGCGGTTTTTTAAAGATTAAAATTCATTGAATGAATATTAAGTCGCCTCTCTTCCTTTAAGGGCAGTTGCTGATATGAAAGTTTCGTTTATATACTTATTTTTTAACCATAATAATTTTCCTCCGCAGTCCCGGGATGAAAAATTTCGCGAATCAATTCTTGTCTAAATTTTTCTTCCAAGTGCTTTTTTAAAAGCTTTTCATTCATCAAATGAAAATTTGTTCTTTCTTTACCATTCAAAACGGTCGTTTTTGAGATAATGGTATCATTTATACGTATTTTTTGCAAGCATTAAGTTTTCCAGCCGCAGTCCCGGGATGAGAAATTTCGTGATTCAAGCGACTCGTTTAGTTGTTCCCCCGAGGGTTTTTTAAAAAGACTGTTAGTTTTAATTGTAAATTTGTGTGACTCTTTTCATTTCCAAACGGCAGTTATTGGGTAAATTTTCGTATTCCAACGATTTTCTTGCAAACAAAATTTTTCATCCGCTGTACCGGGATGAGAAATTTTGTGATTCAATTGTGGCGTTTAGTTTTTACCTCAGCGGTTTTTTAAAGCTTAAAATTCATTGAATGAATATTTTGTCGCCTCTCTTCCTTTAAAGGCAGTCGCTGTTATAAAAGTTTCGTTAATATACTTATTTTTTAAACATAATAATTTTCCTCCGCAGTCCCGGGATGAAAAATTTCGCGAATCATTTCTTGTCTAAATTTTTCTTCCAAGTGCTTTTTTAAAAGCTTTTCATTCATCAAATGAAAATTTGTTCTTTCTTTACCATTCAAAACGGTCGTTTTTCAGAAAATGGTATCATTAAACGTATTTTTTGAAAGCATAAAGTTTTCCAGCCGCAGTCCCGGGATGAAAAATTTCGTGATTCAAGCGACTCGTTTTGTTGTTCCCCCGAGGGTTTTTTAAAAAGACTGTTAGTTTTAATTGTAAATTTGTGTTACTCTTTTCATTTCCAAACGGCAGTTATTGGGAAAACTTTCGTATTCAAAGGTATTTCTTGCAAACATAAAATTTTTCATCCGCAGTACCGGGATGAGAAATTTTGTGATTGAATTGTGGCGTTTAGTTTTTACCTCAGCGGTTTTTTAAATCTTAAAATTCATTGAATGAATATTTGGTTGCCTCCCTTCCTTTCAAAGCAGTCGCTGTTATAAAAGTTTCGTTAATATACGTACTTTTTAAACATAATTATTTTCCTCCGCAGTCCCGGGATGAGAAATTTCGTGAATCAATTTTCGTGTAAGTTTTTCTTCCAAGTATTTTTCTAAAAGCTTTTCATTCATCAAATGAAAATTTGTTCTTTCTTTACCATTCAAAAGGGTCGTTTTTGAGAAAATGGTATCATTTATGCGTAATTCTTGCAAGCATAACGTTTTCCAGCCGCAGTCCCGGGATGAGAAATTTCGTGATTCAAGCGACTCGTTTCGTTGTTCCCCCGAGGGTTTTTTTGAAAGCCTATTAGTTTTAACTGTAAATTTGTGTGACTCTTTTCACTTCCAAACGGCAGTTATTGAGAAAATTTTCGTATTCATACGTATTTCTTGCAAACAAAATTTTCATCCGCAGTACCGGGATGAGAAATTTTGTGATTCAATTGTGGCGTTTAGTTTTTACCTCAGCGGTTTTTTAAAGCTTAAAATTCATTGAATGAATATTAAGTCGCCTCTCTTCCTTTAAGGGCAGTCGCTGATATGAAAGTTTCGTTTATATACTTATTTTTTAAACATAATAATTTTCCTCCGCAGTCCCGGGATGAAAAATTTCGCGAATCAATTCTTGTCTAAATTTTTCTTCCAAGTGCTTTTTTAAAAGCTTTTCATTCATCAAATGAAAATTTGTTCTTTCTTTACCATTCAAAACGGTCGTTTTTGAGAAAATGGTATCATTAAACGTATTTTTTGAAAGCATAAAGTTTTCCAGCCGAAGTCCCGGGATGAGAAATTTCGTGATTCAAGCGACTCGTTTTGTTGTTCCCCCGAGGGTTTTTTTAAAAAGACTGTTAGTTTTAATTGTAAATTTGTGTTACTCTTTTCATTTCCAAACGGCAGTTATTGGGAAAACTTTCGTATTCAAAAGTATTTTTATCAAACATAAAATTTTTCATCCGCAGTACCGGGATGAGAAATTTTGTGATTGAAATGTGGCGTTTAGTTTTAACCTCAGCGGTTTTTTGAAGCTTAAAATTCATTGAATGAATATTTGGTCGCCTTTCTTCCTTTCAAAGCACTCGCTATTATAAAAGTTTCGTTAATATACGTATTTTTTAAACATAATAATTTTACTCCGCAGTCCCGGGATGAGTAATTTCGCGAATCAATTTTCGTGTAAGTTTTTCTTCCAAGTGCTTTTTTAAAGGCTCTTCATTCATCAAATGAAAATTTGTTCCTTTCTTTACCTTTCAAAACGGTCGTTTTTGAGAAAATGGTATCATTTATACGTATTTCTTGCAAGCATAACGTTTTCCAGCCGCAGTCCCGGGATGAGAAATTTCGTGATTCAAGCGACTCGTTTAGTTGTTCCCCCGAGGGTTTTTTTGGAAGCCTGTTAGTTTTAATTGTAAATTTGTTTGACTCTTTTCATTTCCAAACGGCAGTTATTCAGAAAATTTTCGTATTCAAACTTATTTCTTGCAAACAAAATTTTTCATCCGCAGTACCGGGATGAGAAATTTTGTGATTCTATTGTGGCGTTTAGTTTTAAACTCAGCGGTTTTTTTGAAGCTTAAAATTCATTGAATGAATATTTGGTCGCCTTTCTACCTTTCAAAGCACTCGCTATTATAAAAGTTTCGTTAATATACGTATTTTTTAAACATAATAATTTTCCTCCGCAGTCCCGGGATGAGTAATTTCGCGAATCAATTTTCGTGTAGGTTTTTCTTCCAAGTGCTTTTTAAAAGGCTCTTCATTCATCAAATGAAAATTTGTTCCTTTCTTTACCTTTCAAAACGGTCGTTTTTGAGAAAATGGTATCATTTATACGTATTTCTTGCAAGCATAACGTTTTCCAGCCGCAGTCCCAGGATGAGAAATTTCGTGATTCAAGCGACTCATTTAGTTGTTCCCCCGAGGGTTTTTCTAGGAAGCCTGTTAGTTTTTATTGTAAATTTGTGTTACTCTTTTCATTTCCAAACGGCAGTTATTGGGAAAACTTTCGTATTCAAAAGTATTTCTATCAAACATCAAATTTTTCATCCGCAGTACCGGGATGAGAAATTTTGTGATTGAATTGTGGCGTTTAGTTTTTACCTCAGCGGTTTTTTAAATCTTAAAATTCATTGAATGAATATTTGGTTGCCTCCCTTCCTTTCAAAGCAGTCGCTGTTATAAAAGTTTCGTTAATATTCGTACTTTTTAAACATAATAATTTTCCTCCGAGGTCCCGGGATGAGAAATTTCGTAAATCAATTTTCGTGTAAGTTTTTCTTCCAAGTATTTTTCTAAAAGCTTTTCATTCATCAAATGAAAATTTGTTCTTTCTTTACCATTCAAAACGGTCGTTTTTGAGAAAATGGTATCATTTATATGTATTTCTTGCAAGCATAACGTTTTCCAGCCGCAGTCCCAGGATGAAAAATTTCGTGATTCAAGCGACTCGTTTCGTTGTTCCCCCGAGGGTTTTTTTGAAAGCCTATTAGTTTTAACTGTAAATTTGTGTGACTCTTTTCACTTCCAAACGGCAGTTATTGAGAAAATTTTCGTATTCATACGTATTTCTTGCAAACAAAATTTTTCATCCGCAGTACCGGGATGAGAAATTTTGTGATTCAATTGTGGCGTTTAGTTTTTTCTCAGCGGTTTTTTAAAGTTTAAAATTCATTGAATGAATATTTTGTCGCCTCTCTTCCTTTAAAAGCAGTCGCTGTTATAAAAGTTTCGTTAATATACTTATTTTTTAAACATAATAATTTTCCTCCGCAGTCCCGGGATTAAAAATTTCGCGAATCAATTCTTGTCTAAATTTTTCTTCCAAGTGCTTTTTTAAAAGCTTTTCATTCATCAAATGAAACTTTGTTCTTTCTTTACCATTCAAAACGGTCGTTTTTGAGATAATGGTATCATTTATACGTATTTTTTGCAAGCATTAAGTTTTCCAGCCGCAGTCCCGGGATGAGAAATTTCGTGATTCAAGCGACTCGTTTAGTTGTTCCCCCGAGGGTTTTTTTGGAAGCCTGTTAGTTTTAATTGTAAATTTGTTTGACTCTTTTCATTTCCAAACGGCAGTTATTCAGAAAATTTTCGTATTCAAACTTATTTCTTGCAAACAAAATTTTTCATCCGCAGTACCGGGATGAGAAATTTTGTGATTCAATTGTGGCGTTTAGTTTTAAACTCAGCGGTTTTTTTGAAGCTTAAAATTCATTGAATGAATATTTGGTCGCCTTTCTTCCTTTCAAAGCACTCGCTATTATAAAAGTTTCGTTAATATACGTATTTTTTAAACATAATAATTTTCCTCCGCAGTCCCGGGATGAGTAATTTCGCGAATCAATTTTCGTGTAGGTTTTTCTTCCAAGTGCTTTTTAAAAGGCTCTTCATTCATCAAATGAAAATTTGTTCCTTTCTTTACCTTTCAAAACGGTCGTTTTTGAGAAAATGGTATCATTTATACGTATTTCTTGCAAGCATAACGTTTTCCAGCCGCAGTCCCAGGATGAGAAATTTCGTGATTCAAGCGACTCATTTAGTTGTTCCCCCGAGGGTTTTTCTTGGAAGCCTGTTAGTTTTTATTGTAAATTTGTGTTACTCTTTTCATTTCCAAACGGCAGTTATTGGGAAAACTTTCGTATTCAAAAGTATTTCTATCAAACATCAAATTTTTCATCCGCAGTACCGGGATGAGAAATTTTGTGATTGAATTGTGGCGTTTAGTTTTTACCTCATCTACATCTACATCTACATAATACCCCGCAAGCCGCCGCAAGGGCGTGTGGCGGGGGGTGTTAGGTCACCAACCGTAAAAAAGAAAAATACCACATGCAAAAAAACAACACGGAAAATTACACCCACAGCAGCGCACACACTCATGCAAAACTCCCTCCATCCAATACTCATGCAAACACATATACCGCAAAACAACTAAAAAACTGCACCTCATGATGCAGCACGAAAGCCATCCAACAACACGCAAGCCAGGACAAAACAAGCAAGAAATTGAAACACCACATGAAAATGCACCACGAAACACTCTATCCCCAAGAGTCTGTAAAAGGCAGGAAATGCGACCCAACGTTGCAGGTAGCAGGAATTTCCCCCCGCGAGGAGGGACGAGGGATTGAAAGGGAAACTTAAAAACAGATGAACAGAACACGAATGAGGTCATTCGGGAAGAATGTGTTAATATAACAAAACACATAAGGTTAGTGGAAGAGCATGCATTTAAATACAACTAATTATTTTTTAGACGCTGAGGGTGGCAAGTGGAATTTTGCTATCTATAACCCTGCAGTTGCTATCCCGTATTGTCCGTGGGAAGAAGGAGTCCTTGAGTCGGCTAGTTCTGGCATCTATTTCCCGAATTTTATATGCATGATCCAAGCGACCAATGTATGTAGTAAAATACCTCAGCGGTTTTTTAAATCTTAAAATTCATTGAATGAATATTTGGTTGCCTCCCTTCCTTTCAAAGCAGTCGCTGTTATAAAAGTTTCGTTAATATTCGTACTTTTTAAACATAATAATTTTCCTCCGAGGTCCCGGGATGAGAAATTTCGTAAATCAATTTTCGTGTAAGTTTTTCTTCCAAGTATTTTTCTAAAAGCTTTTCATTCATCAAATGAAAATTTGTTCTTTCTTTACCATTCAAAACGGTCGTTTTTGAGAAAATGGTATCATTTATATGTATTTCTTGCAAGCATAACGTTTTCCAGCCGCAGTCCCAGGATGAAAAATTTCGTGATTCAAGCGACTCGTTTCGTTGTTCCCCCGAGGGTTTTTTTGAAAGCCTATTAGTTTTAACTGTAAATTTGTGTGACTCTTTTCACTTCCAAACGGCAGTTATTGAGAAAATTTTCGTATTCATACGTATTTCTTGCAAACAAAATTTTTCATCCGCAGTACCGGGATGAGAAATTTTGTGATTTAATTGTGGCGTTTAGTTTTTTCTCAGCGGTTTTTTAAAGTTTAAAATTCATTGAATGAATATTTTGTCGCCTCTCTTCCTTTAAAAGCAGTCGCTGTTATAAAAGTTTCGTTAATATACTTATTTTTTAAACATAATAATTTTCCTCCGCAGTCCCGGGATTAAAAATTTCGCGAATCAATTCTTGTCTAAATTTTTCTTCCAAGTTCTTTTTTAAAAGCTTTTCATTCATCAAATGAAAATTTGTTCTTTCTTTACCATTCAAAACGGTCGTTTTTGAGATAATGGTATCATTTATACGTATTTTTTGCAAGCATTAAGTTTTCCAGCCGCAGTCCCGGGATGAGAAATTTCGTGATTCAAGCGACTCGTTTAGTTGTTCCCCCGAGGGTTTTTTAAAAAGACTGTTAGTTTTAATTGTAAATTTGTGTGACTCTTTTCATTTCCAAACGGCAGTTATTGGGTAAATTTTCGTATTCATACGTTTTTCATGCAAACAAAATTTTTCATCCGCTGTACCGGGATGAGAAATTTTGTGATTCAATTGTGGCGTTTAGTTTTTACCTCAGCGGTTTTTTAAAGCTTAAAATTCATTGAATGAATATTTTGTCGCCTCCCTTCCTTTAAAGGCAGTCGCTGTTATAAAAGTTTCGTTAATATACTTATTTTTTAAACATAATAATTTTCCTCCGTAGTCCCGGGATGAAAAATTTCGCGAATCAATTCTTGTCTAAATTTTTCTTCCAAGTGCTTTTTTAAAAGCTTTTCATTCATCAAATGAAAATTTGTTCTTTCTTTACCATTCAAAACGGTCGTTTTTCAGAAAATGGTATCATTTATATGTATTTCTTGCAAGCATAACGTTTTCCAGCCGCAGTCCCAGGATGAAAAATTTCGTGATTCAAGCGACTCGTTTCGTTGTTCCCCCGAGGGTTTTTTTGAAAGCCTATTAGTTTTAACTGTAAATTTATGTGACTCTTTTCACTTCCAAACGGCAGTTATTGAGAAAATTTTCGTATTCATACGTATTTCTTGCAAACAAAATTTTTCATCCGCAGTACCGGGATGAGAAATTTTGTGATTTAATTGTGGCGTTTAGTTTTTTCTCAGCGGTTTTTTAAAGTTTAAAATTCATTGAATGAATATTTTGTCGCCTCTCTTCCTTTAAAAGCAGTCGCTGTTATAAAAGTTTCGTTAATATACTTATTTTTTAAACATAATAATTTTCCTCCGCAGTCCCGGGATTAAAAATTTCGCGAATCAATTCTTGTCTAAATTTTTCTTCCAAGTTCTTTTTTAAAAGCTTTTCATTCATCAAATGAAAATTTGTTCTTTCTTTACCATTCAAAACGGTCGTTTTTGAGATAATGGTATCATTTATACGTATTTTTTGCAAGCATTAAGTTTTCCAGCCGCAGTCCCGGGATGAGAAATTTCGTGATTCAAGCGACTCGTTTAGTTGTTCCCCCGAGGGTTTTTTAAAAAGACTGTTAGTTTTAATTGTAAATTTGTGTGACTCTTTTCATTTCCAAACGGCAGTTATTGGGTAAATTTTCGTATTCATACGTTTTTCATGCAAACAAAATTTTTCATCCGCTGTACCGGGATGAGAAATTTTGTGATTCAATTGTGGCGTTTAGTTTTTACCTCAGCGGTTTTTTAAAGCTTAAAATTCATTGAATGAATATTTTGTCGCCTCCCTTCCTTTAAAGGCAGTCGCTGTTATAAAAGTTTCGTTAATATACTTATTTTTTAAACATAATAATTTTCCTCCGTAGTCCCGGGATGAAAAATTTCGCGAATCAATTCTTGTCTAAATTTTTCTTCCAAGTGCTTTTTTAAAAGCTTTTCATTCATCAAATGAAAATTTGTTCTTTCTTTACCATTCAAAACGGTCGTTTTTCAGAAAATGGTATCATTTATACGTATTTTTTGCAAGCATTAAGTTTTCCAGCCGCAGTCCCGGGATGAGAAATTTCGTGATTCAAGCGACTCGTTTAGTTGTTCCCCCGAGGGTTTTTTAAAAAGACTGTTAGTTTTAATTGTAAATTTGTGTGACTCTTTTCATTTCCAAACGGCAGTTATTGAGTAAATTTTCGTATTCATACGTTTTTCTTGCAAACAAAATTTTTCATCCGCTGTACCGGGATGAGAAATTTTGTGATTCAATTGTGGCGTTTAGTTTTTAACTCAGCGGTTTTTTAAAGCTTAAAATTCATTGAATGAATATTTTTTCGCCTCCCTTCCTTTAAAGGCAGTCGCTGTTATAAAAGTTTCGTTAATATACTTATTTTTTAAACATTATAATTTTCCTCCGTAGTCCCGGGATGAAAAATTTCGCGAATCAATTCTTGTCTAAATTTTTCTTCCAAGTGCTTTTTTAAAAGCTTTTCATTCATCAAATGAAAATTTGTTCTTTCTTTACCATTCAAAACGGTCGTTTTTGAGAAAATGGTATCATTAAACGTATTTTTTGAAAGCATAAAGTTTTCCAGCCGAAGTCCCGGGATGAGAAATTTCGTGATTCAAGCGACTAGTTTTGTTGTTCCCCCGAGGGTTTTTTTAAAAAGACTGTTAGTTTTAATTGTAAATTTGTGTTACTCTTTTCATTTCCAAACGGCAGTTATTGGGAAAACTTTCGTATTCAAAAGTATTTTTATCAAACATAAAATTTTTCATCCGCAGTACCGGGATGAGAAATTTTGTGATTGAAATGTGGCGTTTAGTTTTAACCTCAGCGGTTTTTTGAAGCTTAAAATTCATTGAATGAATATTTGGTCGCCTTTCTTCCTTTCAAAGCACTCGCTATTATAAAAGTTTCGTTAATATACGTATTTTTTAAACATAATAATTTTACTCCGCAGTCCCGGGATGAAAAATTTCGCGAATCAATTCTCGTCTAAATTTTTCTTCCAAGTGCTTTTTTAAAGGCTCTTCATTCATCAAATGAAAATTTGTTCCTTTCTTTACCTTTCAAAACGGTCGTTTTTGAGAAAATGGTATCATTTATACGTATTTCTTGCAAGCATAACGTTTTCCAGCCGCAGTCCCGGGATGAGAAATTTCGTGATTCAAGCGACTCGTTTAGTTGTTCCCCCGAGGGTTTTTTTGGAAGCCTGTTAGTTTTAATTGTAAATTTGTTTGACTCTTTTCATTTCCAAACGGCAGTTATTCAGAAAATTTTCGTATTCAAACTTATTTCTTGCAAACAAAATTTTTCATCCGCAGTACCGGGATGAGAAATTTTGTGATTCAATTGTGGCGTTTAGTTTTAAACTCAGCGGTTTTTTTGAAGCTTAAAATTCATTGAATGAATATTTGGTCGCCTTTCTTCCTTTCAAAGCACTCGCTATTATAAAAGTTTCGTTAATATACGTATTTTTTAAACATAATAATTTTCCTCCGCAGTCCCGGGATGAGTAATTTCGCGAATCAATTTTCGTGTAGGTTTTTCTTCCAAGTGCTTTTTAAAAGGCTCTTCATTCATCAAATGAAAATTTGTTCCTTTCTTTACCTTTCAAAACGGTCGTTTTTGAGAAAATGGTATCATTTATACGTATTTCTTGCAAGCATAACGTTTTCCAGCCGCAGTCCCAGGATGAGAAATTTCGTGATTCAAGCGACTCATTTAGTTGTTCCCCCGAGGGTTTTTCTTGGAAGCCTGTTAGTTTTTATTGTAAATTTGTGTTACTCTTTTCATTTCCAAATGGCAGTTATTGGGAAAACTTTCGTATTCAAAAGTATTTCTATCAAACATCAAATTTTTCATCCGCAGTACCGGGATGAGAAATTTTGTGATTGAATTGTGGCGTTTAGTTTTTACCTCAGCGGTTTTTAAAGCTTAAAATTCATTTAATGAATATTTTGTCGCCTCTCTTCCTTCAAAGGCAGTCGCTGTTATAAAAGTTTCGTTAATATTCTTATTTTTTTAACATAATAATTTTCCTCCGCAGTCCCGGGATGAGAAATTTCGCGAATCAATTCTTGTCTAAATTTTTCTTCCAAGTGCTTTTTTAAAAGATTTTCATTCATCAAATGAAAATTTGTTTTTTCTTTATCATTCAAAACGGTGGTTTTTGAGAAAATGGTATCATTTATACGTATTTCTTGCAAGCATAACGTTTTCCAGCCGCAGTCCCGGGATGAGAAATTTCGTGATTCAAGCGACTCGTTTAGTTGTTCCCCCGAGGGTTTTTTTGAAAGCCTATTAGTTTTAACTGTAAATTTTTGTGACTCTTTTCACTTCCAAACGGCAGTTATTGAGAAAATTTTCGTATTCATACGTATTTCTTGTAAACAAAATTTTCATCCGCAGTACCGGGATGAGAAATTTTGTGATTCAATTGTGGCGTTTAGTTTTTACCTCAGCGGTTTTTTAAAGCTTAAAATTCATTGAATGAATATTTGGTCGCCTCTCTTCCTTTAAGGGCAGTCGCTGATATGAAAGTTTCGTTTATATACTTATTTTTTAAACATAATAATTTTACTCCGCAGTCTCGGGATGAAAAATATCGCGAATCAATTTTCGTGTTTTTCTTCCAAGTGCTTTTTTAAAAGCTTTTCATTCATCAAATGAAAATTTGGTCTTTCTTTACCATTCAAAACGCACGTTTTTGAGAAAATGGTATCATTTATACGTATTTTTTGAAAGCATAAAGTTTTCCAGCCGCAGTCCCAGGATGAGAAATTTCGTGATTCAAGCGACTCGTTTTGTTGTTCCCCCGAGGGTTTTTTAAAAAGACTGTTAGTTTTATTTGTAAATTTGTGTTACTTCTTTCATTTCCAAACGGCAGTTATTGGGAAAACTTTCGTATTCAAAAGTATTTCTATCAAACGTAAAATTTTTCATTCGCAGTACCGGGATGAGAAATTTTGTGATTGAATTGTGGCGTTTAGTTTTAAACTCAGCGGTTTTTTTAAGCTTAAAATTCATTGAATGAATATTTGGTCGCCTTTCTTCCTTTCTAAGCACTCGCTATTATAAAAGTTTCGTTAATATACGTATTTTTTAAACATAATAATTTTCCTCCGCAGTCCCGGGATGAGTAATTTCGCGAATCAATTTTCGTGTAGGTTTTTCTTCCAAGTGCTTTTTAAAAGGCTCTTCATTCATCAAATGAAAATTTGTTCCTTTCTTTACCTTTCAAAACGGTCGTTTTTGAGAAAATGGTATCATTTATACGTATTTCTAGCAAGCATAACGTTTTCCAGCCGCAGTCCCGGGATGAGAAATTTCGTGATTCAAGCGACTCGTTTCGTTGTTCCCCCGAGGGTTTTTTAAAAAGACTGTTAGTTTTAATTGTAAATTTGTGTGACTCTTTTCATTTCCAAACGGCAGTTATTGGGAAAATTTTCGTATTCATACGTTTTTCTTGCAAACAAAATTTTTCATCCGCAGTACCGGGATGAGAAATTTTGTGATTGAATTGTGGCGTTTAGTTTTTACCTCAGCGGTTTTTTAAATCTTAAAATTAATTGAATGAATATTTGGTTGCCTCCCTTCCTTTCAAAGCAGTCGCTGTTATAAAAGTTTCGTTAATATACTTATTTTTTAAACATAATAATTTTCCTCCGAGGTCCCGGGATGAGAAATTTCGTGAATCAATTTTCGTGTAAGTTTTTCTTCCAAGTATTTTTCTAAAAGCTTTTCATTCATCAAATGAAAATTTGTTCTTTCTTTACCATTCAAAACGGTCGTTTTTGAGAAAATGGTATCATTTATACGTATTTCTTGCAAGCATAAGGTTTTCCAGCCGCAGTCCCGGGATGAAAAATTTCGTGATTCAAGCGACTCGTTTCGTTGTACCCCCGAGGGTTTTTTTGAAAGCCTATTAGTTTTAACTGTAAATTTGTGTGACTCTTTTCACTTCCAAACGGCAGTTATTGAGAAAATTTTCGTATTCATACGTATTTCTTGCAAACAAAATTTTTCATCCGCAGTACCGGGATGAGAAATTTTGTGATTCAATTGTGGCGTTTAGTTTTTACCTCAGCGGTTTTTTAAAGTTTAAAATTCATTGAATGAATATTTTGTCGCCTCTCTTCCTTTAAAGGCAGTCGCTGTTATAAAAATTTCGTTAATATACTTATTTTTTAAACATAATAATTTTCCTCCGCAGTCCCGGGATTAAAAATTTCGCGAATCAATTCTTGTCTAAATTTTTCTTCCAAGTGCTTTTTTAAAAGCTTTTCATTCATCAAATGAAAATTTGTTCTTTCTTTACCATTCAAAACGGTCGTTTTTGAGATAATGGTATCATTTATACGTATTTTTTGCAAGCATTAAGTTTTCCAGCCGCAGTCCCGGGATGAGAAATTTCGTGATTCAAGCGACTCGTTTAGTTGTTCCCCCGAGGGTTTTTTAAAAAGACTGTTAGTTTTAATTGTAAATTTGTGTGACTCTTTTCATTTCCAAACGGCAGTTATTGGGTAAATTTTCGTATTCCAACGTTTTTCTTGCAAACAAAATTTTTCATCCGCTGTACCGGGATGAGAAATTTTGTGATTCAATTGTGGCGTTCAGTTTTTACCTCAGCGGTTTTTTAAAGCTTAAAATTCATTGAATGAATATTTTGTCGCCTCTCTTCCTTTAAAGGCAGTCGCTGTTATAAAAGTTTCGTTAATATACTTATTTTTTAAACATAATAATTTTCCTCCGCAGTCCCGGGATGAAAAATTTCGCGAATCAATTCTTGTCTAAATTTTTCTTCCAAGTGCTTTTTTAAAAGCTTTTCATTCATCAAATGAAAATTTGTTCTTTCTTTACCATTCAAAACGGTCGTTTTTCAGAAAATGGTATCATTAAACGTATTTTTTGAAAGCATAAAGTTTTCCAGCCGCAGTCCCGGGATGAAAAATTTCGTGATTCAAGCGACTCGTTTTGTTGTTCCCCCGAGGGTTTTTTAAAAAGACTGTTAGTTTTAATTGTAAATTTGTGTTACTCTTTTCATTTCCAAACGGCAGTTATTGGGAAAACTTTCGTATTCAAAGGTATTTCTTGCAAACATAAAATTTTTCATCCGCAGTACCGGGATGAGAAATTTTGTGATTGAATTGTGGCGTTTAGTTTTTACCTCAGCGGTTTTTTAAATTTTAAAATTCATTGAATGAATATTTGGTTGCCTCCATTCCTTTCAAAGCAGTCGCTGTTATAAAAGTTTCGTTAATATACGTACTTTTTAAACATAATTATTTTCCTCCGCAGTCCCGGGATGAGAAATTTCGTGAATCAATTTTCGTGTAAGTTTTTCTTCCAAGTATTTTTCTAAAAGCTTTTCATTCATCAAATGAAAATTTGTTCTTTCTTTACCATTCCAAAGGGTCGTTTTTGAGAAAATGGTATCATTTATGCGTATTTCTTGCAAGCATAACGTTTTCCAGCCGGTCCCGGGATGAGAAATTTCGTGATTCAAGCGACTCGTTTCGTTGTTCCCCCGAGGGTTTTTTTGAAAGCCTATTAGTTTTAACTGTAAATTTGTGTGACTCTTTTCACTTCCAAACGGCAGTTATTGAGAAAATTTTCGTATTCATACGTATTTCTTGCAAACAAAATTTTCATCCGCAGTACCGGGATGAGAAATTTTGTGATTCAATTGTGGCGTTTAGTTTTTACCTCAGCGGTTTTTTAAAGCTTAAAATTCATTGAATGAATATTTGGTCGCCTTTCTTCCTTTCAAAGCACTCGCTATTATAAAAGTTTCGTTTATATACTTATTTTTTAAACATAATAATTTTCCTCCGCAGTCCCGGGATGAAATATTTCGCGAATCAATTCTTGTCTAAATTTTTCTTCCAAGTGCTTTTTTAAAAGCTTTTCATTCATCAAATGAAAATTTGTTCTTTCTTTACCATTCAAAACGGTCGTTTTTGAGAAAATGGTATCATTAAACGTATTTTTTGAAAGCATAAAGTTTTCCAGCCGAAGTCCCGGGATGAGAAATTTCGTGATTGAAGCGACTCGTTTTGTTGTTCCTTCGAGGGTTTTTTTAAAAAGACTGTTAGTTTTAATTGTAAATTTGTGTGACTCTTTTCATTTCCAAACGGCAGTTATTGGGAAAATTTTCGTATTCATAAGTTTTTCTTGCAAACAAAATTTTTCATCCGCAGTACCGGGATGAGAAATTTTGTGATTGAATTGTGGCGTTTAGTTTTTACCTCAGCGGTTTTTTAAATCTTAAAATTCATTGAATGAATATTTGGTTGCCTCCCTTCCTTTCAAAGCAGTCGCTGTTATAAAAGTTTCGTTAATATACGTACTTTTTAAACATAATTATTTTCCTCCGCAGTCCCGGGATGAGAAATTTCGTGAATCAATTTTCGTGTAAGTTTTTCTTCCAAGTATTTTTCTAAAAGCTTTTCATTCATCAAATGAAAATTTGTTCTTTCTTTACCATTCAAAAGGGTCGTTTTTGAGAAAATGGTATCATTTATGCGTATTTCTTGCAAGCATAACGTTTTCCAGCCGCAGTCCCGGGATGAGAAATTTCGTGATTCAAGCGACTCGTTTCGTTGTTCCCCCGAGGGTTTTTTTGAAAGCCTATTAGTTTTAACTGTAAATTTGTGTGACTCTTTTCACTTCCAAACGGCAGTTATTGAGAAAATTTTCGTATTCATACGTATTTCTTGCAAACAAAATTTTCATCCGCAGTACCGGGATGAGAAATTTTGTGATTCAATTGTGGCGTTTAGTTTTTACCTCAGCGGTTTTTTAAAGTTTAAAATTCATTGAATGAATATTTTGTCGCCTCTCGTCCTTTAAAGGCAGTCGCTGTTATAAAAATTTCGTTAATATACTTATTTTTTAAACATAATAATTTTCCTCCGCAGTCCCGGGATTAAAAATTTCGCGAATCAATTCTTGTCTAAATTTTTCTTCCAAGTGCTTTTTTAAAAGCTTTTCATTCATCAAATGAAAATTTGTTCTTTCTTTACCATTCAAAACGGTCGTTTTTGAGATAATGGTATCATTTATACGTATTTTTTGCAAGCATTAAGTTTTCCAGCCGCAGTCCCGGGATGAGAAATTTCGTGATTCAAGCGACTCGTTTAGTTGTTCCCCCGAGGGTTTTTTAAAAAGACTGTTAGTTTTAATTGTAAATTTGTGTGACTCTTTTCATTTCCAAACGGCAGTTATTGGGTAAATTTTCGTATTCCAACGTTTTTCTTGCAAACAAAATTTTTCATCCGCTGTACCGGGATGAGAAATTTTGTGATTCAATTGTGGCGTTCAGTTTTTACCTCAGCGGTTTTTTAAAGCTTAAAATTCATTGAATGAATATTTTGTCGCCTCTCTTCCTTTAAAGGCAGTCGCTGTTATAAAAGTTTCGTTAATATACTTATTTTTTAAACATAATAATTTTCCTCCGCAGTCCCGGGATGAAAAATTTCGCGAATCAATTCTTGTCTAAATTTTTCTTCCAAGTGCTTTTTTAAAAGCTTTTCATTCATCAAATGAAAATTTGTTCTTTCTTTACCATTCAAAACGGTCGTTTTTCAGAAAATGGTATCATTAAACGTATTTTTTGAAAGCATAAAGTTTTCCAGCCGCAGTCCCGGGATGAAAAATTTCGTGATACAAGCGACTCGTTTTGTTGTTCCCCCGAGGGTTTTTTAAAAAGACTGTTAGTTTTAATTGTAAATTTGTGTTACTCTTTTCATTTCCAAACGGCAGTTATTGGGAAAACTTTCGTATTCAAAGGTATTTCTTGCAAACATAAAATTTTTCATCCGCAGTACCGGGATGAGAAATTTTGTGATTGAATTGTGGCGTTTAGTTTTTACCTCAGCGGTTTTTTAAATTTTAAAATTCATTGAATGAATATTTGGTTGCCTCCATTCCTTTCAAAGCAGTCGCTGTTATAAAAGTTTCGTTAATATACGTACTTTTTAAACATAATTATTTTCCTCCGCAGTCCCGGGATGAGAAATTTCGTGAATCAATTTTCGTGTAAGTTTTTCTTCCAAGTATTTTTCTAAAAGCTTTTCATTCATCAAATGAAAATTTGTTCTTTCTTTACCATTCCAAAGGGTCGTTTTTGAGAAAATGGTATCATTTATGCGTATTTCTTGCAAGCATAACGTTTTCCAGCCGGTCCCGGGATGAGAAATTTCGTGATTCAAGCGACTCGTTTCGTTGTTCCCCCGAGGGTTTTTTTGAAAGCCTATTAGTTTTAACTGTAAATTTGTGTGACTCTTTTCACTTCCAAACGGCAGTTATTGAGAAAATTTTCGTATTCATACGTATTTCTTGCATACAAAATTTTCATCCGCAGTACCGGGATGAGAAATTTTGTGATTCAATTGTGGCGTTTAGTTTTTACCTCAGCGGTTTTTTAAAGCTTAAAATTCATTGAATGAATATTTGGTCGCCTTTCTTCCTTTCAAAGCACTCGCTATTATAAAAGTTTCGTTTATATACTTATTTTTTAAACATAATAATTTTCCTCCGCAGTCCCGGGATGAAAAATTTCGTGAATCAATTTTCGTGTAAGTTTTTCTTCCAAGTATTTTTCTAAAAGCTTTTCATTCATCAAATGAAAATTTGTTCTTTCTTTACCATTCAAAAGGGTCGTTTTTGAGAAAATGGTATCATTTATGCGTATTTCTTGCAAGCATAACGTTTTCCAGCCGCAGTCCCGGGATGAGAAATTTCGTGATTCAAGCGACTCGTTTCGTTGTTCCCCCGAGGGTTTTTTTGAAAGCCTATTAGTTTTAACTGTAAATTTGTGTGACTCTTTTCACTTCCAAACGGCAGTTATTGAGAAAATTTTCGTATTCATACGTATTTCTTGCAAACAAAATTTTCATCCGCAGAACCGGGATGAGAAATTTTGTGATTCAATTGTGGCGTTTAGTTTTTACCTCAGCGGTTTTTTAAAGATTAAAATTCATTGAATGAATATTAAGTCGCCTCTCTTCCTTTAAGGGCAGTTGCTGATATGAAAGTTTCGTTTATATACTTATTTTTTAACCATAATAATTTTCCTCCGCAGTCCCGGGATGAAAAATTTCGCGAATCAATTCTTGTCTAAATTTTTCTTCCAAGTGCTTTTTTAAAAGCTTTTCATTCATCAAATGAAAATTTGTTCTTTCTTTACCATTCAAAACGGTCGTTTTTGAGATAATGGTATCATTTATACGTATTTTTTGCAAGCATTAAGTTTTCCAGCCGCAGTCCCGGGATGAGAAATTTCGTGATTCAAGCGACTCGTTTAGTTGTTCCCCCGAGGGTTTTTTAAAAAGACTGTTAGTTTTAATTGTAAATTTGTGTGACTCTTTTCATTTCCAAACGGCAGTTATTGGGTAAATTTTCGTATTCCAACGATTTTCTTGCAAACAAAATTTTTCATCCGCTGTACCGGGATGAGAAATTTTGTGATTCAATTGTGGCGTTTAGTTTTTACCTCAGCGGTTTTTTAAAGCTTAAAATTCATTGAATGAATATTTTGTCGCCTCTCTTCCTTTAAAGGCAGTCGCTGTTATAAAAGTTTCGTTAATATACTTATTTTTTAAACATAATAATTTTCCTCCGCAGTCCCGGGATGAAAAATTTCGCGAATCATTTCTTGTCTAAATTTTTCTTCCAAGTGCTTTTTTAAAAGCTTTTCATTCATCAAATGAAAATTTGTTCTTTCTTTACCATTCAAAACGGTCGTTTTTCAGAAAATGGTATCATTAAACGTATTTTTTGAAAGCATAAAGTTTTCCAGCCGCAGTCCCGGGATGAAAAATTTCGTGATTCAAGCGACTCGTTTTGTTGTTCCCCCGAGGGTTTTTTAAAAAGACTGTTAGTTTTAATTGTAAATTTGTGTTACTCTTTTCATTTCCAAACGGCAGTTATTGGGAAAACTTTCGTATTCAAAGGTATTTCTTGCAAACATAAAATTTTTCATCCGCAGTACCGGGATGAGAAATTTTGTGATTGAATTGTGGCGTTTAGTTTTTACCTCAGCGGTTTTTTAAATCTTAAAATTCATTGAATGAATATTTGGTTGCCTCCCTTCCTTTCAAAGCAGTCGCTGTTATAAAAGTTTCGTTAATATACGTACTTTTTAAACATAATTATTTTCCTCCGCAGTCCCGGGATGAGAAATTTCGTGAATCAATTTTCGTGTAAGTTTTTCTTCCAAGTATTTTTCTAAAAGCTTTTCATTCATCAAATGAAAATTTGTTCTTTCTTTACCATTCAAAAGGGTCGTTTTTGAGAAAATGGTATCATTTATGCGTAATTCTTGCAAGCATAACGTTTTCCAGCCGCAGTCCCGGGATGAGAAATTTCGTGATTCAAGCGACTCGTTTCGTTGTTCCCCCGAGGGTTTTTTTGAAAGCCTATTAGTTTTAACTGTAAATTTGTGTGACTCTTTTCACTTCCAAACGGCAGTTATTGAGAAAATTTTCGTATTCATACGTATTTCTTGCAAACAAAATTTTCATCCGCAGTACCGGGATGAGAAATTTTGTGATTCAATTGTGGCGTTTAGTTTTTACCTCAGCGGTTTTTTAAAGCTTAAAATTCATTGAATGAATATTAAGTCGCCTCTCTTCCTTTAAGGGCAGTCGCTGATATGAAAGTTTCGTTTATATACTTATTTTTTAAACATAATAATTTTCCTCCGCAGTCCCGGGATGAAAAATTTCGCGAATCAATTCTTGTCTAAATTTTTCTTCCAAGTGCTTTTTTAAAAGCTTTTCATTCATCAAATGAAAATTTGTTCTTTCTTTACCATTCAAAACGGTCGTTTTTGAGAAAATGGTATCATTAAACGTATTTTTTGAAAGCATAAAGTTTTCCAGCCGAAGTCCCGGGATGAGAAATTTCGTGATTCAAGCGACTCGTTTTGTTGTTCCCCCGAGGGTTTTTTTAAAAAGACTGTTAGTTTTAATTGTAAATTTGTGTTACTCTTTTCATTTCCAAACGGCAGTTATTGGGAAAACTTTCGTATTCAAAAGTATTTTTATCAAACATAAAATTTTTCATCCGCAGTACCGGGATGAGAAATTTTGTGATTGAAATGTGGCGTTTAGTTTTAACCTCAGCGGTTTTTGAAGCTTAAAATTCATTGAATGAATATTTGGTCGCCTTTCTTCCTTTCAAAGCACTCGCTATTATAAAAGTTTCGTTAATATACGTATTTTTTAAACATAATAATTTTACTCCGCAGTCCCGGGATGAGTAATTTCGCGAATCAATTTTCGTGTAAGTTTTTCTTCCAAGTGCTTTTTTAAAGGCTCTTCATTCATCAAATGAAAATTTGTTCCTTTCTTTACCTTTCAAAACGGTCGTTTTTGAGAAAATGGTATCATTTATACGTATTTCTTGCAAGCATAACGTTTTCCAGCCGCAGTCCCGGGATGAGAAATTTCGTGATTCAAGCGACTCGTTTAGTTGTTCCCCCGAGGGTTTTTTTGGAAGCCTGTTAGTTTTAATTGTAAATTTGTTTGACTCTTTTCATTTCCAAACGGCAGTTATTCAGAAAATTTTCGTATTCAAACTTATTTCTTGCAAACAAAATTTTTCATCCGCAGTACCGGGATGAGAAATTTTGTGATTCTATTGTGGCGTTTAGTTTTAAACTCAGCGGTTTTTTTGAAGCTTAAAATTCATTGAATGAATATTTGGTCGCCTTTCTTCCTTTCAAAGCACTCGCTATTATAAAAGTTTCGTTAATATACGTATTTTTTAAACATAATAATTTTCCTCCGCAGTCCCGGGATGAGTAATTTCGCGAATCAATTTTCGTGTAGGTTTTTCTTCCAAGTGCTTTTTAAAAGGCTCTTCATTCATCAAATGAAAATTTGTTCCTTTCTTTACCTTTCAAAACGGTCGTTTTTGAGAAAATGGTATCATTTATACGTATTTCTTGCAAGCATAACGTTTTCCAGCCGCAGTCCCAGGATGAGAAATTTCGTGATTCAAGCGACTCATTTAGTTGTTCCCCCGAGGGTTTTTCTAGGAAGCCTGTTAGTTTTTATTGTAAATTTGTGTTACTCTTTTCATTTCCAAACGGCAGTTATTGGGAAAACTTTCGTATTCAAAAGTATTTCTATCAAACATCAAATTTTTCATCCGCAGTACCGGGATGAGAAATTTTGTGATTGAATTGTGGCGTTTAGTTTTTACCTCAGCGGTTTTTTAAATCTTAAAATTCATTGAATGAATATTTGGTTGCCTCCCTTCCTTTCAAAGCAGTCGCTGTTATAAAAGTTTCGTTAATATTCGTACTTTTTAAACATAATAATTTTCCTCCGAGGTCCCGGGATGAGAAATTTCGTAAATCAATTTTCGTGTAAGTTTTTCTTCCAAGTATTTTTCTAAAAGCTTTTCATTCATCAAATGAAAATTTGTTCTTTCTTTACCATTCAAAACGGTCGTTTTTGAGAAAATGGTATCATTTATATGTATTTCTTGCAAGCATAACGTTTTCCAGCCGCAGTCCCAGGATGAAAAATTTCGTGATTCAAGCGACTCGTTTCGTTGTTCCCCCGAGGGTTTTTTTGAAAGCCTATTAGTTTTAACTGTAAATTTGTGTGACTCTTTTCACTTCCAAACGGCAGTTATTGAGAAAATTTTCGTATTCATACGTATTTCTTGCAAACAAAATTTTTCATCCGCAGTACCGGGATGAGAAATTTTGTGATTCAATTGTGGCGTTTAGTTTTTTCTCAGCGGTTTTTTAAAGTTTAAAATTCATTGAATGAATATTTTGTCGCCTCTCTTCCTTTAAAAGCAGTCGCTGTTATAAAAGTTTCGTTAATATACTTATTTTTTAAACATAATAATTTTCCTCCGCAGTCCCGGGATTAAAAATTTCGCGAATCAATTCTTGTCTAAATTTTTCTTCCAAGTGCTTTTTTAAAAGCTTTTCATTCATCAAATGAAACTTTGTTCTTTCTTTACCATTCAAAACGGTCGTTTTTGAGATAATGGTATCATTTATACGTATTTTTTGCAAGCATTAAGTTTTCCAGCCGCAGTCCCGGGATGAGAAATTTCGTGATTCAAGCGACTCGTTTAGTTGTTCCCCCGAGGGTTTTTTTGGAAGCCTGTTAGTTTTAATTGTAAATTTGTTTGACTCTTTTCATTTCCAAACGGCAGTTATTCAGAAAATTTTCGTATTCAAACTTATTTCTTGCAAACAAAATTTTTCATCCGCAGTACCGGGATGAGAAATTTTGTGATTCAATTGTGGCGTTTAGTTTTAAACTCAGCGGTTTTTTTGAAGCTTAAAATTCATTGAATGAATATTTGGTCGCCTTTCTTCCTTTCAAAGCACTCGCTATTATAAAAGTTTCGTTAATATACGTATTTTTTAAACATAATAATTTTCCTCCGCAGTCCCGGGATGAGTAATTTCGCGAATCAATTTTCGTGTAGGTTTTTCTTCCAAGTGCTTTTTAAAAGGCTCTTCATTCATCAAATGAAAATTTGTTCCTTTCTTTACCTTTCAAAACGGTCGTTTTTGAGAAAATGGTATCATTTATACGTATTTCTTGCAAGCATAACGTTTTCCAGCCGCAGTCCCAGGATGAGAAATTTCGTGATTCAAGCGACTCATTTAGTTGTTCCCCCGAGGGTTTTTCTTGGAAGCCTGTTAGTTTTTATTGTAAATTTGTGTTACTCTTTTCATTTCCAAACGGCAGTTATTGGGAAAACTTTCGTATTCAAAAGTATTTCTATCAAACATCAAATTTTTCATCCGCAGTACCGGGATGAGAAATTTTGTGATTGAATTGTGGCGTTTAGTTTTTACCTCATCTACATCTACATCTACATAATACCCCGCAAGCCGCCGCAAGGGCGTGTGGCGGGGGGTGTTAGGTCACCAACCGTAAAAAAGAAAAATACCACATGCAAAAAAACAACACGGAAAATTACACCCACAGCAGCGCACACACTCATGCAAAACTCCCTCCATCCAATACTCATGCAAACACATATACCGCAAAACAACTAAAAAACTGCACCTCATGATGCAGCACGAAAGCCATCCAACAACACGCAAGCCAGGACAAAACAAGCAAGAAATTGAAACACCACATGAAAATGCACCACGAAACACTCTATCCCCAAGAGTCTGTAAAAGGCAGGAAATGCGACCCAACGTTGCAGGTAGCAGGAATTTCCCCCCGCGAGGAGGGACGAGGGATTGAAAGGGAAACTTAAAAACAGATGAACAGAACACGAATGAGGTCATTCGGGAAGAATGTGTTAATATAACAAAACACATAAGGTTAGTGGAAGAGCATGCATTTAAATACAACTAATTATTTTTTAGACGCTGAGGGTGGCAAGTGGAATTTTGCTATCTATAACCCTGCAGTTGCTATCCCGTATTGTCCGTGGGAAGAAGGAGTCCTTGAGTCGGCTAGTTCTGGCATCTATTTCCCGAATTTTATATGCATGATCCAAGCGACCAATGTATGTAGTAAAATACCTCAGCGGTTTTTTAAATCTTAAAATTCATTGAATGAATATTTGGTTGCCTCCCTTCCTTTCAAAGCAGTCGCTGTTATAAAAGTTTCGTTAATATTCGTACTTTTTAAACATAATAATTTTCCTCCGAGGTCCCGGGATGAGAAATTTCGTAAATCAATTTTCGTGTAAGTTTTTCTTCCAAGTATTTTTCTAAAAGCTTTTCATTCATCAAATGAAAATTTGTTCTTTCTTTACCATTCAAAACGGTCGTTTTTGAGAAAATGGTATCATTTATATGTATTTCTTGCAAGCATAACGTTTTCCAGCCGCAGTCCCAGGATGAAAAATTTCGTGATTCAAGCGACTCGTTTCGTTGTTCCCCCGAGGGTTTTTTTGAAAGCCTATTAGTTTTAACTGTAAATTTGTGTGACTCTTTTCACTTCCAAACGGCAGTTATTGAGAAAATTTTCGTATTCATACGTATTTCTTGCAAACAAAATTTTTCATCCGCAGTACCGGGATGAGAAATTTTGTGATTTAATTGTGGCGTTTAGTTTTTTCTCAGCGGTTTTTTAAAGTTTAAAATTCATTGAATGAATATTTTGTCGCCTCTCTTCCTTTAAAAGCAGTCGCTGTTATAAAAGTTTCGTTAATATACTTATTTTTTAAACATAATAATTTTCCTCCGCAGTCCCGGGATTAAAAATTTCGCGAATCAATTCTTGTCTAAATTTTTCTTCCAAGTTCTTTTTTAAAAGCTTTTCATTCATCAAATGAAAATTTGTTCTTTCTTTACCATTCAAAACGGTCGTTTTTGAGATAATGGTATCATTTATACGTATTTTTTGCAAGCATTAAGTTTTCCAGCCGCAGTCCCGGGATGAGAAATTTCGTGATTCAAGCGACTCGTTTAGTTGTTCCCCCGAGGGTTTTTTAAAAAGACTGTTAGTTTTAATTGTAAATTTGTGTGACTCTTTTCATTTCCAAACGGCAGTTATTGGGTAAATTTTCGTATTCATACGTTTTTCATGCAAACAAAATTTTTCATCCGCTGTACCGGGATGAGAAATTTTGTGATTCAATTGTGGCGTTTAGTTTTTACCTCAGCGGTTTTTTAAAGCTTAAAATTCATTGAATGAATATTTTGTCGCCTCCCTTCCTTTAAAGGCAGTCGCTGTTATAAAAGTTTCGTTAATATACTTATTTTTTAAACATAATAATTTTCCTCCGTAGTCCCGGGATGAAAAATTTCGCGAATCAATTCTTGTCTAAATTTTTCTTCCAAGTGCTTTTTTAAAAGCTTTTCATTCATCAAATGAAAATTTGTTCTTTCTTTACCATTCAAAACGGTCGTTTTTCAGAAAATGGTATCATTTATATGTATTTCTTGCAAGCATAACGTTTTCCAGCCGCAGTCCCAGGATGAAAAATTTCGTGATTCAAGCGACTCGTTTCGTTGTTCCCCCGAGGGTTTTTTTGAAAGCCTATTAGTTTTAACTGTAAATTTGTGTGACTCTTTTCACTTCCAAACGGCAGTTATTGAGAAAATTTTCGTATTCATACGTATTTCTTGCAAACAAAATTTTTCATCCGCAGTACCGGGATGAGAAATTTTGTGATTTAATTGTGGCGTTTAGTTTTTTCTCAGCGGTTTTTTAAAGTTTAAAATTCATTGAATGAATATTTTGTCGCCTCTCTTCCTTTAAAAGCAGTCGCTGTTATAAAAGTTTCGTTAATATACTTATTTTTTAAACATAATAATTTTCCTCCGCAGTCCCGGGATTAAAAATTTCGCGAATCAATTCTTGTCTAAATTTTTCTTCCAAGTTCTTTTTTAAAAGCTTTTCATTCATCAAATGAAAATTTGTTCTTTCTTTACCATTCAAAACGGTCGTTTTTGAGATAATGGTATCATTTATACGTATTTTTTGCAAGCATTAAGTTTTCCAGCCGCAGTCCCGGGATGAGAAATTTCGTGATTCAAGCGACTCGTTTAGTTGTTCCCCCGAGGGTTTTTTAAAAAGACTGTTAGTTTTAATTGTAAATTTGTGTGACTCTTTTCATTTCCAAACGGCAGTTATTGGGTAAATTTTCGTATTCATACGTTTTTCATGCAAACAAAATTTTTCATCCGCTGTACCGGGATGAGAAATTTTGTGATTCAATTGTGGCGTTTAGTTTTTACCTCAGCGGTTTTTTAAAGCTTAAAATTCATTGAATGAATATTTTGTCGCCTCCCTTCCTTTAAAGGCAGTCGCTGTTATAAAAGTTTCGTTAATATACTTATTTTTTAAACATAATAATTTTCCTCCGTAGTCCCGGGATGAAAAATTTCGCGAATCAATTCTTGTCTAAATTTTTCTTCCAAGTGCTTTTTTAAAAGCTTTTCATTCATCAAATGAAAATTTGTTCTTTCTTTACCATTCAAAACGGTCGTTTTTCAGAAAATGGTATCATTTATACGTATTTTTTGCAAGCATTAAGTTTTCCAGCCGCAGTCCCGGGATGAGAAATTTCGTGATTCAAGCGACTCGTTTCGTTGTTCCCCCGAGGGTTTTTTAAAAAGACTGTTAGTTTTAATTGTAAATTTGTGTGACTCTTTTCATTTCCAAACGGCAGTTATTGGGAAAATTTTCGTATTCATACGTTTTTCTTGCAAACAAAATTTTTCATCCGCAGTACCGGGATGAGAAATTTTGTGATTCAATTGTGGCGTTTAGTTTTTACCTCAGCGGTTTTTTAAAGCTTAAAATTCATTGAATGAATATTAAGTCGCCTCTCTTCCTTTAAGGGCAGTCGCTGATATGAAAGTTTCGTTTATATACTTATTTTTTAACCATAATAATTTTCCTCCGCAGTCCCGGGATGAAAAATTTCGCGAATCAATTCTTGTCTAAATTTTTCTTCCAAGTGCTTTTTTAAAAGCTTTTCATTCATCAAATGAAAATTTGTTCTTTCTTTACCATTCAAAACAGTCGTTTTTGAGAAAATGGTATCATTTAACGTATTTTTTGAAAGCATAAAGTTTTCCAGCCGAAGTCCCGGGATGAGAAATTTCGTGTTTAAAGCGACTCGTTTTGTTGTTCCCCCGAGGGTTTTTTTAAAAAGACTGTTAGTTTTAATTGTAAATTTGTGTTACTCTTTTCATTTCCATATGGCAGTTATTGGGAAAACTTTCGTATTCAAAAGTATTTTTATCAAACATAAAACTTTTCATCCGCAGTACCGGGATGAGAAATTTTGTGATTGAAATGTGGCGTTTAGTTTTAACCTCAGCGGTTTTTTGAAGCTTAAAATTCATTGAATGAATATTTGGTCGCCTTTCTTCCTTTCAAAGTACTCGCTATTATAAAAGTTTCGATAATATACGTATTTTTTAAACATAATAATTTTCCTCCGCAGTCCCGGGATGAAAAATTTCGCGAATCAATTCTTGTCTAAATTTTTCTTCCAAGTGCTTTTTTAAAGGCTCTTCATTCATCAAATGAAAATTTGTTCCTTTCTTTACCTTTCAAAACGGTCGTTTTTGAGAAAATGGTATCATTTATACGTATTTCTTGCAAGCATAACGTTTTCCAGCCGCAGTCCCGGGATGAGAAATTTCGTGATTCAAGCGACTCGTTTAGTTGTTCCCCCGAGGGTTTTTTTGGAAGCCTGTTAGTTTTAATTGTAAATTTGTTTGACTCTTTTCATTTCCAAACGGCAGTTATTCAGAAAATTTTCGTATTCAAACTTATTTCTTGCAAACAAAATTTTTCATCCGCTGTACCGGGATGAGAAATTTTGTGATTCAATTGTGGCGTTTAGTTTTAAACTCAGCGGTTTTTTTGAAGCTTAAAATTCATTGAATGAATATTTGGTCGCCTTTCTTTCTTTCAAAGCACTCGCTATTATAAAAGTTTCGTTAATATACGTATTTTTTAAACATAATAATTTTCCTCCGCAGTCCCGGGATGAGTAATTTCGCGAATCAATTTTCGTGTAGGTTTTTCTTCCAAGTGCTTTTTAAAAGGCTCTTCATTCATCAAATGAAAATTTGTTCCTTTCTTTACCTTTCAAAACGGTCGTTTTTGAGAAAATGGTATCATTTATACGTATTTCTTGCAAGCATAACGTTTTCCAGCCGCAGTCCCGGGATGAGAAATTTCGTGACTCAAGCGACTCATTTAGTTGTTCCCCCGAGGGTTTTTCTTGGAAGCCTGTTAGTTTTTATTGTAAATTTGTGTTACTCTTTTCATTTCCAAACGGCAGTTATTGGGAAAACTTTCGTATTCAAAAGTATTTCTATCAAACATCAAATTTTTCATCCGCAGTACCGGGATGAGAAATTTTGTGATTGAATTGTGGCGTTTAGTTTTTACCTCAGCGGTTTTTAAAGCTTAAAATTCATTTAATGAATATTTTGTCGCCTCTCTTCCTTCAAAGGCAGTCGCTGTTATAAAAGTTTCGTTAATATTCTTATTTTTTTAACATAATAATTTTCCTCCGCAGTCCCGGGATGAAAAATTTCGCGAATCAATTCTTGTCTAAATTTTTCTTCCAAGTGCTTTTTTAAAAGATTTTCATTCATCAAATGAAAATTTGTTTTTTCTTTATCATTCAAAACGGTGGTTTTTGAGAAAATGGTATCATTTATACGTATTTCTTGCAAGCATAACGTTTTCCAGCCGCAGTCCCGGGATGAGAAATTTCGTGATTCAAGCGACTCGTTTAGTTGTTCCCCCGAGGGTTTTTTTGAAAGCCTATTAGTTTTAACTGTAAATTTTTGTGACTCTTTTCACTTCCAAACGGCAGTTATTGAGAAAATTTTCGTATTCATACGTATTTCTTGTAAACAAAATTTTCATCCGCAGTACCGGGATGAGAAATTTTGTGATTCAATTGTGGCGTTTAGTTTTTACCTCAGCGGTTTTTTAAAGTTTAAAATTCATTGAATGAATATTTGGTCGCCTCTCTTCCTTTAAGGGCAGTCGCTGATATGAAAGTTTCGTTTATATACTTATTTTTTAAACATAATAATTTTCCTCCGCAGTCCCGGGATTAAAAATATCGCGAATCAATTTTCGTGTTTTTCTTCCAAGTGCTTTTTTAAAAGCTTTTCATTCATCAAATGAAAATTTGTTCTTTCTTTACCATTCAAAACGGTCGTTTTTGAGATAATGGTATCATTAAACGTATTTTTTGAAAGCATAAAGTTTTCCAGCCGAAGTCCCGGGATGAGAAATTTCGTGATTCAAGCGACTAGTTTTGTTGTTCCCCCGAGGGTTTTTTAAAAAGACTGTTAGTTTTAATTGTAAATTTGTGTGACTCTTTTCATTTCCAAACGGCAGTTATTGGGTAAATTTTCGTATTCATACGTTTTTCTTGCAAACAAAATTTTTCATCCGCTGTACCGGGATGAGAAATTTTGTGATTCAATTGTGGCGTTTAGTTTTTACCTCAGCGGTTTTTTAAAGCTTAAAATTCATTGAATGAATATTTTGTCGCCTCCCTTCCTTTAAAGGCAGTCGCTGTTATAAAAGTTTCGTTAATATACTTATTTTTTAAACATAATAATTTTCCTCCGTAGTCCCGGGATGAAAAATTTCGCGAATCAATTCTTGTCTAAATTTTTCTTCCAAGTGCTTTTTTAAAAGCTTTTCATTCATCAAATGAAAATTTGTTCTTTCTTTACCATTCAAAACGGTCGTTTTTCAGAAAATGGTATCATTAAACGTATTTTTTGAAAGCATAAAGTTTTCCAGCCGCAGTCCCGGGATGAAAAATTTCGTGATTCAAGCGACTCGTTTTGTTGTTCCCCCGAGGGTTTTTTAAAAAGACTGTTAGTTTTAATTGTAAATTTGTGTTACTCTTTTCATTTCCAAACGGCAGTTATTGGGAAAACTTTCGTATTCAAAGGTATTTCTTGCAAACATAAAATTTTTCATCCGCAGTACCGGGATGAGAAATTTTGTGATTGAATTGTGGCGTTTAGTTTTTACCTCAGCGGTTTTTTAAATCTTAAAATTTATTGAATGAATATTTGGTTGCCTCCCTTCCTTTCAAAGCAGTCGCTGTTATAAAAGTTTCGTTAATATACGTACTTTTTAAACATAATTATTTTCCTCCGCAGTCCCGGGATGAGAAATTTCGTGAATCAATTTTCGTGTAAGTTTTTCTTCCAAGTATTTTTCTAAAAGCTTTTCATTCATCAAATGAAAATTTGTTCTTTCTTTACCATTCAAAACGGTCGTTTTTGAGAAAATGGTATCATTTATGCGTATTTCTTGCAAGCATAACGTTTTCCAGCCGCAGTCCCGGGATGAGAAATTTCGTGATTCAAGCGACTCGTTTCGTTGTTCCCCCGAGGGTTTTTTTGAAAGCCTATTAGTTTTAACTGTAAATTTGTGTGACTCTTTTCACTTCCAAACGGCAGTTATTGAGAAAATTTTCGTATTCATACGTATTTCTTGCAAACAAAATTTTCATCCGCAGTACCGGGATGAGAATTTTTGTGATTCAATTGTGGCGTTTAGTTTTTACCTCAGCGGTTTTTTAAAGCTTAAAATTCATTGAATGAATAATAAGTCGCCTCTCTTCCTTTAAGGGCAGTCGCTGATATGAAAGTTTCGTTTATATACTTATTTTTTAAACATAATAATTTTCCTCCGCAGTCCCGGGATGAAAAATTTCGCGAATCAATTCTTGTCTAAATTTTTCTTCCAAGTGCTTTTTTAAAAGCTTTTCATTCATCAAATGAAAAATTGTTCTTTCTTTACCATTCAAAACGGTCGTTTTTGAGAAAATGGTATCATTAAACGTATTTTTTGAAAGCATAAAGTTTTCCAGCCGAAGTCCCATGATGAGAAATTTCGTGATTCAAGCGACTCGTTTTGTTGTTCCCCCGAGGGTTTTTTTAAAAAGACTGTTAGTTTTAATTGTAAATTTGTGTTACTCTTTTCATTTCCAAACGGCAGTTATTGGGAAAACTTTCGTATTCAAAAGTATTTTTATCAAACATAAAATTTTTCATCCGCAGTACCGGGATGAGAAATTTTGTGATTGAAATGTGGCGTTTAGTTTTAACCTCAGCGGTTTTTTTGAAGCTTAAAATTCATTGAATGAATATTTGGTCGCCTTTCTTCCTTTCAAAGCACTCGCTATTATAAAAGTTTCGTTAATATACGTATTTTTTAAACATAATAATTTTCCTCCGCAGTCCCGGGATGAGTAATTTCGCGAATCAATTTTCGTGTAAGTTTTTCTTTCAAGTGCTTTTTTAAAGGCTCTTCATTCATCAAATGAAAATTTGTTCCTTTCTTTACCTTTCAAAACGGTCGTTTTTGAGAAAATGGTATCATTTATACGTATTTCTTGCATGCATAACGTTTTCCAGCCGCAGTCCCGGGATGAGAAATTTCGTGATTCAAGCGACTCGTTTAGTTGTTCCCCCGAGGGTTTTTTTGGAAGCCTGTTAGTTTTAATTGTAAATTTGTTTGACTCTTTTCATTTCCAAACGGCAGTTATTCGGAAAATTTTCGTATTCAAACATATTTCTTGCAAACAAAATTTTTCATCCGCAGTACCGGGATGAGAAATTTTGTGATTCAATTGTGGCGTTTAGTTTTACCTCAGCGGTTTTTTAAAGCTTAAAATTCATTGAATGAATATTTGGTCGCCTCTCTTCCTTTAAGGGCAGTCGCTGATATGAAAGTTTCGTTTATATACTTATTTTTTAAACATAATAATTTTCCTCCGCAGTCTCGGGATGAAAAATATCGCGAATCAATTTTCGTGTTTTTCTTCCAAGTGCTTTTTTAAAAGCTATTCATTCATCAAATGAAAATTTGGTCTTTCTTTACCATTCAAAACGCACGTTTTTGAGAAAATGGTATCATTTATACGTATTTTTTGAAAGCATAAAGTTTTCCAGCCGCAGTCCCAGGATGAGAAATTTCGTGATTCAAGCGACTCGTTTTGTTGTTCCCCCGAGGGTTTTTTAAAAAGACTGTTAGTTTTAATTGTAAATTTGTGTTACTCTTTTCATTTCCAAACGGCAGTTATTGGGAAAACTTTCGTATTCAAAAGTATTTCTATCAAACATAAAATTTTTCATCCGCAGTACCGGGATGAGAAATTTTGTGATTGAATTGTGGCGTTTAGTTTTAAACTCAGCGGTTTTTTTGAAGCTTAAAATTCATTGAATGAATATTTGGTCGCCTTTTTTCCTTTCAAAGAACTCGCTATTATAAAAGTTTCGTTAATATACGTATTTTTTAAACATAATAATTTTCCTCCGCAGTCCCGGGATGAGTAATTTCGCGAATCAATTTTCGTGTAGGTTTTTCTTCCAAGTGCTTTTTAAAAGGCTCTTCATTCATCAAATGAAAATTTGTTCCTTTCTTTACCTTTCAAAACGGTCGTTTTTGAGAAAATGGTATCATTTATACGTATTTCTTGCAAGCATAACGTTTTCCAGCCGCAGTCCCAGGATGAGAAATTTCGTGATTCAAGCGACTCATTTAGTTGTTCCCCCGAGGGTTTTTCTTGGAAGCCTGTTAGTTTTTATTGTAAATTTGTGTTACTCTTTTCATTTCCAAACGGCAGTTATTGGGAAAACTTTCGTATTCAAAAGTATTTCTATCAAACATCAAATTTTTCATCCGCAGTACCGGGATGAGAAATTTTGTGATTGAATTGTGGCGTTTAGTTTTTACCTCATCTACATCTACATCTACATAATACCCCGCAAGCCGCCGCAAGGGCGTGTGGCGGGGGGTGTTAGGTCACCAACCGTAAAAAAGAAAAATACCACATGCAAAAAAACAACACGGAAAATTACACCCACAGCAGCGCACACACTCATGCAAAACTCCCTCCATCCAATACTCATGCAAACACATATACCGCAAAACAACTAAAAAACTGCACCTCATGATGCAGCACGAAAGCCATCCAACAACACGCAAGCCAGGACAAAACAAGCAAGAAATTGAAACACCACATGAAAATGCACCACGAAACACTCTATCCCCAAGAGTCTGTAAAAGGCAGGAAATGCGACCCAACGTTGCAGGTAGCAGGAATTTCCCCCCGCGAGGAGGGACGAGGGATTGAAAGGGAAACTTAAAAACAGATGAACAGAACACGAATGAGGTCATTCGGGAAGAATGTGTTAATATAACAAAACACATAAGGTTAGTGGAAGAGCATGCATTTAAATACAACTAATTATTTTTTAGACGCTGAGGGTGGCAAGTGGAATTTTGCTATCTATAACCCTGCAGTTGCTATCCCGTATTGTCCGTGGGAAGAAGGAGTCCTTGAGTCGGCTAGTTCTGGCATCTATTTCCCGAATTTTATATGCATGATCCAAGCGACCAATGTATGTAGTAAAATACCTCAGCGGTTTTTTAAATCTTAAAATTCATTGAATGAATATTTGGTTGCCTCCCTTCCTTTCAAAGCAGTCGCTGTTATAAAAGTTTCGTTAATATTCGTACTTTTTAAACATAATAATTTTCCTCCGAGGTCCCGGGATGAGAAATTTCGTAAATCAATTTTCGTGTAAGTTTTTCTTCCAAGTATTTTTCTAAAAGCTTTTCATTCATCAAATGAAAATTTGTTCTTTCTTTACCATTCAAAACGGTCGTTTTTGAGAAAATGGTATCATTTATGCGTATTTCTTGCAAGCATAACGTTTTCCAGCCGCAGTCCCGGGATGAGAAATTTCGTGATTCAAGCGACTCGTTTCGTTGTTCCCCCGAGGGTTTTTTTGAAAGCCTATTAGTTTTAACTGTAAATTTGTGTGACTCTTTTCACTTCCAAACGGCAGTTATTGAGAAAATTTTCGTATTCATACGTATTTCTTGCAAACAAAATTTTCATCCGCAGTACCGGGATGAGAATTTTTGTGATTCAATTGTGGCGTTTAGTTTTTACCTCAGCGGTTTTTTAAAGCTTAAAATTCATTGAATGAATAATAAGTCGCCTCTCTTCCTTTAAGGGCAGTCGCTGATATGAAAGTTTCGTTTATATACTTATTTTTTAAACATAATAATTTTCCTCCGCAGTCCCGGGATGAAAAATTTCGCGAATCAATTCTTGTCTAAATTTTTCTTCCAAGTGCTTTTTTAAAAGCTTTTCATTCATCAAATGAAAAATTGTTCTTTCTTTACCATTCAAAACGGTCGTTTTTGAGAAAATGGTATCATTAAACGTATTTTTTGAAAGCATAAAGTTTTCCAGCCGAAGTCCCATGATGAGAAATTTCGTGATTCAAGCGACTCGTTTTGTTGTTCCCCCGAGGGTTTTTTTAAAAAGACTGTTAGTTTTAATTGTAAATTTGTGTTACTCTTTTCATTTCCAAACGGCAGTTATTGGGAAAACTTTCGTATTCAAAAGTATTTTTATCAAACATAAAATTTTTCATCCGCAGTACCGGGATGAGAAATTTTGTGATTGAAATGTGGCGTTTAGTTTTAACCTCAGCGGTTTTTTTGAAGCTTAAAATTCATTGAATGAATATTTGGTCGCCTTTCTTCCTTTCAAAGCACTCGCTATTATAAAAGTTTCGTTAATATACGTATTTTTTAAACATAATAATTTTCCTCCGCAGTCCCGGGATGAGTAATTTCGCGAATCAATTTTCGTGTAAGTTTTTCTTTCAAGTGCTTTTTTAAAGGCTCTTCATTCATCAAATGAAAATTTGTTCCTTTCTTTACCTTTCAAAACGGTCGTTTTTGAGAAAATGGTATCATTTATACGTATTTCTTGCATGCATAACGTTTTCCAGCCGCAGTCCCGGGATGAGAAATTTCGTGATTCAAGCGACTCGTTTAGTTGTTCCCCCGAGGGTTTTTTTGGAAGCCTGTTAGTTTTAATTGTAAATTTGTTTGACTCTTTTCATTTCCAAACGGCAGTTATTCGGAAAATTTTCGTATTCAAACATATTTCTTGCAAACAAAATTTTTCATCCGCAGTACCGGGATGAGAAATTTTGTGATTCAATTGTGGCGTTTAGTTTTACCTCAGCGGTTTTTTAAAGCTTAAAATTCATTGAATGAATATTTGGTCGCCTCTCTTCCTTTAAGGGCAGTCGCTGATATGAAAGTTTCGTTTATATACTTATTTTTTAAACATAATAATTTTCCTCCGCAGTCTCGGGATGAAAAATATCGCGAATCAATTTTCGTGTTTTTCTTCCAAGTGCTTTTTTAAAAGCTATTCATTCATCAAATGAAAATTTGGTCTTTCTTTACCATTCAAAACGCACGTTTTTGAGAAAATGGTATCATTTATACGTATTTTTTGAAAGCATAAAGTTTTCCAGCCGCAGTCCCAGGATGAGAAATTTCGTGATTCAAGCGACTCGTTTTGTTGTTCCCCCGAGGGTTTTTTAAAAAGACTGTTAGTTTTAATTGTAAATTTGTGTTACTCTTTTCATTTCCAAACGGCAGTTATTGGGAAAACTTTCGTATTCAAAAGTATTTCTATCAAACATAAAATTTTTCATCCGCAGTACCGGGATGAGAAATTTTGTGATTGAATTGTGGCGTTTAGTTTTAAACTCAGCGGTTTTTTTGAAGCTTAAAATTCATTGAATGAATATTTGGTCGCCTTTTTTCCTTTCAAAGAACTCGCTATTATAAAAGTTTCGTTAATATACGTATTTTTTAAACATAATAATTTTCCTCCGCAGTCCCGGGATGAGTAATTTCGCGAATCAATTTTCGTGTAGGTTTTTCTTCCAAGTGCTTTTTAAAAGGCTCTTCATTCATCAAATGAAAATTTGTTCCTTTCTTTACCTTTCAAAACGGTCGTTTTTGAGAAAATGGTATCATTTATACGTATTTCTTGCAAGCATAACGTTTTCCAGCCGCAGTCCCAGGATGAGAAATTTCGTGATTCAAGCGACTCATTTAGTTGTTCCCCCGAGGGTTTTTCTTGGAAGCCTGTTAGTTTTTATTGTAAATTTGTGTTACTCTTTTCATTTCCAAACGGCAGTTATTGGGAAAACTTTCGTATTCAAAAGTATTTCTATCAAACATCAAATTTTTCATCCGCAGTACCGGGATGAGAAATTTTGTGATTGAATTGTGGCGTTTAGTTTTTACCTCATCTACATCTACATCTACATAATACCCCGCAAGCCGCCGCAAGGGCGTGTGGCGGGGGGGTGTTAGGTCACCAACCGTAAAAAAGAAAAATACCACATGCAAAAAAACAACACGGAAAATTACACCCACAGCAGCGCACACACTCATGCAAAACTCCCTCCATCCAATACTCATGCAAACACATATACCGCAAAACAACTAAAAAACTGCACCTCATGATGCAGCACGAAAGCCATCCAACAACACGCAAGCCAGGACAAAACAAGCAAGAAATTGAAACACCACATGAAAATGCACCACGAAACACTCTATCCCCAAGAGTCTGTAAAAGGCAGGAAATGCGACCCAACGTTGCAGGTAGCAGGAATTTCCCCCCGCGAGGAGGGACGAGGGATTGAAAGGGAAACTTAAAAACAGATGAACAGAACACGAATGAGGTCATTCGGGAAGAATGTGTTAATATAACAAAACACATAAGGTTAGTGGAAGAGCATGCATTTAAATACAACTAATTATTTTTTAGACGCTGAGGGTGGCAAGTGGAATTTTGCTATCTATAACCCTGCAGTTGCTATCCCGTATTGTCCGTGGGAAGAAGGAGTCCTTGAGTCGGCTAGTTCTGGCATCTATTTCCCGAATTTTATATGCATGATCCAAGCGACCAATGTATGTAGTAAAATACCTCAGCGGTTTTTTAAATCTTAAAATTCATTGAATGAATATTTGGTTGCCTCCCTTCCTTTCAAAGCAGTCGCTGTTATAAAAGTTTCGTTAATATTCGTACTTTTTAAACATAATAATTTTCCTCCGAGGTCCCGGGATGAGAAATTTCGTAAATCAATTTTCGTGTAAGTTTTTCTTCCAAGTATTTTTCTAAAAGCTTTTCATTCATCAAATGAAAATTTGTTCTTTCTTTACCATTCAAAACGGTCGTTTTTTAGAAAATGGTATCATTTATATGTATTTCTTGCAAGCATAACGTTTTCCAGCCGCAGTCCCAGGATGAAAAATTTCGTGATTCAAGCGACTCGTTTCGTTGTTCCCCCGAGGGTTTTTTTGAAAGCCTATTAGTTTTAACTGTAAATTTGTGTGACTCTTTTCACTTCCAAACGGCAGTTATTGAGAAAATTTTCGTATTCATACGTATTTCTTGCAAACAAAATTTTTCATCCGCAGTACCGGGATGAGAAATTTTGTGATTTAATTGTGGCGTTTAGTTTTTTCTCAGCGGTTTTTTAAAGTTTAAAATTCATTGAATGAATATTTTGTCGCCTCTCTTCCTTTAAAAGCAGTCGCTGTTATAAAAGTTTCGTTAATATACTTATTTTTTAAACATAATAATTTTCCTCCGCAGTCCCGGGATTAAAAATTTCGCGAATCAATTCTTGTCTAAATTTTTCTTCCAAGTTCTTTTTTAAAAGCTTTTCATTCATCAAATGAAAATTTGTTCTTTCTTTACCATTCAAAACGGTCGTTTTTGAGATAATGGTATCATTTATACGTATTTTTTGCAAGCATTAAGTTTTCCAGCCGCAGTCCCGGGATGAGAAATTTCGTGATTCAAGCGACTCGTTTAGTTGTTCCCCCGAGGGTTTTTTAAAAAGACTGTTAGTTTTAATTGTAAATTTGTGTGACTCTTTTCATTTCCAAACGGCAGTTATTGGGTAAATTTTCGTATTCATACGTTTTTCATGCAAACAAAATTTTTCATCCGCTGTACCGGGATGAGAAATTTTGTGATTCAATTGTGGCGTTTAGTTTTTACCTCAGCGGTTTTTTAAAGCTTAAAATTCATTGAATGAATATTTTGTCGCCTCCCTTCCTTTAAAGGCAGTCGCTGTTATAAAAGTTTCGTTAATATACTTATTTTTTAAACATAATAATTTTCCTCCGTAGTCCCGGGATGAAAAATTTCGCGAATCAATTCTTGTCTAAATTTTTCTTCCAAGTGCTTTTTTAAAAGCTTTTCATTCATCAAATGAAAATTTGTTCTTTCTTTACCATTCAAAACGGTCGTTTTTCAGAAAATGGTATCATTTATATGTATTTCTTGCAAGCATAACGTTTTCCAGCCGCAGTCCCAGGATGAAAAATTTCGTGATTCAAGCGACTCGTTTCGTTGTTCCCCCGAGGGTTTTTTTGAAAGCCTATTAGTTTTAACTGTAAATTTGTGTGACTCTTTTCACTTCCAAACGGCAGTTATTGAGAAAATTTTCGTATTCATACGTATTTCTTGCAAACAAAATTTTTCATCCGCAGTACCGGGATGAGAAATTTTGTGATTTAATTGTGGCGTTTAGTTTTTTCTCAGCGGTTTTTTAAAGTTTAAAATTCATTGAATGAATATTTTGTCGCCTCTCTTCCTTTAAAAGCAGTCGCTGTTATAAAAGTTTCGTTAATATACTTATTTTTTAAACATAATAATTTTCCTCCGCAGTCCCGGGATTAAAAATTTCGCGAATCAATTCTTGTCTAAATTTTTCTTCCAAGTTCTTTTTTAAAAGCTTTTCATTCATCAAATGAAAATTTGTTCTTTCTTTACCATTCAAAACGGTCGTTTTTGAGATAATGGTATCATTTATACGTATTTTTTGCAAGCATTAAGTTTTCCAGCCGCAGTCCCGGGATGAGAAATTTCGTGATTCAAGCGACTCGTTTAGTTGTTCCCCCGAGGGTTTTTTAAAAAGACTGTTAGTTTTAATTGTAAATTTGTGTGACTCTTTTCATTTCCAAACGGCAGTTATTGGGTAAATTTTCGTATTCATACGTTTTTCATGCAAACAAAATTTTTCATCCGCTGTACCGGGATGAGAAATTTTGTGATTCAATTGTGGCGTTTAGTTTTTACCTCAGCGGTTTTTTAAAGCTTAAAATTCATTGAATGAATATTTTGTCGCCTCCCTTCCTTTAAAGGCAGTCGCTGTTATAAAAGTTTCGTTAATATACTTATTTTTTAAACATAATAATTTTCCTCCGTAGTCCCGGGATGAAAAATTTCGCGAATCAATTCTTGTCTAAATTTTTCTTCCAAGTGCTTTTTTAAAAGCTTTTCATTCATCAAATGAAAATTTGTTCTTTCTTTACCATTCAAAACGGTCGTTTTTCAGAAAATGGTATCATTTATACGTATTTTTTGCAAGCATTAAGTTTTCCAGCCGCAGTCCCGGGATGAGAAATTTCGTGATTCAAGCGACTCGTTTAGTTGTTCCCCCGAGGGTTTTTTAAAAAGACTGTTAGTTTTAATTGTAAATTTGTGTGACTCTTTTCATTTCCAAACGGCAGTTATTGAGTAAATTTTCGTATTCATACGTTTTTCTTGCAAACAAAATTTTTCATCCGCTGTACCGGGATGAGAAATTTTGTGATTCAATTGTGGCGTTTAGTTTTTAACTCAGCGGTTTTTTAAAGCTTAAAATTCATTGAATGAATATTTTTTCGCCTCCCTTCCTTTAAAGGCAGTCGCTGTTATAAAAGTTTCGTTAATATACTTATTTTTTAAACATAATAATTTTCCTCCGTAGTCCCGGGATGAAAAATTTCGCGAATCAATTCTTGTCTAAATTTTTCTTCCAAGTGCTTTTTTAAAAGCTTTTCATTCATCAAATGAAAATTTGTTCTTTCTTTACCATTCAAAACGGTCGTTTTTGAGAAAATGGTATCATTAAACGTATTTTTTGAAAGCATAAAGTTTTCCAGCCGAAGTCCCGGGATGAGAAATTTCGTGATTCAAGCGACTAGTTTTGTTGTTCCCCCGAGGGTTTTTTTAAAAAGACTGTTAGTTTTAATTGTAAATTTGTGTTACTCTTTTCATTTCCAAACGGCAGTTATTGGGAAAACTTTCGTATTCAAAAGTATTATATCAAACATAAAATTTTTCATCCGCAGTACCGGGATGAGAAATTTTGTGATTGAAATGTGGCGTTTAGTTTTAACCTCAGCGGTTTTTTGAAGCTTAAAATTCATTGAATGAATATTTGGTCGCCTTTCTTCCTTTCAAAGCACTCGCTATTATAAAAGTTTCGTTAATATACGTATTTTTTAAACATAATAATTTTACTCCGCAGTCCCGGGATGAGTAATTTCGCGAATCAATTTTCGTGTAAGTTTTTCTTCCAAGTGCTTTTTTAAAGGCTCTTCATTCATCAAATGAAAATTTGTTCCTTTCTTTACCTTTCAAAACGGTCGTTTTTGAGAAAATGGTATCATTTATACGTATTTCTTGCAAGCATAACGTTTTCCAGCCGCAGTCCCGGGATGAGAAATTTCGTGATTCAAGCGACTCGTTTAGTTGTTCCCCCGAGGGTTTTTTTGGAAGCCTGTTAGTTTTAATTGTAAATTTGTTTGACTCTTTTCATTTCCAAACGGCAGTTATTCAGAAAATTTTCGTATTCAAACTTATTTCTTGCAAACAAAATTTTTCATCCGCAGTACCGGGATGAGAAATTTTGTGATTCAATTGTGGCGTTTCGTTTTAAACTCAGCGGTTTTTTTGAAGCTTAAAATTCATTGAATGAATATTTGGTCGCCTTTCTTCCTTTCAAAGCACTCGCTATTATAAAAGTTTCGTTAATATACGTATTTTTTAAACATAATAATTTTCCTCCGCAGTCCCGGGATGAGTAATTTCGCGAATCAATTTTCGTGTAGGTTTTTCTTCCAAGTGCTTTTTAAAAGGCTCTTCATTCATCAAATGAAAATTTGTTCCTTTCTTTACCTTTCAAAACGGTCGTTTTTGAGAAAATGGTATCATTTATACGTATTTCTTGCAAGCATAACGTTTTCCAGCCGCAGTCCCAGGATGAGAAATTTCGTGATTCAAGCGACTCATTTAGTTGTTCCCCCGAGGGTTTTTCTTGGAAGCCTGTTAGTTTTTATTGTAAATTTGTGTTACTCTTTTCATTTCCAAATGGCAGTTATTGGGAAAACTTTCGTATTCAAAAGTATTTCTATCAAACATCAAATTTTTCATCCGCAGTACCGGGATGAGAAATTTTGTGATTGAATTGTGGCGTTTAGTTTTTACCTCAGCGGTTTTTTAAATCTTAAAATTCATTGAATGAATATTTGGTTGCCTCCCTTCCTTTCAAAGCAGTCGCTGTTATAAAAGTTTCGTTAATATTCGTACTTTTTAAACATAATAATTTTCCTCCGAGGTCCCGGGATGAGAAATTTCGTTAATCAATTTTCGTGTAAGTTTTTCTTCCAAGTATTTTTCTAAAAGCTTTTCATTCATCAAATGAAAATTTGTTCTTTCTTTACCATTCAAAACGGTCGTTTTTGAGAAAATGGTATCATTTATAAGTATTTCTTGCAAGCATAACGTTTTCCAGCCGCAGTCCCAGGATGAAAAATTTCGTGATTCAAGCGACTCGTTTCGTTGTTCCCCCGAGGGTTTTTTTGAAAGCCTATTAGTTTTACTGTAAATTTGTGTGACTCTTTTCACTTCCAAACGGCAGTTATTGAGAAAATTTTCGTATTCATACGTATTTCTTGCAAACAAAATTTTTCATCCGCAGTACCGGGATGAGAAATTTTGTGATTCAATTGTGGCGTTTAGTTTTTTCTCAGCGGTTTTTTAAAGTTTAAAATTCATTGAATGAATATTTTGTCGCCTCTCTTCCTTTAAAAGCAGTCGCTGTTATAAAAGTTTCGTTAATATACTTATTTTTTAAACATAATAATTTTCCTCCGCAGTCCCGGGATTAAAAATTTCGCGAATCAATTCTTGTCTAAATTTTTCTTCCAAGTGCTTTTTTAAAAGCTTTTCATTCATCAAATGAAAATTTGTTCTTTCTTTACCATTCAAAACGGTCGTTTTTGAGATAATGGTATCATTAAACGTATTTTTTGAAAGCATAAAGTTTTCCAGCCGAAGTCCCGGGATGAGAAATTTCGTGATTCAAGCGACTAGTTTTGTTGTTCCCCCGAGGGTTTTTTAAAAAGACTGTTAGTTTTAATTGTAAATTTGTGTGACTCTTTTCATTTCCAAACGGCAGTTATTGGGTAAATTTTCGTATTCATACGTTTTTCTTGCAAACAAAATTTTTCATCCGCTGTACCGGGATGAGAAATTTTGTGATTCAATTGTGGCGTTTAGTTTTTACCTCAGCGGTTTTTTAAAGCTTAAAATTCATTGAATGAATATTTTGTCGCCTCCCTTCCTTTAAAGGCAGTCGCTGTTATAAAAGTTTCGTTAATATACTTATTTTTTAAACATAATAATTTTCCTCCGTAGTCCCGGGATGAAAAATTTCGCGAATCAATTCTTGTCTAAATTTTTCTTCCAAGTGCTTTTTTAAAAGCTTTTCATTCATCAAATGAAAATTTGTTCTTTCTTTACCATTCAAAACGGTCGTTTTTCAGAAAATGGTATCATTAAACGTATTTTTTGAAAGCATAAAGTTTTCCAGCCGCAGTCCCGGGATGAAAAATTTCGTGATTCAAGCGACTCGTTTTGTTGTTCCCCCGAGGGTTTTTTAAAAAGACTGTTAGTTTTAATTGTAAATTTGTGTTACTCTTTTCATTTCCAAACGGCAGTTATTGGGAAAACTTTCGTATTCAAAGGTATTTCTTGCAAACATAAAATTTTTCATCCGCAGTACCGGGATGAGAAATTTTGTGATTGAATTGTGGCGTTTAGTTTTTACCTCAGCGGTTTTTTAAATCTTAAAATTTATTGAATGAATATTTGGTTGCCTCCCTTCCTTTCAAAGCAGTCGCTGTTATAAAAGTTTCGTTAATATACGTACTTTTTAAACATAATTATTTTCCTCCGCAGTCCCGGGATGAGAAATTTCGTGAATCAATTTTCGTGTAAGTTTTTCTTCCAAGTATTTTTCTAAAAGCTTTTCATTCATCAAATGAAAATTTGTTCTTTCTTTACCATTCAAAACGGTCGTTTTTGAGAAAATGGTATCATTTATGCGTATTTCTTGCAAGCATAACGTTTTCCAGCCGCAGTCCCGGGATGAGAAATTTCGTGATTCAAGCGACTCGTTTCGTTGTTCCCCCGAGGGTTTTTTTGAAAGCCTATTAGTTTTAACTGTAAATTTGTGTGACTCTTTTCACTTCCAAACGGCAGTTATTGAGAAAATTTTCGTATTAATACGTATTTCTTGCAAACAAAATTTTCATCCGCAGTACCGGGATGAGAATTTTTGTGATTCAATTGTGGCGTTTAGTTTTTACCTCAGCGGTTTTTTAAAGCTTAAAATTCATTGAATGAATAATAAGTCGCCTCTCTTCCTTTAAGGGCAGTCGCTGATATGAAAGTTTCGTTTATATACTTATTTTTTAAACATAATAATTTTCCTCCGCAGTCCCGGGATGAAAAATTTCGCGAATCAATTCTTGTCTAAATTTTTCTTCCAAGTGCTTTTTTAAAAGCTATTCATTCATCAAATGAAAAATTGTTCTTTCTTTACCATTCAAAACGGTCGTTTTTGAGAAAATGGTATTATTAAACGTATTTTTTGAAAGCATAAAGTTTTCCAGCCGAAGTCCCATGATGAGAAATTTCGTGATTCAAGCGACTCGTTTTGTTGTTCCCCCGAGGGTTTTTTTAAAAAGACTGTTAGTTTTAATTGTAAATTTGTGTTACTCTTTTCATTTCCAAACGGCAGTTATTGGGAAAACTTTCGTATTCAAAAGTATTTTTATCAAACATAAAATTTTTCATCCGCAGTACCGGGATGAGAAATTTTGTGATTGAAATGTGGCGTTTAGTTTTAACCTCAGCGGTTTTTTTGAAGCTTAAAATTCATTGAATGAATATTTGGTCGCCTTTCTTCCTTTCAAAGCACTCGCTATTATAAAAGTTTCGTTAATATACGTATTTTTTAAACATAATAATTTTCCTCCGCAGTCCCGGGATGAGTAATTTCGCGAATCAATTTTCGTGTAAGTTTTTCTTTCAAGTGCTTTTTTAAAGGCTCTTCATTCATCAAATGAAAATTTGTTCCTTTCTTTACCTTTCAAAACGGTCGTTTTTGAGAAAATGGTATCATTTATACGTATTTCTTGCATGCATAACGTTTTCCAGCCGCAGTCCCGGGATGAGAAATTTCGTGATTCAAGCGACTCGTTTAGTTGTTCCCCCGAGGGTTTTTTTTGAAGCCTGTTAGTTTTAATTGTAAATTTGTTTGACTCTTTTCATTTCCAAACGGCAGTTATTCGGAAAATTTTCGTATTCAAACATATTTCTTGCAAACAAAATTTTTCATCCGCAGTACCGGGATGAGAAATTTTGTGATTCAATTGTGGCGTTTAGTTTTACCTCAGCGGTTTTTTAAAGCTTAAAATTCATTGAATGAATATTTGGTCGCCTCTCTTCCTTTAAGGGCAGTCGCTGATATGAAAGTTTCGTTTATATACTTATTTTTTAAACATAATAATTTTCCTCCGCAGTCTCGGGATGAAAAATATCGCGAATCAATTTTCGTGTTTTTCTTCCAAGTGCTTTTTTAAAAGCTATTCATTCATCAAATGAAAATTTGGTCTTTCTTTACCATTCAAAACGCACGTTTTTGAGAAAATGGTATCATTTATACGTATTTTTTGAAAGCATAAAGTTTTCCAGCCGCAGTCCCAGGATGAGAAATTTCGTGATTCAAGCGACTCGTTTTGTTGTTCCCCCGAGGGTTTTTTAAAAAGACTGTTAGTTTTAATTGTAAATTTGTGTTACTCTTTTCATTTCCAAACGGCAGTTATTGGGAAAACTTTCGTATTCAAAAGTATTTCTATCAAACATAAAATTTTTCATCCGCAGTACCGGGATGAGAAATTTTGTGATTGAATTGTGGCGTTTAGTTTTAAACTCAGCGGTTTTTTTGAAGCTTAAAATTCATTGAATGAATATTTGGTCGCCTTTTTTCCTTTCAAAGAACTCGCTATTATAAAAGTTTCGTTAATATACGTATTTTTTAAACATAATAATTTTCCTCCGCAGTCCCGGGATGAGTAATTTCGCGAATCAATTTTCGTGTAGGTTTTTCTTCCAAGTGCTTTTTAAAAGGCTCTTCATTCATCAAATGAAAATTTGTTCCTTTCTTTACCTTTCAAAACGGTCGTTTTTGAGAAAATGGTATCATTTATACGTATTTCTTGCAAGCATAACGTTTTCCAGCCGCAGTCCCGGGATGAGAAATTTCGTGATTCAAGCGACTCATTTAGTTGTTCCCCCGAGGGTTTTTCTTGGAAGCCTGTTAGTTTTTATTGTAAATTTGTGTTACTCTTTTCATTTCCAAACGGCAGTTATTGGGAAAACTTTCGTATTCAAAAGTTTTTCTATCAAACATCAAATTTTTCATCCGCAGTACCGGGATGAGAAATTTTGTGATTGAATTGTGGCGTTTAGTTTTAACCTCAGCGGTTTTTTTGAAACTTAAAATTCATTGAATGAATATTTCTTCGCCTTTCTTCCTTTCAAAGCACTCGCTATTATAAAAGTTTCGTTAATATACGTATTTTTTAAACATAATAATTTTCCTCCGCAGTCCCGGGATTAAAAATTTCGCGAATCAATTCTTGTCTAAATTTTTCTTCCAAGTGCTTTTTAAAAGGCTCTTCATTCATCAAATGAAAATTTGTTCTTTCTTTACTATTCAAAACGGTCGTTTTTGAGATAATGGTATCATTTATACGTATTTTTTGCGAGCCTTAAGTTTTCCAGCCGCAGTCCCGGGATGAGAAATTTCGTGATTCAAGCGACTCGTTTAGTTGTTCCCCCGAGGGTTTTTTAAAAAGACTGTTAGTTTTAATTGTAAATTTGTGTGACTCTTTTCATTTCCAAACGGCAGTTATTGGGAAAATTTTCGTATTCATACGTTTTTCTTGCAAACAAAATTTTTCATCCGCAGTACCGGGATGAGAAATTTTGTGATTGAATTGTGGCGTTTAGTTTTTACCTCAGCGGTTTTTTAAATCTTAAAATTCATTGAATGAATATTTGGTTGCCTCCCTTCCTTTCAAAGCAGTCGCTGTTATAAAAGTTTCGTTAATATACGTACTTTTTAAACATAATAATTTTCCTCCGAGGTCCCGGGATGAGAAATTTCGTGAATCAATTTTCGTGTAAGTTTTTCTTCCAAGTATTTTTCTAAAAGCTTTTCATTCATCAAATGAAAATTTGTTCTTTCTTTACCATTCAAAACGGTCGTTTTTGAGAAAATGGTATCATTTATGCGTATTTCTTGCAAGCATAACGTTTTCCAGCCACAGTCCCGGGATGAGAAATTTCGTGATTCAAGCGACTCGTTTCGTTGTTCCCCCGAGGGTTTTTTTGAAAGCCTATTAGTTTTAACTGTAAATTTGTGTGACTCTTTTCACTTCCAAACGGCAGTCATTGAGAAAATTTTCGTATTCATACGTATTTCTTGCAAAAAAAATTTTTCATCCGCAGTACCGGGAGGAGAAATTTTGTGATTCAATTGTGGCGTTTAGTTTTTACCTCAGCGGTTTTTTAAAGTTTAAAATTCATTGAATGAATATTTTGTCGCCTCTCTTCCTTTAAAAGCAGTCGCTGATATGAAAGTTTCGTTTATATACTTATTTTTTAAACATAATAATTTTCCTCCGCAGTCCCGGGATTAAAAATTTCGCGAATCAATTCTTGTCTAAATTTTTCTTCCAAGTGCTTTTTTAAAAGCTTTTCATTCATCAAATGAAAATTTGTTCTTTCTTTACCATTAAAATGGTCGTTTTTGAGATAATGGTATCATTTATACGTATTTTTTGCAAGCATTAAGTTTTCCAGCCGCAGTCCCGGGATGAGAAATTTCGTGATTCAAGCGACTCGTTTAGTTGTTCCCCCGAGGGTTTTTTAAAAAGACTGTTAGTTTTAATTGTAAATTTGTCTGACTCTTTTCATTTCCAAACGGCAGTTATTGGGTAAATTTTCGTATTCATACGTTTTTTTTGCAAACAAAATTTTTCATCCGCTGTACCGGGATGAGAAATTTTGTGATTCAATTGTGGCGTTTAGTTTTTACCTCAGCGGTTTTTTAAAGCTTAAAATTCATTGAATGAATATTTTGTCGCCTCTCTTCCTTTAAAGGCAGTCGCTGTTATAAAAGTTTCGTTAATATACTTATTTTTTAAACATAATAATTTTCCTCCGTAGTCCCGGGATGAAAAATTACGCGAATCAATTCTTGTCTAAATTTTTCTTCCAAGTGCTTTTTTAAAAGCTTTTCATTCATCAAATGAAAATTTGTTCTTTCTCTTCCATTCAAAACGGTCGTTTTTCAGAAAATGGTATCATTAAACGTATTTTTTGAAAGCATAAAGTTTTCCAGCCGCAGTCCCGGGATGAAAAATTTCGTGATTCAAGCGACTCGTTTTGTTGTTCCCCCGAGGGTTTTTTAAAAAGACTGTTAGTTTTAATTGTAAATTTGTGTTACTCTTTTCATTTCCAAACGGCAGTTATTGGGAAAACTTTCGTATTCAAAGGTATTTCTTGCAAACAAAATTTTTCATCCGCAGTACCGGGATGAGAAATTTTGTGATTGAATTGTGGCGTTTAGTTTTTACCTCAGCGGTTTTTTAAATCTTAAAATTTATTGAATGAATATTTGGTTGCCTCCCTTCCTTTCAAAGCAGTCGCTGTTATAAAAGTTTCGTTAATATACGTACTTTTTAAACATAATTATTTTCCTCCGCAGTCCCGGGATGAGAAATTTCGTGAATCAATTTTCGTGTAAGTTTTTCTTCCAAGTATTTTTCTAAAAGCTTTTCATTCATCAAATGAAAATTTGTTCTTTCTTTACCATTCCAAACGGTCGTTTTTGAGAAAATGGTATCATTTATGCGTATTTCTTGCAAGCATAACGTTTTCCAGCCGCAGTCCCGGGATGAGAAATTTCGTGATTCAAGCAACTCGTTTCGTTGTTCCCCCGAGGGTTTTTTTGAAAGCCTATTAGTTTTAACTGTAAATTTGTGTGACTCTTTTCACTTCCAAACGGCAGTTATTGAGAAAATTTTCGTATTCATACGTATTTCTTGCAAACAAAATTTTCATCCGCAGTACCGGGATGAGAAATTTTGTGATTCAATTGTGGCGTTTAGTTTTTACCTCAGCGGTTTTTTAAAGCTTAAAATTCATTGAATGAATATTTGGTCGCCTCTCTTCCTTTAAGGGCAGTCGCTGATATGAAAGTTTCGTTTATATACTTATTTTTTAAACATAATAATTTTCCTCCGCAGTCCCGGGATGAAAAATTTCGCGAATTAATTCTTGTCTAAATTTTTCTTCCAAGTGCTTTTTTAAAAGCTTTTCATTCATCAAATGAAAATTTGTTCTTTCTTTACCATTCAAAACGGTCGTTTTTGAGAAAATGGTATCATTAAACGTATTTTTTGAAAGCATAAAGTTTTCCAGCCGAAGTCCCGGGATGAGAAATTTCGTGATTCAAGCGACGCGTTTTGTTGTTCCCCCGAGGGTTTTTTAAAAAGACTGTTAGTTTTAATTGTAAATTTGTGTTACTCTTTTTATTTCCAAACGGCAGTTATTGGGAAAACTTTCGTATTCAAAAGTATTTTTATCAAACATAAAATTTTTCATCCGCAGTACCGGGATGAGAAATTTTGTGATTGAAATGTGGCGTTTAGTTTTAACCTCAGCGGTTTTTTAAAGCTTAAAATTCATTGAATGAATATTTTGTGGCCTCTCTTCCTTTAAAGGCAGTCGCTGATATGAAAGTTTCGTTTATATACTTATTTTTTAAACATAATAATTTTCCTCCGCAGTCTCGGGATGAAAAATATCGCGAATCAATTTTCGTGTTTTTCTTCCAAATGCTTTTTTAAAAGCTTTTCATTCATCAAATGAAAATTTGGTCTTTCTTTACCATTCAAAACGCACGTTTTTGAGAAAATGGTATCATTTATACGTATTTTTTGAAAGCATAAAGTTTTCCAGCCGCAGTCCCAGGATGAGAAATTTCGTGATTCAAGCGACTCGTTTTGTTGTTCCCCCGAGGGTTTTTTAAAAAGACTGTTAGTTTTAATTGTAAATTTGTGTTACTCTTTTCATTTCCAAACGGCAGTTATTGGGAAAACTTTCGTATTCAAAAGTATTTCTATCAAACATAAAATTTTTCATCCGCAGTACCGGGATGAGAAATTTTGTGATTGAATTGTGGCGTTTACTTTAAACTCAGCGGTTTTTTTGAAGCTTAAAATTCATTAAATGAATATTTGGTCGCCTTTCTTCCTTTCAAAGCACTCGCTATTATAAAAGTTTCGTTAATATACGTATTTTTTAAACATAATAATTTTCCTCCGCAGTCCCGAGATGAGTAATTTCGCGAATCAATTTTCGTGTAGGTTTTTCTTCCAAGTGCTTTTTAAAAGGCTCTTCATTCATCAAATGAAAATTTGTTCCTTTCTTTACCTTTCAAAACGGTCGTTTTTGAGAAAATGGTATCATTTATACGTATTTCTTGCAAGCATAACGTTTTCCAGCCGCAGTCCCGGGATGAGAAATTTCGTGATTCAAGCGACTTATTTAGTTGTTCCCCCGAGGGTTTTTTTTGGAAGCCTGTTAGTTTTTATTGTAAATTTGTGTTAATCTTTTCATTTCCAAACGGCAGTTATTGGGAAAACTTTCGTATTCAAAAGTATTTCTATCAAACATCAAATTTTTCATCCCTTGTACCGGGATGAGAAATTTTGTGATTCAATTGTGGCGTTTAGTTTTTACCTCAGCGGTTTTTTAAAGCTTAAAATTCATTGAATGAATATTTTGTCGCCTCTCTTCCTTTAAAGGCAGTCGCTGTTATAAAAGTTTCGTTAATATACTTATTTTTTAAACATAATAATTTTCCTCCGTAGTCCCGGGATGAAAAATTTCGCGAATCAATTCTTGTCTAAATTTTTCTTCCAAGTGCTTTTTTAAAAGCTTTTCATTCATCAAATGAAAATTTGTTCTTTCTTTACCATTCAAAACGGTCGTTTTTCACAAAATGGTATCATTAAACGTATTTTTTGAAAGCATAAAGTTTTCCAGCCGCAGTCCCGGGATGAAAAATTTCGTGATTCAAGCGACTCGTTTTGTTGTTCCCCCGAGGGTTTTTTAAAAAGACTGTTAGTTTTAATTGTAAATTTGTGTTACTCTTTTCATTTCCAAACGGCAGTTATTGGGAAAACTTTCGTATTCAAAGGTATTTCTTGCAAACATAAAATTTTTCATCCGCAGTACCGGGATGAGAAATTTTGTGATTGAATTGTGGCGTTTAGTTTTTACCTCAGCGGTTTTTTAAATCTTAAAATTCATTGAATGAATATTTGGTTGCCTCCCTTCCTTTCAAAGCAGTCGCTGTTATAAAAGTTTCGTTAATATACGTACTTTTTAAACATAATAATTTTCCTCCGAGGTCCCGGGATGAGAAATTTCGTGAATCAATTTTCGTGTAAGTTTTTCTTCCAAGTATTTTTCTAAAAGCTTTTCATTCATCAAATGAAAATTTGTTCTTTCTTTACCATTCAAAACGGTCGTTTTTGAGAAAATGGTATCATTTATGCGTATTTCTTGCAAGCATAACGTTTTCCAGCCACAGTCCCGGGATGAGAAATTTCGTGATTCAAGCGACTCGTTTCGTTGTTCCCCCGAGGGTTTTTTTGAAAGCCTATTAGTTTTAACTGTAAATTTGTGTGACTCTTTTCACTTCCAAACGGCAGTCATTGAGAAAATTTTCGTATTCATACGTATTTCTTGCAAAAAAAATTTTTCATCCGCAGTACCGGGAGGAGAAATTTTGTGATTCAATTGTGGCGTTTAGTTTTTACCTCAGCGGTTTTTTAAAGTTTAAAATTCATTGAATGAATATTTTGTCGCCTCTCTTCCTTTAAAAGCAGTCGCTGATATGAAAGTTTCGTTTATATACTTATTTTTTAAACATAATAATTTTCCTCCGCAGTCCCGGGATTAAAAATTTCGCGAATCAATTCTTGTCTAAATTTTTCTTCCAAGTGCTTTTTTAAAAGCTTTTCATTCATCAAATGAAAATTTGTTCTTTCTTTACCATTAAAATGGTCGTTTTTGAGATAATGGTATCATTTATACGTATTTTTTGCAAGCATTAAGTTTTCCAGCCGCAGTCCCGGGATGAGAAATTTCGTGATTCAAGCGACTCGTTTAGTTGTTCCCCCGAGGGTTTTTTAAAAAGACTGTTAGTTTTAATTGTAAATTTGTCTGACTCTTTTCATTTCCAAACGGCAGTTATTGGGTAAATTTTCGTATTCATACGTTTTTTTTGCAAACAAAATTTTTCATCCGCTGTACCGGGATGAGAAATTTTGTGATTCAATTGTGGCGTTTAGTTTTTACCTCAGCGGTTTTTTAAAGCTTAAAATTCATTGAATGAATATTTTGTCGCCTCTCTTCCTTTAAAGGCAGTCGCTGTTATAAAAGTTTCGTTAATATACTTATTTTTTAAACATAATAATTTTCCTCCGTAGTCCCGGGATGAAAAATTACGCGAATCAATTCTTGTCTAAATTTTTCTTCCAAGTGCTTTTTTAAAAGCTTTTCATTCATCAAATGAAAATTTGTTCTTTCTCTTCCATTCAAAACGGTCGTTTTTCAGAAAATGGTATCATTAAACGTATTTTTTGAAAGCATAAAGTTTTCCAGCCGCAGTCCCGGGATGAAAAATTTCGTGATTCAAGCGACTCGTTTTGTTGTTCCCCCGAGGGTTTTTTAAAAAGACTGTTAGTTTTAATTGTAAATTTGTGTTACTCTTTTCATTTCCAAACGGCAGTTATTGGGAAAACTTTCGTATTCAAAGGTATTTCTTGCAAACAAAATTTTTCATCCGCAGTACCGGGATGAGAAATTTTGTGATTGAATTGTGGCGTTTAGTTTTTACCTCAGCGGTTTTTTAAATCTTAAAATTTATTGAATGAATATTTGGTTGCCTCCCTTCCTTTCAAAGCAGTCGCTGTTATAAAAGTTTCGTTAATATACGTACTTTTTAAACATAATTATTTTCCTCCGCAGTCCCGGGATGAGAAATTTCGTGAATCAATTTTCGTGTAAGTTTTTCTTCCAAGTATTTTTCTAAAAGCTTTTCATTCATCAAATGAAAATTTGTTCTTTCTTTACCATTCCAAACGGTCGTTTTTGAGAAAATGGTATCATTTATGCGTATTTCTTGCAAGCATAACGTTTTCCAGCCGCAGTCCCGGGATGAGAAATTTCGTGATTCAAGCAACTCGTTTCGTTGTTCCCCCGAGGGTTTTTTTGAAAGCCTATTAGTTTTAACTGTAAATTTGTGTGACTCTTTTCACTTCCAAACGGCAGTTATTGAGAAAATTTTCGTATTCATACGTATTTCTTGCAAACAAAATTTTCATCCGCAGTACCGGGATGAGAAATTTTGTGATTCAATTGTGGCGTTTAGTTTTTACCTCAGCGGTTTTTTAAAGCTTAAAATTCATTGAATGAATATTTGGTCGCCTCTCTTCCTTTAAGGGCAGTCGCTGATATGAAAGTTTCGTTTATATACTTATTTTTTAAACATAATAATTTTCCTCCGCAGTCCCGGGATGAAAAATTTCGCGAATTAATTCTTGTCTAAATTTTTCTTCCAAGTGCTTTTTTAAAAGCTTTTCATTCATCAAATGAAAATTTGTTCTTTCTTTACCATTCAAAACGGTCGTTTTTGAGAAAATGGTATCATTAAACGTATTTTTTGAAAGCATAAAGTTTTCCAGCCGAAGTCCCGGGATGAGAAATTTCGTGATTCAAGCGACGCGTTTTGTTGTTCCCCCGAGAGTTTTTTAAAAAGACTGTTAGTTTTAATTGTAAATTTGTGTTACTCTTTTTATTTCCAAACGGCAGTTATTGGGAAAACTTTCGTATTCAAAAGTATTTTTATCAAACATAAAATTTTTCATCCGCAGTACCGGGATGAGAAATTTTGTGATTGAAATGTGGCGTTTAGTTTTAACCTCAGCGGTTTTTTAAAGCTTAAAATTCATTGAATGAATATTTTGTGGCCTCTCTTCCTTTAAAGGCAGTCGCTGATATGAAAGTTTCGTTTATATACTTATTTTTTAAACATAATAATTTTCCTCCGCAGTCTCGGGATGAAAAATATCGCGAATCAATTTTCGTGTTTTTCTTCCAAATGCTTTTTTAAAAGCTTTTCATTCATCAAATGAAAATTTGGTCTTTCTTTACCATTCAAAACGCACGTTTTTGAGAAAATGGTATCATTTATACGTATTTTTTGAAAGCATAAAGTTTTCCAGCCGCAGTCCCAGGATGAGAAATTTCGTGATTCAAGCGACTCGTTTTGTTGTTCCCCCGAGGGTTTTTTAAAAAGACTGTTAGTTTTAATTGTAAATTTGTGTTACTCTTTTCATTTCCAAACGGCAGTTATTGGGAAAACTTTCGTATTCAAAAGTATTTCTATCAAACATAAAATTTTTCATCCGCAGTACCGGGATGAGAAATTTTGTGATTGAATTGTGGCGTTTACTTTAAACTCAGCGGTTTTTTTGAAGCTTAAAATTCATTAAATGAATATTTGGTCGCCTTTCTTCCTTTCAAAGCACTCGCTATTATAAAAGTTTCGTTAATATACGTATTTTTTAAACATAATAATTTTCCTCCGCAGTCCCGAGATGAGTAATTTCGCGAATCAATTTTCGTGTAGGTTTTTCTTCCAAGTGCTTTTTAAAAGGCTCTTCATTCATCAAATGAAAATTTGTTCCTTTCTTTACCTTTCAAAACGGTCGTTTTTGAGAAAATGGTATCATTTATACGTATTTCTTGCAAGCATAACGTTTTCCAGCCGCAGTCCCGGGATGAGAAATTTCGTGATTCAAGCGACTTATTTAGTTGTTCCCCCGAGGGTTTTTTTTGGAAGCCTGTTAGTTTTTATTGTAAATTTGTGTTAATCTTTTCATTTCCAAACGGCAGTTATTGGGAAAACTTTCGTATTCAAAAGTATTTCTATCAAACATCAAATTTTTCATCCCTTGTACCGGGATGAGAAATTTTGTGATTCAATTGTGGCGTTTAGTTTTTACCTCAGCGGTTTTTTAAAGCTTAAAATTCATTGAATGAATATTTTGTCGCCTCTCTTCCTTTAAAGGCAGTCGCTGTTATAAAAGTTTCGTTAATATACTTATTTTTTAAACATAATAATTTTCCTCCGTAGTCCCGGGATGAAAAATTTCGCGAATCAATTCTTGTCTAAATTTTTCTTCCAAGTGCTTTTTTAAAAGCTTTTCATTCATCAAATGAAAATTTGTTCTTTCTTTACCATTCAAAACGGTCGTTTTTCACAAAATGGTATCATTAAACGTATTTTTTGAAAGCATAAAGTTTTCCAGCCGCAGTCCCGGGATGAAAAATTTCGTGATTCAAGCGACTCGTTTTGTTGTTCCCCCGAGGGTTTTTTAAAAAGACTGTTAGTTTTAATTGTAAATTTGTGTTACTCTTTTCATTTCCAAACGGCAGTTATTGGGAAAACTTTCGTATTCAAAGGTATTTCTTGCAAACATAAAATTTTTCATCCGCAGTACCGGGATGAGAAATTTTGTGATTGAATTGTGGCGTTTAGTTTTTACCTCAGCGGTTTTTTAAATCTTAAAATTTATTGAATGAATATTTGGTTGCCTCCCTTCCTTTCAAAGCAGTCGCTGTTATAAAAGTTTCGTTAATATACGTACTTTTTAAACATAATTATTTTCCTCCGCAGTCCCGGGATGAGAAATTTCGTGAATCAATTTTCGTGTAAGTTTTTCTTCCAAGTATTTTTCTAAAAGCTTTTCATTCATCAAATGAAAATTTGTTCTTTCTTTACCATTCAAAACGGTCGTTTTTGAGAAAATGGTATCATTTATGCGTATTTCTTGCAAGCATAACGTTTTCCAGCCGCAGTCCCGGGATGAGAAATTTCGTGATTCAAGCTACTCGTTTCGTTGTTCCCCCGAGGGTTTTTTTGAAAGCCTATTAGTTTTAACTGTAAATTTGTGTGACTCTTTTCACTTCCAAACGGCAGTTATTGAGAAAATTTTCGTATTCATACGTATTTCTTGCAAACAAAATTTTCATCCGCAGTACCGGGATGAGAAATTTTGTGATTCAATTGTGGCGTTTAGTTTTTACCTCAGCGGTTTTTTAAAGATTAAAATTCATTGAATGAATATTTGGTCGCCTCTCTTCCTTTAAGGGCAGTCGCTGATATGAAAGTTTCGTTAATATACTTATTTTTTAAACATAATAATTTTCCTCCGCAGTCCCGGGATGAAAAATTTCGCGAATCAATTCTTGTCTAAATTTTTCTTCCAAGTGCTTTTTTAAAAGCTTTTCATTCATCAAATGAAAATTTGTTCTTTCTTTACCATTCAAAACGGTCGTTTTTCAGAAAATGGTATCATTAAACGTATTTTTTGAAAGCATAAAGTTTTCCAGCCGCAGTCCCGGGATGAAAAATTTCGTGATTCAAGCGACTCGTTTTGTTGTTCCCCCGAGGGTTTTTTAAAAAGACTGTTAGTTTTAATTGTAAATTTGTGTTACTCTTTTCATTTCCAAACGGCAGTTATTGGGAAAACTTTCGTATTCAAAGGTATTTCTTGCAAACATAAAATTTTTCATCCGCAGTACCGGGATGAGAAATTTTGTGATTGAATTGTGGCGTTTAGTTTTTACCTCAGCGGTTTTTTAAATCTTAAAATTCATTGAATGAATATTTGGTTGCCTCCCTTCCTTTCAAAGCAGTCGCTGTTATAAAAGTTTCGTTAATATACGTACTTTTTAAACATAATTATTTTCCTCCGCAGTCCCGGGATGAGAAATTTCGTGAATCAATTTTCGTGTAAGTTTTTCTTCCAAGTATTTTTCTAAAAGCTTTTCATTCATCAAATGAAAATTTGTTCTTTCTTTACCATTCCAAACGGTCGTTTTTGAGAAAATGGTATCATTTATGCGTATTTCTTGCAAGCATAACGCTTTCCAGCCGCAGTCCCGGGATGAGAAATTTCGTGATTCAAGCAACTCGTTTCGTTGTTCCCCCGAGGGTTTTTTTGAAAGCCTATTAGTTTTAACTGTAAATTTGTGTGACTCTTTTCACTTCCATACGGCAGTTATTGAGAAAATTTTCGTATTCATACGTATTTCTTGCAAACAAAATTTTCATCCGCAGTACCGGGATGAGAAATTTTGTGATTCAATTGTGGCGTTTAGTTTTTACCTCAGCGGTTTTTTAAAGCTTAAAATTCATTGAATGAATATTTGGTCGCCTCTCTTCCTTTAAGGGCAGTCGCTGATATGAAAGTTTCGTTTATATACTTATTTTTTAAACATAATAATTTTCCTCCGCAGTCCCGGGATGAAAAATTTCGCGAATTAATTCTTGTCTAAATTTTTCTTCCAAGTGCTTTTTTAAAAGCTTTTCATTCATCAAATGAAAATTTGTTCTTTCTTTACCATTCAAAACGGTCGTTTTTGAGAAAATGGTATCATTAAACGTATTTTTTGAAAGCATAAAGTTTTCCAGCCGAAGTCCCGGGATGAGAAATTTCGTGATTCAAGCGACGCGTTTTGTTGTTCCCCCGAGGGTTTTTTAAAAAGACTGTTAGTTTTAATTGTAAATTTGTGTTACTCTTTTCATTTCCAAACGGCAGTTATTGGGAAAACTTTCGTATTCAAAAGTTTTTCTATCAAACATCAAATTTTTCATCCGCAGTACCGGGATGAGAAATTTTGTGATTGAATTGTGGCGTTTAGTTTTAACCTCAGCGGTTTTTTTGAAACTTAAAATTCATTGAATGAATATTTCTTCGCCTTTCTTCCTTTCAAAGCACTCGCTATTATAAAAGTTTCGTTAATATACGTATTTTTTAAACATAATAATTTTCCTCCGCAGTCCCGGGATTAAAAATTTCGCGAATCAATTCTTGTCTAAATTTTTCTTCCAAGTGCTTTTTAAAAGGCTCTTCATTCATCAAATGAAAATTTGTTCTTTCTTTACTATTCAAAACGGTCGTTTTTGAGATAATGGTATCATTTATACGTATTTTTTGCGAGCCTTAAGTTTTCCAGCCGCAGTCCCGGGATGAGAAATTTCGTGATTCAAGCGACTCGTTTAGTTGTTCCCCCGAGGGTTTTTTAAAAAGACTGTTAGTTTTAATTGTAAATTTGTGTGACTCTTTTCATTTCCAAACGGCAGTTATTGGGAAAATTTTCGTATTCATACGTTTTTCTTGCAAACAAAATTTTTCATCCGCAGTACCGGGATGAGAAATTTTGTGATTGAATTGTGGCGTTTAGTTTTTACCTCAGCGGTTTTTTAAATCTTAAAATTCATTGAATGAATATTTGGTTGCCTCCCTTCCTTTCAAAGCAGTCGCTGTTATAAAAGTTTCGTTAATATACGTACTTTTTAAACATAATAATTTTCCTCCGAGGTCCCGGGATGAGAAATTTCGTGAATCAATTTTCGTGTAAGTTTTTCTTCCAAGTATTTTTCTAAAAGCTTTTCATTCATCAAATGAAAATTTGTTCTTTCTTTACCATTCAAAACGGTCGTTTTTGAGAAAATGGTATCATTTATGCGTATTTCTTGCAAGCATAACGTTTTCCAGCCACAGTCCCGGGATGAGAAATTTCGTGATTCAAGCGACTCGTTTCGTTGTTCCCCCGAGGGTTTTTTTGAAAGCCTATTAGTTTTAACTGTAAATTTGTGTGACTCTTTTCACTTCCAAACGGCAGTCATTGAGAAAATTTTCGTATTCATACGTATTTCTTGCAAAAAAAATTTTTCATCCGCAGTACCGGGAGGAGAAATTTTGTGATTCAATTGTGGCGTTTAGTTTTTACCTCAGCGGTTTTTTAAAGTTTAAAATTCATTGAATGAATATTTTGTCGCCTCTCTTCCTTTAAAAGCAGTCGCTGATATAAAAGTTTCGTTTATATACTTATTTTTTAAACATAATAATTTTCCTCCGCAGTCCCGGGATTAAAAATTTCGCGAATCAATTCTTGTCTAAATTTTTCTTCCAAGTGCTTTTTTAAAAGCTTTTCATTCATCAAATGAAAATTTGTTCTTTCTTTACCATTAAAATGGTCGTTTTTGAGATAATGGTATCATTTATACGTATTTTTTGCAAGCATTAAGTTTTCCAGCCGCAGTCCCGGGATGAGAAATTTCGTGATTCAAGCGACTCGTTTAGTTGTTCCCCCGAGGGTTTTTTAAAAAGACTGTTAGTTTTAATTGTAAATTTGTCTGACTCTTTTCATTTCCAAACGGCAGTTATTGGGTAAATTTTCGTATTCATACGTTTTTTTTGCAAACAAAATTTTTCATCCGCTGTACCGGGATGAGAAATTTTGTGATTCAATTGTGGCGTTTAGTTTTTACCTCAGCGGTTTTTTAAAGCTTAAAATTCATTGAATGAATATTTTGTCGCCTCTCTTCCTTTAAAGGCAGTCGCTGTTATAAAAGTTTCGTTAATATACTTATTTTTTAAACATAATAATTTTCCTCCGTAGTCCCGGGATGAAAAATTACGCGAATCAATTCTTGTCTAAATTTTTCTTCCAAGTGCTTTTTTAAAAGCTTTTCATTCATCAAATGAAAATTTGTTCTTTCTCTTCCATTCAAAACGGTCGTTTTTCAGAAAATGGTATCATTAAACGTATTTTTTGAAAGCATAAAGTTTTCCAGCCGCAGTCCCGGGATGAAAAATTTCGTGATTCAAGCGACTCGTTTTGTTGTTCCCCCGAGGGTTTTTTAAAAAGACTGTTAGTTTTAATTGTAAATTTGTGTTACTCTTTTCATTTCCAAACGGCAGTTATTGGGAAAACTTTCGTATTCAAAGGTATTTCTTGCAAACAAAATTTTTCATCCGCAGTACCGGGATGAGAAATTTTGTGATTGAATTGTGGCGTTTAGTTTTTACCTCAGCGGTTTTTTAAATCTTAAAATTTATTGAATGAATATTTGGTTGCCTCCCTTCCTTTCAAAGCAGTCGCTGTTATAAAAGTTTCGTTAATATACGTACTTTTTAAACATAATTATTTTCCTCCGCAGTCCCGGGATGAGAAATTTCGTGAATCAATTTTCGTGTAAGTTTTTCTTCCAAGTATTTTTCTAAAAGCTTTTCATTCATCAAATGAAAATTTGTTCTTTCTTTACCATTCCAAACGGTCGTTTTTGAGAAAATGGTATCATTTATGCGTATTTCTTGCAAGCATAACGTTTTCCAGCCGCAGTCCCGGGATGAGAAATTTCGTGATTCAAGCAACTCGTTTCGTTGTTCCCCCGAGGGTTTTTTTGAAAGCCTATTAGTTTTAACTGTAAATTTGTGTGACTCTTTTCACTTCCAAACGGCAGTTATTGAGAAAATTTTCGTATTCATACGTATTTCTTGCAAACAAAATTTTCATCCGCAGTACCGGGATGAGAAATTTTGTGATTCAATTGTGGCGTTTAGTTTTTACCTCAGCGGTTTTTTAAAGCTTAAAATTCATTGAATGAATATTTGGTCGCCTCTCTTCCTTTAAGGGCAGTCGCTGATATGAAAGTTTCGTTTATATACTTATTTTTTAAACATAATAATTTTCCTCCGCAGTCCCGGGATGAAAAATTTCGCGAATTAATTCTTGTCTAAATTATTCTTCCAAGTGCTTTTTTAAAAGCTTTTCATTCATCAAATGAAAATTTGTTCTTTCTTTACCATTCAAAACGGTCGTTTTTGAGAAAATGGTATCATTAAACGTATTTTTTGAAAGCATAAAGTTTTCCAGCCGAAGTCCCGGGATGAGAAATTTCGTGATTCAAGCGACGCGTTTTGTTGTTCCCCCGAGGGTTTTTTAAAAAGACTGTTAGTTTTAATTGTAAATTTGTGTTACTCTTTTTATTTCCAAACGGCAGTTATTGGGAAAACTTTCGTATTCAAAAGTATTTTTATCAAACATAAAATTTTTCATCCGCAGTACCGGGATGAGAAATTTTGTGATTGAAATGTGGCGTTTAGTTTTAACCTCAGCGGTTTTTTAAAGCTTAAAATTCATTGAATGAATATTTTGTGGCCTCTCTTCCTTTAAAGGCAGTCGCTGATATGAAAGTTTCGTTTATATACTTATTTTTTAAACATAATAATTTTCCTCCGCAGTCTCGGGATGAAAAATATCGCGAATCAATTTTCGTGTTTTTCTTCCAAATGCTTTTTTAAAAGCTTTTCATTCATCAAATGAAAATTTGGTCTTTCTTTACCATTCAAAACGCACGTTTTTGAGAAAATGGTATCATTTATACGTATTTTTTGAAAGCATAAAGTTTTCCAGCCGCAGTCCCAGGATGAGAAATTTCGTGATTCAAGCGACTCGTTTTGTTGTTCCCCCGAGGGTTTTTTAAAAAGACTGTTAGTTTTAATTGTAAATTTGTGTTACTCTTTTCATTTCCAAACGGCAGTTATTGGGAAAACTTTCGTATTCAAAAGTATTTCTATCAAACATAAAATTTTTCATCCGCAGTACCGGGATGAGAAATTTTGTGATTGAATTGTGGCGTTTACTTTAAACTCAGCGGTTTTTTTGAAGCTTAAAATTCATTAAATGAATATTTGGTCGCCTTTCTTCCTTTCAAAGCACTCGCTATTATAAAAGTTTCGTTAATATACGTATTTTTTAAACATAATAATTTTCCTCCGCAGTCCCGAGATGAGTAATTTCGCGAATCAATTTTCGTGTAGGTTTTTCTTCCAAGTGCTTTTTAAAAGGCTCTTCATTCATCAAATGAAAATTTGTTCCTTTCTTTACCTTTCAAAACGGTCGTTTTTGAGAAAATGGTATCATTTATACGTATTTCTTGCAAGCATAACGTTTTCCAGCCGCAGTCCCGGGATGAGAAATTTCGTGATTCAAGCGACTTATTTAGTTGTTCCCCCGAGGGTTTTTTTTGGAAGCCTGTTAGTTTTTATTGTAAATTTGTGTTAATCTTTTCATTTCCAAACGGCAGTTATTGGGAAAACTTTCGTATTCAAAAGTATTTCTATCAAACATCAAATTTTTCATCCCTTGTACCGGGATGAGAAATTTTGTGATTCAATTGTGGCGTTTAGTTTTTACCTCAGCGGTTTTTTAAAGCTTAAAATTCATTGAATGAATATTTTGTCGCCTCTCTTCCTTTAAAGGCAGTCGCTGTTATAAAAGTTTCGTTAATATACTTATTTTTTAAACATAATAATTTTCCTCCGTAGTCCCGGGATGAAAAATTTCGCGAATCAATTCTTGTCTAAATTTTTCTTCCAAGTGCTTTTTTAAAAGCTTTTCATTCATCAAATGAAAATTTGTTCTTTCTTTACCATTCAAAACGGTCGTTTTTCACAAAATGGTATCATTAAACGTATTTTTTGAAAGCATAAAGTTTTCCAGCCGCAGTCCCGGGATGAAAAATTTCGTGATTCAAGCGACTCGTTTTGTTGTTCCCCCGAGGGTTTTTTAAAAAGACTGTTAGTTTTAATTGTAAATTTGTGTTACTCTTTTCATTTCCAAACGGCAGTTATTGGGAAAACTTTCGTATTCAAAGGTATTTCTTGCAAACATAAAATTTTTCATCCGCAGTACCGGGATGAGAAATTTTGTGATTGAATTGTGGCGTTTAGTTTTTACCTCAGCGGTTTTTTAAATCTTAAAATTTATTGAATGAATATTTGGTTGCCTCCCTTCCTTTCAAAGCAGTCGCTGTTATAAAAGTTTCGTTAATATACGTACTTTTTAAACATAATTATTTTCCTCCGCAGTCCCGGGATGAGAAATTTCGTGAATCAATTTTCGTGTAAGTTTTTCTTCCAAGTATTTTTCTAAAAGCTTTTCATTCATCAAATGAAAATTTGTTCTTTCTTTACCATTCAAAACGGTCGTTTTTGAGAAAATGGTATCATTTATGCGTATTTCTTGCAAGCATAACGTTTTCCAGCCGCAGTCCCGGGATGAGAAATTTCGTGATTCAAGCTACTCGTTTCGTTGTTCCCCCGAGGGTTTTTTTGAAAGCCTATTAGTTTTAACTGTAAATTTGTGTGACTCTTTTCACTTCCAAACGGCAGTTATTGAGAAAATTTTCGTATTCATACGTATTTCTTGCAAACAAAATTTTCATCCGCAGTACCGGGATGAGAAATTTTGTGATTCAATTGTGGCGTTTAGTTTTTACCTCAGCGGTTTTTTAAAGATTAAAATTCATTGAATGAATATTTGGTCGCCTCTCTTCCTTTAAGGGCAGTCGCTGATATGAAAGTTTCGTTAATATACTTATTTTTTAAACATAATAATTTTCCTCCGCAGTCCCGGGATGAAAAATTTCGCGAATCAATTCTTGTCTAAATTTTTCTTCCAAGTGCTTTTTTAAAAGCTTTTCATTCATCAAATGAAAATTTGTTCTTTCTTTACCATTCAAAACGGTCGTTTTTCAGAAAATGGTATCATTAAACGTATTTTTTGAAAGCATAAAGTTTTCCAGCCGCAGTCCCGGGATGAAAAATTTCGTGATTCAAGCGACTCGTTTTGTTGTTCCCCCGAGGGTTTTTTAAAAAGACTGTTAGTTTTAATTGTAAATTTGTGTTACTCTTTTCATTTCCAAACGGCAGTTATTGGGAAAACTTTCGTATTCAAAGGTATTTCTTGCAAACATAAAATTTTTCATCCGCAGTACCGGGATGAGAAATTTTGTGATTGAATTGTGGCGTTTAGTTTTTACCTCAGCGGTTTTTTAAATCTTAAAATTCATTGAATGAATATTTGGTTGCCTCCCTTCCTTTCAAAGCAGTCGCTGTTATAAAAGTTTCGTTAATATACGTACTTTTTAAACATAATTATTTTCCTCCGCAGTCCCGGGATGAGAAATTTCGTGAATCAATTTTCGTGTAAGTTTTTCTTCCAAGTATTTTTCTAAAAGCTTTTCATTCATCAAATGAAAATTTGTTCTTTCTTTACCATTCCAAACGGTCGTTTTTGAGAAAATGGTATCATTTATGCGTATTTCTTGCAAGCATAACGCTTTCCAGCCGCAGTCCCGGGATGAGAAATTTCGTGATTCAAGCAACTCGTTTCGTTGTTCCCCCGAGGGTTTTTTTGAAAGCCTATTAGTTTTAACTGTAAATTTGTGTGACTCTTTTCACTTCCAAACGGCAGTTATTGAGAAAATTTTCGTATTCATACGTATTTCTTGCAAACAAAATTTTCATCCGCAGTACCGGGATGAGAAATTTTGTGATTCAATTGTGGCGTTTAGTTTTTACCTCAGCGGTTTTTTAAAGCTTAAAATTCATTGAATGAATATTTGGTCGCCTCTCTTCCTTTAAGGGCAGTCGCTGATATGAAAGTTTCGTTTATATACTTATTTTTTAAACATAATAATTTTCCTCCGCAGTCCCGGGATGAAAAATTTCGCGAATTAATTCTTGTCTAAATTTTTCTTCCAAGTGCTTTTTTAAAAGCTTTTCATTCATCAAATGAAAATTTGTTCTTTCTTTACCATTCAAAACGGTCGTTTTTGAGAAAATGGTATCATTAAACGTATTTTTTGAAAGCATAAAGTTTTCCAGCCGAAGTCCCGGGATGAGAAATTTCGTGATTCAAGCGACGCGTTTTGTTGTTCCCCCGAGGGTTTTTTAAAAAGACTGTTAGTTTTAATTGTAAATTTGTGTTACTCTTTTTATTTCCAAACGGCAGTTATTGGGAAAACTTTCGTATTCAAAAGTATTTTTATCAAACATAAAATTTTTCATCCGCAGTACCGGGATGAGAAATTTTGTGATTGAAATGTGGCGTTTAGTTTTAACCTCAGCGGTTTTTTAAAGCTTAAAATTCATTGAATGAATATTTTGTGGCCTCTCTTCCTTTAAAGGCAGTCGCTGATATGAAAGTTTCGTTTATATACTTATTTTTTAAACATAATAATTTTCCTCCGCAGTCTCGGGATGAAAAATATCGCGAATCAATTTTCGTGTTTTTCTTCCAAATGCTTTTTTAAAAGGTTTTCATTCATCAAATGAAAATTTGGTCTTTCTTTACCATTCAAAACGCACGTTTTTGAAAAAATGGTATCATTTATACGTATTTTTTGAAAGCATAAAGTTTTCCAGCCGCAGTCCCAGGATGAGAAATTTCGTGATTCAAGCGACTCGTTTTGTTGTTCCCCCGAGGGTTTTTTAAAAAGACTGTTAGTTTTAATTGTAAATTTGTGTTACTCTTTTCATTTCCAAACGGCAGTTATTGGGAAAACTTTCGTATTCAAAAGTATTTCTATCAAACATAAAATTTTTCATCCGCAGTACCGGGATGAGAAATTTTGTGATTGAATTGTGGCGTTTACTTTAAACTCAGCGGTTTTTTTGAAGCTTAAAATTCATGAAATGAATATTTGGTCGCCTTTCTTCCTTTCAAAGCACTCGCTATTATAAAAGTTTCGTTAATATACGTATTTTTTAAACATAATAATTTTCCTCCGCAGTCCCGAGATGAGTAATTTCGCGAATCAATTTTCGTGTAGGTTTTTCTTCCAAGTGCTTTTTAAAAGGCTCTTCATTCATCAAATGAAAATTTGTTCCTTTCTTTACCTTTCAAAACGGTCGTTTTTGAGAAAATGGTATCATTTATACGTATTTCTTGCAAGCTTAACGTTTTCCAGCCGCAGTCCCGGGATGAGAAATTTCGTGATTCAAGCGACTTATTTAGTTGTTCCCCCGAGGGTTTTTTTTGGAAGCCTGTTAGTTTTTATTGTAAATTTGTGTTAATCTTTTCATTTCCAAACGGCAGTTATTGGGAAAACTTTCGTATTCAAAAGTATTTCTATCAAACATCAAATTTTTCATCCGCTGTACCGGGATGAGAAATTTTGTGATTCAATTGTGGCGTTTAGTTTTTACCTCAGCGGTTTTTTAAAGCTTAAAATTCATTGAATGAATATTTTGTCGCCTCTCTTCCTTTAAAGGCAGTCGCTGTTATAAAAGTTTCGTTAATATACTTATTTTTTAAACATAATAATTTTCCTCCGTAGTCCCGGGATGAAAAATTTCGCGAATCAATTCTTGTCTAAATTTTTCTTCCAAGTGCTTTTTTAAAAGCTTTTCATTCATCAAATGAAAATTTGTTCTTTCTTTACCATTCAAAACGGTCGTTTTTCAGAAAATGGTATCATTAAACGTATTTTTTGAAAGCATAAAGTTTTCCAGCCGCAGTCCCGGGATGAAAAATTTCGTGATTCAAGCGACTCGTTTTGTTGTTCCCCCGAGGGTTTTTTAAAAAGACTGTTAGTTTTAATTGTAAATTTGTGTTACTCTTTTCATTTCCAAACGGCAGTTATTGGGAAAACTTTCGTATTCAAAGGTATTTCTTGCAAACATAAAATTTTTCATCCGCAGTACCGGGATGAGAAATTTTGTGATTGAATTGTGGCGTTTAGTTTTTACCTCAGCGGTTTTTTAAATCTTAAAATTTATTGAATGAATATTTGGTTGCCTCCCTTCCTTTCAAAGCAGTCGCTGTTATAAAAGTTTCGTTAATATACGTACTTTTTAAACATAATTATTTTCCTCCGCAGTCCCGGGATGAGAAATTTCGTGAATCAATTTTCGTGTAAGTTTTTCTTCCAAGTATTTTTCTAAAAGCTTTTCATTCATCAAATGAAAATTTGTTCTTTCTTTACCATTCAAAACGGTCGTTTTTGAGAAAATGGTATCATTTATGCGTATTTCTTGCAAGCATAACGTTTTCCAGCCGCAGTCCCGGGATGAGAAATTTCGTGATTCAAGCTACTCGTTTCGTTGTTCCCCCGAGGGTTTTTTTGAAAGCCTATTAGTTTTAACTGTAAATTTGTGTGACTCTTTTCACTTCCAAACGGCAGTTATTGAGAAAATTTTCGTATTCATACGTATTTCTTGCAAACAAAATTTTCATCCGCAGTACCGGGATGAGAAATTTTGTGATTCAATTGTGGCGTTTAGTTTTTACCTCAGCGGTTTTTTAAAGATTAAAATTCATTGAATGAATATTTGGTCGCCTCTCTTCCTTTAAGGGCAGTCGCTGATATGAAAGTTTCGTTAATATACCTTTTTTTTAAACATAATAATTTTCCTCCGCAGTCCCGGGATGAAAAATTTCGCGAATCAATTCTTGTCTAAATTTTTCTTCCAAGTGCTTTTTTAAAAGCTTTTCATTCATCAAATGAAAATTTGTTCTTTCTTTACCATTCAAAACGGTCGTTTTTCAGAAAATGGTATCATTAAACGTATTTTTTGAAAGCATAAAGTTTTCCAGCCGCAGTCCCGGGATGAAAAATTTCGTGATTCAAGCGACTCGTTTTGTTGTTCCCCCGAGGGTTTTTTAAAAAGACTGTTAGTTTTAATTGTAAATTTGTGTTACTCTTTTCATTTCAAAACGGCAGTTATTGGGAAAACTTTCGTATTCAAAGGTATTTCTTGCAAACATAAAATTTTTCATCCGCAGTACCGGGATGAGAAATTTTGTGATTGAATTGTGGCGTTTAGTTTTTACCTCAGCGGTTTTTTAAATCTTAAAATTCATTGAATGAATATTTGGTTGCCTCCCTTCCTTTCAAAGCAGTCGCTGTTATAAAAGTTTCGTTAATATACGTACTTTTTAAACATAATTATTTTCCTCCGCAGTCCCGGGATGAGAAATTTCGTGAATCAATTTTCGTGTAAGTTTTTCTTCCAAGTATTTTTCTAAAAGCTTTTCATTCATCAAATGAAAATTTGTTCTTTCTTTACCATTCAAAAGGGTCGTTTTTGAGAAAATGGTATCATTTATGCGTATTTCTTGCAAGCATAACGTTTTCCAGCCGCAGTCCCGGGATGAGAAATTTCGTGATTCAAGCGACTCGTTTCGTTGTTCCCCCGAGGGTTTTTTTGAAAGCCTATTAGTTTTAACTGTAAATTTGTGTGACTCTTTTCACTTCCAAACGGCAGTTATTGAGAAAATTTTCGTATTCATACGTATTTCTTGCAAACAAAATTTTCATCCGCAGTACCGGGATGAGAGATTTTGTGATTCAATTGTGGCGTTTAGTTTTTACCTCAGCGGTTTTTTAAAGCTTAAAATTCATTGAATGAATATTAAGTCGCCTCTCTTCCTTTAAGGGCAGTCGCTGATATGAAAGTTTCGTTTATATACTTATTTTTTAAACATAATAATTTTCCTCCGCAGTCCCGGGATGAAAAATTTCGCGAATCAATTCTTGTCTAAATTTTTCTTCCAAGTGCTTTTTTAAAAGCTTTTCATTCATCAAATGAAAATTTGTTCTTTCTTTACCATTCAAAACGGTCGTTTTTGAGAAAATGGTATCATTTATACGTATTTCTTGCAAGCATAACGTTTTCCAGCCGCAGTCCCGGGATGAGAAATTTCGTGATTCAAGCGACTCGTTTTGTTGTTCCCCCGAGGGTTTTTTTGGAAGCCTGTTAGTTTTAATTGTAAATTTGTTTGACTCTTTTCATTTCCAAACGGCAGTTATTCTGAAAATTTTCGTATTCAAACTTATTTCTTGCAAACAAAATTTTTCATCCGCAGTACCGGGATGAGAAATTTTGTGATTCAATTGTGGCGTTTAGTTTTACCTCAGCGGTTTTTTAAAGCTTAAAATTCATTGAATGAATATTTGGTCGCCTCTCTTCCTTTAAGGGCAGTCGCTGATATGAAAGTTTCGTTTATATACTTATTTTTTAAACATAATAATTTTCCTCCGCAGTCTCGGGATGAAAAATATCGCGAATCAATTTTCGTGTCTTTCTTCCAAGTGCTTTTTTAAAAGCTTTTCATTCATCAAATGAAAATTTGGTCTTTCTTTACCATTCAAAACGCACGTTTTTGAGAAAATGGTATCATTTATACGTATTTTTTGAAAGCATAAAGTTTTCCAGCCGCAGTCCCAGGATGAGAAATTTCGTGATTCAAGCGACTCGTTTTGTTGTTCCCCCGAGGGTTTTTTAAAAAGACTGTTAGTTTTAATTGTAAATTTGTGTTACTCTTTTCATTTCCAAACGGCAGTTATTGGGAAAACTTTCGTATTCAAAAGTATTTCTATCAAACATAAAATTTTTCATCCGCAGTACCGGGATGAGAAATTTTGTGATTGAATTGTGGCGTTTAGTTTTAAACTCAGCGGTTTTTTTGAAGCCTAAAATTCATTGAATGAATATTTGGTCGCCTTTCTTCCTTTCAAAGCACTCGCTATTATAAAAGTTTCGTTAATATACGTATTTTTTAAACATAATAAATTTCCTCCGCAGTCCCGGGATGAGTAATTTCGCGAATCAATTTTCGTGTAGGTTTTTCTTCCAAGTGCTTTTTAAAAGGCTCTTCATTCATCAAATGAAAATTTGTTCCTTTCTTTACCTTTCAAAACGGTCGTTTTTGAGAAAATGGTATCATTTATACGTATTTCTTGCAAGCATAACGTTTTCCAGCCGCAGTCCCGGGATGAGAAATTTCGTGATTCAAGCGACTCATTTAGTTGTTCCCCCGAGGGTTTTTCTTGGAAGCCTGTTAGTTTTTATTGTAAATTTGTGTTACTCTTTTCATTTCCAAACGGCAGTTATTGGGAAAACTTTCGTATTCAAAAGTTTTTCTATCAAACATCAAATTTTTCATCCGCAGTACCGGGATGAGAAATTTTGTGATTGAATTGTGGCGTTTAGTTTTAACCTCAGCGGTTTTTTTGAAGCTTAAAATTCATTGAATGAATATTTGGTCGCCTTTCTTCCTTTCAAAGCACTCGCTATTATAAAAGTTTCTTTAATATACGTATTTTTTAAACATAATAATTTTCCTCCGCAGTCTCGGGATGAAAAATATCGCGAATCAATTTTCGTGTTTTTCTTCCAAATGCTTTTTTAAAAGCTTTTCATTCATCAAATGAAAATTTGGTCTTTCTTTACCATTCAAAACGCACGTTTTTGAGAAAATGGTATCATTTATACGTATTTTTTGAAAGCATAAAGTTTTCCAGCCGCAGTCCCAGGATGAGAAATTTCGTGATTCAAGCGACTCGTTTTGTTGTTCCCCCGAGGGTTTTTTAAAAAGACTGTTAGTTTTAATTGTAAATTTGTGTTACTCTTTTCATTTCCAAACGGCAGTTATTGGGAAAACTTTCGTATTCAAAAGTATTTCTATCAAACATAAAATTTTTCATCCGCAGTACCGGGATGAGAAATTTTGTGATTGAATTGTGGCGTTTACTTTAAACTCAGCGGTTTTTTTGAAGCTTAAAATTCATTAAATGAATATTTGGTCGCCTTTCTTCCTTTCAAAGCACTCGCTATTATAAAAGTTTCGTTAATATACGTATTTTTTAAACATAATAATTTTCCTCCGCAGTCCCGGGATGAGTAATTTCGCGAATCAATTTTCGTGTAGGTTTTTCTTCCAAGTGCTTTTTAAAAGGCTCTTCATTCATCAAATGAAAATTTGTTCCTTTCTTTACCTTTCAAAACGGTCGTTTTTGAGAAAATGGTATCATTTATACGTATTTCTTGCAAGCATAACGTTTTCCAGCCGCAGTCCCGGGATGAGAAATTTCGTGATTCAAGCGACTTATTTAGTTGTTCCCCCGAGGGTTTTTTTTGGAAGCCTGTTAGTTTTTATTGTAAATTTGTGTTACTCTTTTCATTTCCAAACGGCAGTTATTGGGAAAACTTTCGTATTCAAAAGTATTTCTATCAAACATCAAATTTTTCATCCGCTGTACCGGGATGAGAAATTTTGTGATTCAATTGTGGCGTTTAGTTTTTACCTCAGCGGTTTTTTAAAGCTTAAAATTCATTGAATGAATATTTTGTCGCCTCTCTTCCTTTAAAGGCAGTCGCTGTTATAAAAGTTTCGTTAATATACTTATTTTTTAAACATAATAATTTTCCTCCGTAGTCCCGGGATGAAAAATTTCGCGAATCAATTCTTGTCTAAATTTTTCTTCCAAGTGCTTTTTTAAAAGCTTTTCATTCATCAAATGAAAATTTGTTCTTTCTTTACCATTCAAAACGGTCGTTTTTCAGAAAATGGTATCATTAAACGTATTTTTTGAAAGCATAAAGTTTTCCAGCCGCAGTCCCGGGATGAAAAATTTCGTGATTCAAGCGACTCGTTTTGTTGTTCCCCCGAGGGTTTTTTAAAAAGACTGTTAGTTTTAATTGTAAATTTTTGTTACTCTTTTCATTTCCAAACGGCAGTTATTGGGAAAACTTTCGTATTCAAAGGTATTTCTTGCACACATAAAATTTTTCATCCGCAGTACCGGGATGAGAAATTTTGTGATTGAATTGTGGCGTTTAGTTTTTACCTCAGCGGTTTTTTAAATCTTAAAATTTATTGAATGAATATTTGGTTGCCTCCCTTCCTTTCAAAGCAGTCGCTGTTATAAAAGTTTCGTTAATATACGTACTTTTTAAACATAATTATTTTCCTCCGCAGTCCCGGGATGAGAAATTTCGTGAATCAATTTTCGTGTAAGTTTTTCTTCCAAGTATTTTTCTAAAAGCTTTTCATTCATCAAATGAAAATTTGTTCTTTCTTTACCATTCAAAACGGTCGTTTTTGAGAAAATGGTATCATTTATGCGTATTTCTTGCAAGCATAACGTTTTCCAGCCGCAGTCCCGGGATGAGAAATTTCGTGATTCAAGCTACTCGTTTCGTTGTTCCCCCGAGGGTTTTTTTGAAAGCCTATTAGTTTTAACTGTAAATTTGTGTGACTCTTTTCACTTCCAAACGGCAGTTATTGAGAAAATTTTCGTATTCATACGTATTTCTTGCAAACAAAATTTTCATCCGCAGTACCGGGATGAGAAATTTTGTGATTCAATTGTGGCGTTTAGTTTTTACCTCAGCGGTTTTTTAAAGATTAAAATTCATTGAATGAATATTTGGTCGCCTCTCTTCCTTTAAGGGCAGTCGCTGATATGAAAGTTCCGTTAATATACTTATTTTTTAAACATAATAATTTTCCTCCGCAGTCCCGGGATGAAAAATTTCGCGAATCAATTCTTGTCTAAATTTTTCTTCCAAGTGCTTTTTTAAAAGCTTTTCGTTCATCAAATGAAAATTTGTTCTTTCTTTACCATTCAAAACGGTCGTTTTTCAGAAAATGGTATCATTTAACGTATTTTTTGAAAGCATAAAGTTTTCCAGCCGCAGTCCCGGGATGAAAAATTTCGTGATTCAAGCGACTCGTTTTGTTGTTCCCCCGAGGGTTTTTTGGAAGCCTGTTAGTTTTAATTGTAAATTTGTTTGACTCTTTTCATTTCCAAACGGCAGTTATTCTGAAAATTTTCGTATTCAAACTTATTTCTTGCAAACAAAATTTTTCATCCGCAGTACCGGGATGAGAAATTTTGTGATTCAATTGTGGCGTTTAGTTTTACCTCAGCGGTTTTTTAAAGCTTAAAATTCATTGAATGAATATTTGGTCGCCTCTCTTCCTTTAAGGGCAGTCGCTGATATGAAAGTTTCGTTTATATACTTATTTTTTAAACATAATAATTTTCCTCCGCAGTCTCGGGATGAAAAATATCGCGAGTCAATTTTCGTGTTTTTCTTCCAAGTGCTTTTTTAAAAGCTTTTCATTCATCAAATGAAAATTTGGTCTTTCTTTACCATTCAAAACGCACGTTTTTGAGAAAATGGTATCATTTATACGTATTTTTTGAAAGCATAAAGTTTTCCAGCCGCAGTCCCAGGATGAGAAATTTCGTGATTCAAGCGACTCGTTTTGTTGTTCCCCCGAGGGTTTTTTAAAAAGACTGTTAGTTTTAATTGTAAATTTGTGTTACTCTTTTCATTTCCAAACGGCAGTTATTGGGAAAACTTTCGTATTCAAAAGTATTTCTATCAAACATAAAATTTTTCATCCGCAGTACCGGGATGAGAAATTTTGTGATTGAATTGTGGCGTTTAGTTTTAAACTCAGCGGTTTTTTTGAAGCTTAAAATTCATTGAATGAATATTTGGTCGCCTTTCTTCCTTTCAAAGCACTCGCTATTATAAAAGTTTCGTTAATATACGTATTTTTTAAACATAATAAATTTCCTCCGCAGTCCCGGGATGAGTAATTTCGCGAATCAATTTTCGTGTAGGTTTTTCTTCCAAGTGCTTTTTAAAAGGCTCTTCATTCATCAAATGAAAATTTGTTCCTTTCTTTACCTTTCAAAACGGTCGTTTTTGAGAAAATGGTATCATTTATACGTATTTCTTGCAAGCATAACGTTTTCCAGCCGCAGTCCCGGGATGAGAAATTTCGTGATTCAAGCGACTCATTTAGTTGTTCCCCCGAGGGTTTTTCTTGGAAGCCTGTTAGTTTTTATTGTAAATTTGTGTTACTCTTTTCATTTCCAAACGGCAGTTATTGGGAAAACTTTCGTATTCAAAAGTTTTTCTATCAAACATCAAATTTTTCATCCGCAGTACCGGGATGAGAAATTTTGTGATTGAATTGTGGCGTTTAGTTTTAACCTCAGCGGTTTTTTTGAAGCTTAAAATTCATTGAATGAATATTTGGTCGCCTTTCTTCCTTTCAAAGCACTCGCTATTATAAAAGTTTCGTTAATATACGTATTTTTTAAACATAATAATTTTCCTCCGCAGTCCCGGGATTAAAAATTTCGCGAATCAATTCTTGTCTAAATTTTTCTTCCAAGTGCTTTTTTAAAAGCTTTTCGTTCATCAAATGAAAATTTGTTCTTTCTTTACCATTCAAAACGGTCGTTTTTCAGAAAATGGTATCATTTAACGTATTTTTTGAAAGCATAAAGTTTTCCAGCCGCAGTCCCGGGATGAAAAATTTCGTGATTCAAGCGACTCGTTTTGTTGTTCCCCCGAGGGTTTTTTGGAAGCCTGTTAGTTTTAATTGTAAATTTGTTTGACTCTTTTCATTTCCAAACGGCAGTTATTCTGAAAATTTTCGTATTCAAACTTATTTCTTGCAAACAAAATTTTTCATCCGCAGTACCGGGATGAGAAATTTTGTGATTCAATTGTGGCGTTTAGTTTTACCTCAGCGGTTTTTTAAAGCTTAAAATTCATTGAATGAATATTTGGTCGCCTCTCTTCCTTTAAGGGCAGTCGCTGATATGAAAGTTTCGTTTATATACTTATTTTTTAAACATAATAATTTTCCTCCGCAGTCTCGGGATGAAAAATATCGCGAGTCAATTTTCGTGTTTTTCTTCCAAGTGCTTTTTTAAAAGCTTTTCATTCATCAAATGAAAATTTGGTCTTTCTTTACCATTCAAAACGCACGTTTTTGAGAAAATGGTATCATTTATACGTATTTTTTGAAAGCATAAAGTTTTCCAGCCGCAGTCCCAGGATGAGAAATTTCGTGATTCAAGCGACTCGTTTTGTTGTTCCCCCGAGGGTTTTTTAAAAAGACTGTTAGTTTTAATTGTAAATTTGTGTTACTCTTTTCATTTCCAAACGGCAGTTATTGGGAAAACTTTCGTATTCAAAAGTATTTCTATCAAACATAAAATTTTTCATCCGCAGTACCGGGATGAGAAATTTTGTGATTGAATTGTGGCGTTTAGTTTTAAACTCAGCGGTTTTTTTGAAGCTTAAAATTCATTGAATGAATATTTGGTCGCCTTTCTTCCTTTCAAAGCACTCGCTATTATAAAAGTTTCGTTAATATACGTATTTTTTAAACATAATAAATTTCCTCCGCAGTCCCGGGATGAGTAATTTCGCGAATCAATTTTCGTGTAGGTTTTTCTTCCAAGTGCTTTTTAAAAGGCTCTTCATTCATCAAATGAAAATTTGTTCCTTTCTTTACCTTTCAAAACGGTCGTTTTTGAGAAAATGGTATCATTTATACGTATTTCTTGCAAGCATAACGTTTTCCAGCCGCAGTCCCGGGATGAGAAATTTCGTGATTCAAGCGACTCATTTAGTTGTTCCCCCGAGGGTTTTTCTTGGAAGCCTGTTAGTTTTTATTGTAAATTTGTGTTACTCTTTTCATTTCCAAACGGCAGTTATTGGGAAAACTTTCGTATTCAAAAGTTTTTCTATCAAACATCAAATTTTTCATCCGCAGTACCGGGATGAGAAATTTTGTGATTGAATTGTGGCGTTTAGTTTTAACCTCAGCGGTTTTTTTGAAGCTTAAAATTCATTGAATGAATATTTGGTCGCCTTTCTTCCTTTCAAAGCACTCGCTATTATAAAAGTTTCGTTAATATACGTATTTTTTAAACATAATAATTTTCCTCCGCAGTCCCGGGATTAAAAATTTCGCGAATCAATTCTTGTCTAAATTTTTCTTCCAAGTGCTTTTTTAAAAGCTTTTCATTCATCAAATGAAAATTTGTTCTTTCTTTACTATTCAAAACGGTCGTTTTTGAGATAATGGTATCATTTATACGTATTTTTTGCGAGCCTTAAGTTTTCCAGCCGCAGTCCCGGGATGAGAAATTTCGTGATTCAAGCGACTCGTTTAGTTGTTCCCCCGAGGGTTTTTTAAAAAGACTGTTAGTTTTAATTGTAAATTTGTGTGACTCTTTTCATTTCCAAACGGCAGTTATTGGGAAAATTTTCGTATTCATACGTTTTTCTTGCAAACAAAATTTTTCATCCGCAGTACCGGGATGAGAAATTTTGTGATTGAATTGTGGCGTTTAGTTTTTACCTCAGCGGTTTTTTAAATCTTAAAATTCATTGAATGAATATTTGGTTGCCTCCCTTCCTTTCAAAGCAGTCGCTGTTATAAAAGTTTCGTTAATATACGTACTTTTTAAACATAATAATTTTCCTCCGAGGTCCCGGGATTAGAAATTTCGTGAATCAATTTTCGTGTAAGTTTTTCTTCCAAGTATTTTTCTAAAAGCTTTTCATTCATCAAATGAAAATTCGTTCTTTCTTTACCATTCAAAACGGTCGTTTTTGAGAAAATGGTATCGTTTATGCGTATTTCTTGCAAGCATAACGTTTTCCAGCCACAGTCCCGGGATGAGAAATTTCGTGATTCAAGCGACTCGTTTCGTTGTTCCCCCGAGGGTTTTTTTGAAAGCCTATTAGTTTTAACTGTAAATTTGTGTGACTCTTTTCACTTCCAAACGGCAGTCATTGAGAAAATTTTCGTATTCATACGTATTTCTTGCAAACAAAATTTTTCATCCGCAGTACCGGGATGAGAAATTTTGTGATTCAATTGTGGCGTTTAGTTTTTACCTCAGCGGTTTTTTAAAGTTTAAAATTCATTGAATGAATATTTTGTCGCCTCTCTTCCTTTAAAAGCAGTCGCTGATATGAAAGTTTCGTTTATATACTTATTTTTTAAACATAATAATTTTCCTCCGCAGTCCCGGGATTAAAAATTTCGCGAATCAATTCTTGTCTAAATTTTTCTTCCAAGTGCTTTTTTAAAAGCTTTTCATTCATCAAATGAAAATTTGTTCTTTCTTTACCATTCAAAACGGTCGTTTTTGAGATAATGGTATCATTTATACGTATTTTTTGCAAGCATTAAGTTTTCCAGCCGCAGTCCCGGGATGAGAAATTTCGTGATTCAAGCGACTCGTTTAGTTGTTCCCCCGAGGGTTTTTTAAAAAGACTGTTAGTTTTAATTGTAAATTTGTCTGACTCTTTTCATTTCCAAACGGCATGTATTGGGTAAATTTTCGTATTCATACGTTTTTCTTGCAAACAAAATTTTTCATCCGCTGTACCGGGATGAGAAATTTTGTGATTCAATTGTGGCGTTTAGTTTTTACCTCAGCGGTTTTTTAAAGCTTAAAATTCATTGAATGAATATTTTGTCGCCTCTCTTCCTTTAAAGGCAGTCGCTGTTATAAAAGTTTCGTTAATATACTTATTTTTTAAACATAATAATTTTCCTCCGTAGTCCCGGGATGAAAAATTACGCGAATCAATTCTTGTCTAAATTTTTCTTCCAAGTGCTTTTTTAAAAGCTTTTCATTCATCAAATGAAAATGTGTTCTTTCTTTACCATTCAAAACGGTCGTTTTTCAGAAAATGGTATCATTAAACGTATTTTTTGAAAGCATAAAGTTTTCCAGCCGCAGTCCCGGGATGAAAAATTTCGTGATTCAAGCGACTCGTTTTGTTGTTCCCCCGAGGGTTTTTTAAAAAGACTGTTAGTTTTAATTGTAAATTTGTGTTACTCTTTTCATTTCCAAACGGCAGTTATTGGGAAAACTTTCGTATTCAAAGGTATTTCTTGCAAACAAAATTTTTCATCCGCAGTACCGGGATGAGAAATTTTGTGATTGAATTGTGGCGTTTAGTTTTTACCTCAGCGGTTTTTTAAATCTTAAAATTTATTGAATGAATATTTGGTTGCCTCCCTTCCTTTCAAAGCAGTCGCTGTTATAAAAGTTTCGTTAATATACGTACTTTTTAAACATAATTATTTTCCTCCGCAGTCCCGGGATGAGAAATTTCGTGAATCAATTTTCGTGTAAGTTTTTCTTCCAAGTATTTTTCTAAAAGCTTTTAATTCATCAAATGAAAATTTGTTCTTTCTTTACCATTCCAAACGGTCGTTTTTGAGAAAATGGTATCATTTATGCGTATTTCTTGCAAGCATAACGTTTTCCAGCCGCAGTCTCGGGATGAGAAATTTCGTGATTCAAGCAACTCGTTTCGTTGTTCCCCCGAGGGTTTTTTTGAAAGCCTATTAGTTTTAACTGTAAATTTGTGTGACTCTTTTCACTTCCAAACGGCAGTTATTGAGAAAATTTTCGTATTCATACGTATTTCTTGCAAACAAAATTTTCATCCGCAGTACCGGGATGAGAAATTTTGTGATTCAATTGTGGCGTTTAGTTTTTACCTCAGCGGTTTTTTAAAGCTTAAAATTCATTGAATGAATATTTGGTCGCCTCTCTTCCTTTAAGGGCAGTCGCTGATATGAAAGTTTCGTTTATATACTTATTTTTTAAACATAATAATTTTCCTCCGCAGTCCCGGGATGAAAAATTTCTTGTCTAAATTTTTCTTCCAAGTGCTTTTTTAAAAGCTTTTCATTCATCAAATGAAAATTTGTTCTTTCGTTACCATTCAAAACGGTCGTTTTTGAGAAAATGGTATCATTTAACGTATTTTTTGAAAGCATAAAGTTTTCCAGCCGAAGTCCCGGGATGAGAAATTTCGTGATTCAAGCGACGCGTTTTGTTGTTCCCCCGAGGGTTTTTTAAAAAGACTGTTAGTTTTAATTGTAAATTTGTGTACTCTTTTCATTTCCAAACGGCAGTTATTGGGAAAATTTTCGTATTCATACGTATTTCTTGCAAACAAAATTTTCATCCGCAGTACCGGGATGAGAAATTTTGTGATTCAATTGTGGCGTTTAGTTTAAACTCAGCGGTTTTTTTGAAGCTTAAAATTCATTGAATGAATATTTGGTCGCCTTTCTTCCTTTCAAAGCACTCGCTATTATAAAAGTTTCGTTAATATACGTATTTTTTAAACATAAAAATTTTCCTCCGCAGTCCCGGGATGAGTAATTTCGCGAATCAATTTTCGTGTAGGTTTTTCTTCCAAGTGCTTTTTAAAAGGCTCTTCATTCATCAAATGAAAATTTGTTCCTTTCTTTACCTTTCAAAACGGTCGTTTTTGAGAAAATGGTATCATTTATACGTATTTCTTGCAAGCATAACGTTTTTCAGCCGCAGTCCCGGTTTGAGAAATTTCGTGATTCAAGCGACTTATTTAGTTGTTCCCCCGAGGGTTTTTTTTGGAAGCCTGTTAGTTTTTATTGTAAATTTGTGTTACTCTTTTCATTTCCAAACGGCAGTTATTGGGAAAACTTTCGTATTCAAAAGTATTTCTATCAAAAATCAAATTTTTCATCCGCAGTACCGGGATGAGAAATTTTGTGATTGAATTGTGGCGTTTAGTTTTAACCTCAGCGGTTTTTTTGAAGCTTAAAATTCATTGAATGAATATTTGGTCGCCTTTCTTCCTTTCAAAGCACTCGCTATTATAAAAGTTTCGTTAATATACGTATTTTTTAAACATAATAATTTTCCTCCGCAGTCCCGGGATTAAAAATTTCGCGAATCAATTCTTGTCTAAATTTTTCTTCCAAGTGCTTTTTAAAAGCTTTTTATTCATCAAATGAAAATTTGTTCTTTCTTTACTATTCAAAACGGTCGTTTTTGAGATAATGGTATCATTTATACGTATTTTTTGCAAGCATTAAGTTTTCCAGCCGCAGTCCCGGGATGAGAAATTTCGTGATTCAAGCGACTCGTTTAGTTGTTCCCCCGAGGGTTCTTTAAGAAGACTGTTAGTTTTAATTGTAAATTTGTTTGACTCTTTTCATTTCCAAACGGCAGATATTGGGAAAATTTTCGTATTCATACGTTTTTCTTGCAAACAAAATTTTTCATCCGCAGTACCGGGATGAGAAATTTTGTGATTGAATTGTGGCGTTTAGTTTTTACCTCAGCGGTTTTTTAAATCTTAAAATTCATTGAATGAATATTTGGTTGCCTCCCTTCCTTTCAAAGCAGTCGCTGTTATAAAAGTTTCGTTAATATACGTACTTTTTAAACATAATAATTTTCCTCCGAGGTCCCGGGATGAGAAATTTCGTGAATCAATTTTCGTGTAAGTTTTTCTTCCAAGTATTTTTCTAAAAGCTTTTCATTCATCAAATGAAAATTTGTTCTTTCTTTACCATTCAAAACGGTCGTTTTTGAGAAAATGGTATCATTTATACGTATTTCTTGCAAGCATAACGTTTTCCAGCCGCAGTCCCGGGATGAAAAATTTCGTGATTCAAGCGACTCGTTTAGTTGTTCCCCCGAGGGTTTTTTAAAAAGACTGTTAGTTTTAATTGTAAATTTGTGTGACTCTTTTCATTTCCAAACGGCAGTTATTGGGTAAATTTTCGTATTCAAACGTTTTTCTTGCAAACAAAATTTTTCATCCGCTGTACCGGGATGAGAAATTTTGTGATTCAATTGTGGCGTTTAGTTTTTACCTCAGCAGTTTTTTAAAGCTTAAAATTCATTGAATGAATATTTTGTCGCCTCTCTTCCTTTAAAGGCAGTCGCTGTTATAAAAGTTTCGTTAATATACTTATTTTTTAAACATAATAATTTTCCTCCGCAGTCCCGGGATGAAAAATTTCGCGAATCAATTCTTGTCTAAATTTTTCTTCCAAGTGCTTTTTTTAAAGCTTTTCATTCATCAAATGAAAATTTGTTCTTTCTTTACCATTCAAAACGGTCGTTTTTGAGAAAATGATATCATTAAACGTATTTTTTGAAAGCATAAAGTTTTCCAGCCGCAGTCCCGGGATGAAAAATTTCGTGATTCAAGCGACTCGTTTTGTTGTTCCCCCGAGGGTTTTTTAAAAAGACTGTTAGTTTTAATTGTAAATTTGTGTTACTCTTTTCATTTCCAAACGGCAGTTATTGGGAAAACTTTCGTATTCAAAGGTATTTCTTGCAAACATAAAATTTTTCATCCGCAGTACCGGGATGAGAAATTTTGTGATTGAATTGTGGCGTTTAGTTTTTACCTCAGCGGTTTTTTAAATCTTAAAATTCATTGAATGAATATTTGGTTGCCTCCCTTCCTTTCAAAGCAGTCGCTGTTATAAAAGTTTCGTTAATATACGTACTTTTTAAACATAATTATTTTCCTCCGCAGTCCCGGGATGAGAAATTTCGTGAATCAATTTTCGTGTAAGTTTTTCTTCCAAGTATATTTCTAAAAGCTTTTCATTCATCAAATGAAAATTTGTTCTTTCTTTACCATTCAAAAGGGTCGTTTTTGAGAAAATGGTATCATTTATGCGTATTTCTTGCAAGCATAACGTTTTCCATCCGCAGTCCCGGGATGAGAAATTTCGTGATTCAAGCGACTTGTTTCGTTGTTCCCCCGAGGGTTTTTTTGAAAGCCTATTAGTTTTAACTGTAAATTTGTGTGACTCTTTTCACTTCCAAACGGCAGTTATTGAGAAAATTTTCGTATTCATACGTATTTCTTGCAAACAAAATTTTCATCCGCAGTACCGGGATGAGAAATTTTGTGATTCAATTGTGGCGTTTAGTTTTTACCTCAGCGGTTTTTTAAAGCTTAAAATTCATTGAATGAATATTAAGTCGCCTCTCTTCCTTTAAGGGCAGTCGCTGATATGAAAGTTTCGTTTATATACATATTTTTTAAACATAATAATTTTCCTCCGCAGTCCCGGGATGAAAAATTTCGCGAATCAATTCTTGTCTAAATTTTTCTTCCAAGTGCTTTTTTAAAAGCTTTTCATTCATCAAATGAAAAATTGTTCTTTCTTTACCATTCAAAACGGTCGTTTTTGAGTAAATGGTGTCATTAAACGTATTTTTTTGAAAGCATAAAGTTTTCCAGTCGAAGTCCCGGGATGAGAAATTTCGTGATTCAAGCGACTCGTTTGGTTGTTCCCCCGAGGGTTTTTTAAAAAGACTTAGTTTTAATTGTAAATTTGTGTTACTCTTTTCATTTCCAAACGGCAGTTATTGGGAAAACTTTCGTATTCAAAAGTATTTTTATCAAACATAAAATTTTTCATCCGCAGTACCGGGATGAGAAATTTTGTGATTGAAATGTGGCGTTTAGTTTTAACCTCAGCGGTTTTTTTGAAGCTTAAAATTCATTGAATGAATATTTGGTCGCCTTTCTTCCTTTCAAAGCACTCGCTATTATAAAAGTTTCGTTAATATACGTATTTTTTAAACATAATAATTTTCCTCCGCAGTCCCGGGATGAGTAATTTCGCGAATCAATTTTCGTGTAAGTTTTTCTTCCAAGTGCTTTTTTAAAGGCTCTTCATTCATCAAATGAAAATTTGTTCCTTTCTTTACATTTCAAAACGGTCGTTTTTGAGAAAATGGTATCATTTATACGTATTTCTTGCAAGCATAACGTTTTCCAGCCGCAGTCCCGGGATGAGAAATTTCGTGATTCAAGCGACTCGTTTAGTTGTTCCCCCGAGGGTTTTTTTGGAAGCCTGTTAGTTTTAATTGTAAATTTGTTTGACTCTTTTCATTTCCAAACGGCAGTTATTCAGAAAATTTTCGTATTCAAACTTATTTCTTGCAAACAAAATTTTTCATCCGCAGTACCGGGATGAGAAATTTTGTGATTCAATTGTGGCGTTTAGTTTTACCTCAGCGGTTTTTTAAAGCTTAAAATTCATTGAATGAATATTTGGTCGCCTCTCTTCCTTTAAGGGCAGTCGCTGATATGAAAGTTTCGTTTATATACTTATTTTTTAAACATAATAATTTTCCTCCGCAGTCTCGGGATGAAAAATATCGCGAATCAATTTTCGTGTTTTTCTTCCAAGTGCTTTTTTAAAAGCTTTTCATTCATCAAATGAAAATTTGGTCTTCCTTTACCATTCAAAACGCACGTTTTTGAGAAAATGGTATCATTTATACGTATTTTTTGAAAGCATAAAGTTTTCCAGCCGCAGTCCCAGGATGAGAAATTTCGTGATTCAAGCGACTCGTTTTGTTGTTCCCCAGAGGGTTTTTTAAAAAGACTGTTAGTTTTAATTGTAAATTTGTGTTACTCTTTTCATTTCCAAACGGCAGTTATTGGGAAAACTTTCGTATTCAAAAGTATTTCTATCAAACATAAAATTTTTCATCCGCAGTACCGGGATGAGAAATTTTGTGATTGAATTGTGGCGTTTAGTTTTAAACTCAGCGGTTTTTTTGAAGCTTAAAATTCATTGAATGAATATTTGGTCGCCTTTCTTCCTTTCAAAGCACTCGCTATTATAAAAGTTTCGTTAATAAACGTATTTTTTAAACATAATAATTTTCCTCCGCAGTCCCGGGATGAGTAATTTCGCGAATCAATTTTCGTGTAGGTTTTTTTTCCAAGTGCTTTTTAAAAGGCTCTTCATTCATCAAATGAAAATTTGTTCCTTTATTTACCTTTCAAAACGGTCGTTTTTGAGAAAATGGTATCATTTATACGTATTTCTTGCAAGCATAACGTTTTCCAGCCGCAGTCCCGGGATGAGAAATTTCGTGATTCAAGCGACTCATTTAGTTGTTCCCCCGAGGGTTTTTCTTGGAAGCCTGTTAGTTTTTATTGTAAATTTGTGTTACTCTTTTCATTTCCAAACGGCAGTTATTGGGAAAACTTTCGTATTCAAAAGTTTTTCTATCAAACATCAAATTTTTCATCCGCAGTACCGGGATGAGAAATTTTGTGATTGAATTGTGGCGTTTAGTTTTAACCTCAGCGGTTTTTTTGAAGCTTAAAATTCATTGAATGAATATTTGGTCGCCTTTCTTCCTTTCAAAGCACTCGCTATTATAAAAGTTTCGTTAATATACGTATTTTTTAAACATAATAATTTTCCTCCGCAGTCCCGGGATTAAAAATTTCGCGAATCAATTCTTGTCTAAATTTTTCTTCCAAGTGCTTTTTTAAAAGCTTTTCATTCATCAAATGAAAATTTGTTCTTTCTTTACTATTCAAAACGGTCGTTTTTGAGATAATGGTATCATTTATACGTATTTTTTGCGAGCCTTAAGTTTTCCAGCCGCAGTCCCGGGATGAGAAATTTCGTGATTCAAGCGACTCGTTTAGTTGTTCCCCCGAGGGTTTTTTAAAAAGACTGTTAGTTTTAATTGTAAATTTGTGTGACTCTTTTCATTTCCAAACGGCAGTTATTAGGAAAATTTTCGTATTCATACGTTTTTCTTGCAAACAAAATTTTTCATCCGCAGTACCGGGATGAGAAATTTTGTGATTGAATTGTGGCGTTTAGTTTTTACCTCAGCGGTTTTTTAAATCTTAAAATTCATTGAATGAATATTTGGTTGCCTCCCTTCCTTTCAAAGCAGTCGCTGTTATAAAAGTTTCGTTAATATACGTACTTTTTAAACATAATAATTTTCCTCCGAGGTCCCGGGATTAGAAATTTCGTGAATCAATTTTCGTGTAAGTTTTTCTTCCAAGTAGTTTTCTAAAAGCTTTTCATTCATCAAATGAAAATTCGTTCTTTCTTTACCATTCAAAACGGTCGTTTTTGAGAAAATGGTATCGTTTATGCGTATTTCTTGCAAGCATAACGTTTTCCAGCCACAGTCCCGGGATGAGAAATTTCGTGATTCAAGCGACTCGTTTCGTTGTTCCCCCGAGGGTTTTTTTGAAAGCCTATTAGTTTTAACTGTAAATTTGTGTGACTCTTTTCACTTCCAAACGGCAGTCATTGAGAAAATTTTCGTATTCATACGTATTTCTTGCAAACAAAATTTTTCATCCGCAGTACCGGGATGAGAAATTTTGTGATTCAATTGTGGCGTTTAGTTTTTACCTCAGCGGTTTTTTAAAGTTTAAAATTCATTGAATGAATATTTTGTCGCCTCTCTTCCTTTAAAAGCAGTCGCTGATATGAAAGTTTCGTTTATATACTTATTTTTTAAACATAATAATTTTCCTCCGCAGTCCCGGGATTAAAAATTTCGCGAATCAATTCTTGTCTAAATTTTTCTTCCAAGTGCTTTTTTAAAAGCTTTTCATTCATCAAATGAAAATTTGTTCTTTCTTTACCATTCAAAACGGTCGTTTTTGAGATAATGGTATCATTTATACGTATTTTTTGCAAGCATTAAGTTTTCCAGCCGCAGTCCCGGGATGAGAAATTTCGTGATTCAAGCGACTCGTTTAGTTGTTCCCCCGAGGGTTTTTTAAAAAGACTGTTAGTTTTAATTGTAAATTTGTCTGACTCTTTTCATTTCCAAACGGCAGTTATTGGGTAAATTTTCGTATTCATACGTTTTTCTTGCAAACAAAATTTTTCATCCGCTGTACCGGGATGAGAAATTTTGTGATTCAATTGTGGCGTTTAGTTTTTACCTCAGCGGTTTTTTAAAGCTTAAAATTCATTGAATGAATATTTTGTCGCCTCTCTTCCTTTAAAGGCAGTCGCTGTTATAAAAGTTTCGTTAATATACTTATTTTTTAAACATAATAATTTTCCTCCGTAGTCCCGGGATGAAAAATTACGCGAATCAATTCTTGTCTAAATTTTTCTTCCAAGTGCTTTTTTAAAAGCTTTTCATTCATCAAATGAAAATGTGTTCTTTCTTTACCATTCAAAACGGTCGTTTTTCAGAAAATGGTATCATTAAACGTATTTTTTGAAAGCATAAAGTTTTCCAGCCGCAGTCCCGGGATGAAAAATTTCGTGATTCAAGCGACTCGTTTTGTTGTTCCCCCGAGGGTTTTTTAAAAAGACTGTTAGTTTTAATTGTAAATTTGTGTTACTCTTTTCATTTCCAAACGGCAGTTATTGGGAAAACTTTCGTATTCAAAGGTATTTCTTGCAAACAAAATTTTTCATCCGCAGTACCGGGATGAGAAATTTTGTGATTGAATTGTGGCGTTTAGTTTTTACCTCAGCGGTTTTTTAAATCTTAAAATTTATTGAATGAATATTTGGTTGCCTCCCTTCCTTTCAAAGCAGTCGCTGTTATAAAAGTTTCGTTAATATACGTACTTTTTAAACATAATTATTTTCCTCCGCAGTCCCGGGATGAGAAATTTCGTGAATCAATTTTCGTGTAAGTTTTTCTTCCAAGTATTTTTCTAAAAGCTTTTCATTCATCAAATGAAAATTTGTTCTTTCTTTACCATTCCAAACGGTCGTTTTTGAGAAAATGGTATCATTTATGCGTATTTCTTGCAAGCATAACGTTTTCCAGCCGCAGTCTCGGGATGAGAAATTTCGTGATTCAAGCAACTCGTTTCGTTGTTCCCCCGAGGGTTTTTTTGAAAGCCTATTAGTTTTAACTGTAAATTTGTGTGACTCTTTTCACTTCCAAACGGCAGTTATTGAGAAAATTTTCGTATTCATACGTATTTCTTGCAAACAAAATTTTCATCCGCAGTACCGGGATGAGAAATTTTGTGATTCAATTGTGGCGTTTAGTTTTTACCTCAGCGGTTTTTTAAAGCTTAAAATTCATTGAATGAATATTTGGTCGCCTCTCTTCCTTTAAGGGCAGTCGCTGATATGAAAGTTTCGTTTATATACTTATTTTTTAAACATAATAATTTTCCTCCGCAGTCCCGGGATGAAAAATTTCTTGTCTAAATTTTTCTTCCAAGTGCTTTTTTAAAAGCTTTTCATTCATCAAATGAAAATTTGTTCTTTCGTTACCATTCAAAACGGTCGTTTTTGAGAAAATGGTATCATTTAACGTATTTTTTGAAAGCATAAAGTTTTCCAGCCGAAGTCCCGGGATGAGAAATTTCGTGATTCAAGCGACGCGTTTTGTTGTTCCCCCGAGGGTTTTTTAAAAAGACTGTTAGTTTTAATTGTAAATTTGTGTTACTCTTTTCATTTCCAAACGGCAGTTATTGGGAAAATTTTCGTATTCATACGTATTTCTTGCAAACAAAATTTTCATCCGCAGTACCGGGATGAGAAATTTTGTGATTCAATTGTGGCGTTTAGTTTTTACCTCAGCGGTTTTTTAAAGCTTAAAATTCATTGAATGAATATTTGGTCGCCTCTCTTCCTTTAAGGGCAGTCGCTGATATGAAAGTTTCGTTTATATACTTATTTTTTAAACATAATAATTTTCCTCCGCAGTCCCGGGATGAAAAATTTCTTGTCTAAATTTTTCTTCCGAGTGCTTTTTTAAAAGCTTTTCATTCATCAAATGAAAATTTGTTCTTTCTTTACCATTTAAAACGGTCGTTTTTGAGAAAATGGTATCATTAAACGTATTTTTTGAAAGCATAAAGTTTTCCAGCCGAAGGCCCGGGATGAGAAATTTCGTGATTCAAGCGACGCGTTTTGTTGTTCCCCCGAGGGTTTTTTAAAAAGACTGTTAGTTTTAATTGTAAATTTGTGTTACTCTTTTCATTTCCAAACGGCAGTTATTGGGAAAACTTTCGTATTCAAAAGTATTTTTATCAAACATAAAATTTTTCATCCGCAGTACCGGGATGAGAAATTTAGTGATTGAATTGTGGCGTTTACTTTAAACTCAGCGGTTTTTTTGAAGCTTAAAATTCATTGAATGAATATTTGGTCGCCTTTCTTCCTTTCAAAGCACTCGCTATTATAAAAGTTTCGTTAATATACGTATTTTTTAAACATAAAAATTTTCCTCCGCAGTCCCGGGATGAGTAATTTCGCGAATCAATTTTCGTGTAGGTTTTTCTTCCAAGTGCTTTTTAAAAGGCTCTTCATTCATCAAATGAAAATTTGTTCCTTTCTTTACCTTTCAAAACGGTCGTTTTTGAGAAAATGGTATCATTTATACGTATTTCTTGCAAGCATAACGTTTTCCAGCCGCAGTCCCGGTTTGAGAAATTTCGTGATTCAAGCGACTTATTTAGTTGTTCCCCCGAGGGTTTTTTTTGGAAGCCTGTTAGTTTTTATTGTAAATTTGTGTTACTCTTTTCATTTCCAAACGGCAGTTATTGGGAAAACTTTCGTATTCAAAAGTATTTCTATCAAAAATCAAATTTTTCATCCGCAGTACCGGGATGAGAAATTTTGTGATTGAATTGTGGCGTTTAGTTTTAACCTCAGCGGTTTTTTTGAAGCTTAAAATTCATTGAATGAATATTTGGTCGCCTTTCTTCCTTTCAAAGCACTCGCTATTATAAAAGTTTCGTTAATATACGTATTTTTTAAACATAATAATTTTCCTCCGCAGTCCCGGGATTAAAAATTTCGCGAATCAATTCTTGTCTAAATTTTTCTTCCAAGTGCTTTTTAAAAGCTTTTCATTCATCAAATGAAAATTTGTTCTTTCTTTACTATTCAAAACGGTCGTTTTTGAGATAATGGTATCATTTATACGTATTTTTTGCAAGCATTAAGTTTTCCAGCCGCAGTCCCGGGATGAGAAATTTCGTGATTCAAGCGACTCGTTTAGTTGTTCCCCCGAGGGTTCTTTAAGAAGACTGTTAGTTTTAATTGTAAATTTGTTTGACTCTTTTCATTTCCAAACGGCAGATATTGGGAAAATTTTCGTATTCATACGTTTTTCTTGCAAACAAAATTTTTCATCCGCAGTACCGGGATGAGAAATTTTGTGATTGAATTGTGGCGTTTAGTTTTTACCTCAGCGGTTTTTTAAATCTTAAAATTCATTGAATGAATATTTGGTTGCCTCCCTTCCTTTCAAAGCAGTCGCTGTTATAAAAGTTTCGTTAATATACGTACTTTTTAAACATAATAATTTTCCTCCGAGGTCCCGGGATGAGAAATTTCGTGAATCAATTTTCGTGTAAGTTTTTCTTCCAAGTATTTTTCTAAAAGCTTTTCATTCATCAAATGAAAATTTGTTCTTTCTTTACCATTCAAAACGGTCGTTTTTGAGAAAATGGTATCATTTATACGTATTTCTTGCAAGCATAATCCAGCCGCAGTCCCGGGATGAAAAATTTCGTGATTCAAGCGACTCGTTTAGTTGTTCCCCCGAGGGTTTTTTAAAAAGACTTAGTTTTAATTGTAAATTTGTGTGACTCTTTTCATTTCCAAACGGCAGTTATTGGGTAAATTTTCGTATTCAAACGTTTTTCTTGCAAACAAAATTTTTCATCCGCTGTACCGGGATGAGAAATTTTGTGATTCAATTGTGGCGTTTAGTTTTTACCTCAGCAGTTTTTTAAAGCTTAAAATTCATTGAATGAATATTTTGTCGCCTCTCTTCCTTTAAAGGCAGTCGCTGTTATAAAAGTTTCGTTAATATACTTATTTTTTAAACATAATAATTTTCCTCCGCAGTCCCGGGATGAAAAATTTCGCGAATCAATTCTTGTCTAAATTTTTCTTCCAAGTGCTTTTTTTAAAGCTTTTCATTCATCAAATGAAAATTTGTTCTTTCTTTACCATTCAAAACGGTCGTTTTTGAGAAAATGATATCATTAAACGTATTTTTTGAAAGCATAAAGTTTTCCAGCCGCAGTCCCGGGATGAAAAATTTCGTGATTCAAGCGACTCGTTTTGTTGTTCCCCCGAGGGTTTTTTAAAAAGACTGTTAGTTTTAATTGTAAATTTGTGTTACTCTTTTCATTTCCAAACGGCAGTTATTGGGAAAACTTTCGTATTCAAAGGTATTTCTTGCAAACATAAAATTTTTCATCCGCAGTACCGGGATGAGAAATTTTGTGATTGAATTGTGGCGTTTAGTTTTTACCTCAGCGGTTTTTTAAATCTTAAAATTCATTGAATGAATATTTGGTTGCCTCCCTTCCTTTCAAAGCAGTCGCTGTTATAAAAGTTTCGTTAATATACGTACTTTTTAAACATAATTATTTTCCTCCGCAGTCCCGGGATGAGAAATTTCGTGAATCAATTTTCGTGTAAGTTTTTCTTCCAAGTATATTTCTAAAAGCTTTTCATTCATCAAATGAAAATTTGTTCTTTCTTTACCATTCAAAAGGGTCGTTTTTGAGAAAATGGTATCATTTATGCGTATTTCTTGCAAGCATAACGTTTTCCATCCGCAGTCCCGGGATGAGAAATTTCGTGATTCAAGCGACTTGTTTCGTTGTTCCCCCGAGGGTTTTTTTGAAAGCCTATTAGTTTTAACTGTAAATTTGTGTGACTCTTTTCACTTCCAAACGGCAGTTATTGAGAAAATTTTCGTATTCATACGTATTTCTTGCAAACAAAATTTTCATCCGCAGTACCGGGATGAGAAATTTTGTGATTCAATTGTGGCGTTTAGTTTTTACCTCAGCGGTTTTTTAAAGCTTAAAATTCATTGAATGAATATTAAGTCGCCTCTCTTCCTTTAAGGGCAGTCGCTGATATGAAAGTTTCGTTTATATACATATTTTTTTAAACATAATAATTTTCCTCCGCAGTCCCGGGATGAAAAATTTCGCGAATCAATTCTTGTCTAAATTTTTCTTCCAAGTGCTTTTTTAAAAGCTTTTCATTCATCGAATGAAAATTTGTTCTTTCTTTACCATTCAAAACGGTCGTTTTTGAGTAAATGGTGTCATTAAACGTATTTTTTTGAAAGCATAAAGTTTTCCAGTCGAAGTCCCGGGATGAGAAATTTCGTGATTCAAGCGACTCGTTTGGTTGTTCCCCCGAGGGTTTTTTAAAAAGACTTAGTTTTAATTGTAAATTTGTGTTACTCTTTTCATTTCCAAACGGCAGTTATTGGGAAAACTTTCGTATTCAAAAGTATTTTTATCAAACATAAAATTTTTCATCCGCAGTACCGGGATGAGAAATTTTGTGATTGAAATGTGGCGTTTAGTTTTAACCTCAGCGGTTTTTTTTGAAGCTTAAAATTCATTGAATGAATATTTGGTCGCCTTTCTTCCTTTCAAAGCACTCGCTATTATAAAAGTTTCGTTAATATACGTATTTTTTAAACATAATAATTTTCCTCCGCAGTCCCGGGATGAGTAATTTCGCGAATCAATTTTCGTGTAAGTTTTTCTTCCAAGTGCTTTTTTAAAGGCTCTTCATTCATCAAATGAAAATTTGTTCCTTTCTTTACATTTCAAAACGGTCGTTTTTGAGAAAATGGTATCATTTATACGTATTTCTTGCAAGCATAACGTTTTCCAGCCGCAGTCCCGGGATGAGAAATTTCGTGATTCAAGCGACTCGTTTAGTTGTTCCCCCGAGGGTTTTTTTGGAAGCCTGTTAGTTTTAATTGTAAATTTGTTTGACTCTTTTCATTTCCAAACGGCAGTTATTCAGAAAATTTTCGTATTCAAACTTATTTCTTGCAAACAAAATTTTTCATCCGCAGTACCGGGATGAGAAATTTTGTGATTCAATTGTGGCGTTTAGTTTTACCTCAGCGGTTTTTTAAAGCTTAAAATTCATTGAATGAATATTTGGTCACCTCTCTTCCTTTAAGGGCAGTCGCTGATATGAAAGTTTCGTTTATATACTTATTTTTTAAACATAATAATTTTTCCTCCGCAGTCTCGGGATGAAAAATATCGCGAATCAATTTTCGTGTTTTTCTTCCAAGTGCTTTTTTAAAAGCTTTTCATTCATCAAATGAAAATTTGGTCTTTCTTTACCATTCAAAACGCACGTTTTTGAGAAAATGGTATCATTTATACGTATTTTTTGAAAGCATAAAGTTTTCCAGCCGCAGTCCCAGGATGAGAAATTTCGTGATTCAAGCGACTCGTTTTGTTGTTCCCCAGAGGGTTTTTTAAAAAGACTGTTAGTTTTAATTGTAAATTTGTGTTACTCTTTTCATTTCCAAACGGCAGTTATTGGGAAAACTTTCGTATTCAAAAGTATTTCTATCAAACATAAAATTTTTCATCCGCAGTACCGGGATGAGAAATTTTGTGATTGAATTGTGGCGTTTAGTTTTAAACTCAGCGGTTTTTTTTGAAGCTTAAAATTCATTGAATGAATATTTGGTCGCCTTTCTTCCTTTCAAAGCACTCGCTATTATAAAAGTTTCGTTAATAAACGTATTTTTTAAACATAATAATTTTCCTCCGCAGTCCCGGGATGAGTAATTTCGCGAATCAATTTTCGTGTAGGTTTTTTTTCCAAGTGCTTTTTAAAAGGCTCTTCATTCATCAAATGAAAATTTGTTCCTTTATTTACCTTTCAAAACGGTCGTTTTTGAGAAAATGGTATCATTTATACGTATTTCTTGCAAGCATAACGTTTTCCAGCCGCAGTCCCGGGATGAGAAATTTCGTGATTCAAGCGACTCATTTAGTTGTTCCCCCGAGGGTTTTTTTTGGAAGCCTGTTAGTTTTTATTGTAAATTTGTGTTACTCTTTTCATTTCCAAACGGCAGTTATTGGGAAAACTTTCGTATTCAAAAGTATTTCTATCAAACATCAAATTTTTCATCCGCAGTACCGGGATGAGAAATTTTGTGATTGAATTGTGGCGTTTAGTTTTAACCTCAGCGGTTTTTTTGAAGCTTAAAATTCATTGAATGAATATTTGGTCGCCTTTCTTCCTTTCAAAGCACTCGCTATTATAAAAGTTTCGTTAATATACGTATTTTTTAAACATAATAATTTTCCTCCGCAGTCCCGGGATTAAAAATTTCGCGAATCAATTCTTGTCTAAATTTTTCTTCCAAGTGCTTTTTTAAAAGCTTTTCATTCATCAAATGAAAATTTGTTCTTTCTTTACTATTCAAAACGGTCGTTTTTGAGATAATGGTATCATTTATACGTATTTTTTGCAAGCATTAAGTTTTCCAGCCGCAGTCCCGGGATGAGAAATTTCGTGATTCAAGCGACTCGTTTAGTTGTTCCCCCGAGGGTTTTTTAAAAAGACTGTTAGTTTTAATTGTAAATTTGTGTGACTGTTTTCATTTCCAAACGGCAGTTATTGGGAAAATTTTCGTATTCATACGTTTTTCTTGCAAACAAAATTTTTCATCCGCAGTACCGGGATGAGAAATTTTGTGATTGAATTGTGGCGTTTAGTTTTTACCTCAGCGGTTTTTTAAATCTTAAAATTCATTGAATGAATATTTGGTTGCCTCCCTTCCTTTCAAAGCAGTCGCTGTTATAAAAGTTTCGTTAATATACGTACTTTTTAAACATAATAATTTTCCTCCGAGGTCCCGGGATGAGAAATTTCGTGAATCAGTTTTCGTGTAAGTTTTTCTTCCAAGTATTTTTCTTAAAGCTTTTCATTCATCAAATGAAAATTTGTTCATTCTTTACCATTCAAAACGGTCGTTTTTGAGAAAATGGTATCATTTATACGTATTTCTTGCCAGCATAACGTTTTCCAGCCGCAGTCCCAGGATGAAAAATTTCGTGATTCAAGCGACTCGTTTCGTTGTTCCCCCGAGGGTTTTTTTGAAAGCCTATTAGTTTTAACTGTAAATTTGTGTGACTCTTTTCACTTCCAAACGGCAGTTATTGAGAAAATTTTCGTATCCATACGTATTTCTTGCAAACAAAATTTTTCATCCGCAGTACCGGGATGAGAAATTTTGTGATTCAATTGTGGCGTTTAGTTTTTACCTCAGCGGTTTTTTAAAGTTTAAAATTCATTGAATGAATATTTTGTCGCCTCTCTTCCTTTAAAGGCAGTCGCTGTTATAAAAGTTTCGTTAATATACTTATTTTTTAAACATAAAAATTTTCCTCCGCAGTCCCGGGATTAAAAATTTCGCGAATCAATTCTGGTCTAAATTTTTCTTCCAAGTGCTTTTTTAAAAGCTTTTCATTCATCAAATGAAAATTTGTTCTTTCTTTACCATTCAAAACGGTCGTTTTTGAGATAATGGTATCATTTATACATATTTTTTGCAAGCATTAAGTTTTCCAGCCGCAGTCCCGGGATGAGAAATTTCGTGATTCAAGCGACTCGTTTAGTTGTTCCCCTGAGGGTTTTTTAAAAAGACTGTTAGTTTTAATTGTAAATTTGTGTGACTCTTTTCATTTCCAAACGGCAGTTATTGGGTAAATTTTCGTATTCATACGTTTTTCTTGCAAACAAAATTTTTCATCCGCTGTACCGGGATGAGAAATTTTGTGATTCAATTGTGGCGTTTTGTTTTTACCTCAGCGGTTTTTTAAAGCTTAAAATTCATTGAATGAATATTTTGTCGCCTCTCTTCCTTTAAAGGCAGTCGCTGTTATAAAAGTTTCGTTAATATACTTATTTTTTAAACATAATAATTTTCCTCCGTAGTCCCGGGATGAAAAATTTCGCGAATCAATTCTTGTCTAAATTTTTCTTCCAAGTGCTTTTTTAAAAGCTTTTCATTCATCAAATGAAAATTTGTTCTATCTTTACCATTCAAAACGGTCGTTTTTCAGAAAATGGTATCATTAAACGTATTTTTTGAAAGCATAAAGTTTTCCAGCCGCAGTCCCGGAATGAAAAATTTCGTGATTCAAGCGACTCGTTTTGTTGTTCCCCCGAGGGTTTTTTAAAAAGACTGTTAGTTTTAATTGTAAATTTGTGTTACTCTTTTCATTTCCAAACGGCAGTTATTGGGAAAACTTTCGTATTCAAAGGTATTTCTTGCAAACATAAAATTTTTCATCCGCAGTACCGGGATGAGAAATTTTGTGATTGAATTGTGGCGTTTAGTTTTTACCTCAGCGGTTTTTTTAATCTTAAAATTTATTGAATGAATATTTGGTTGCCTCCCTTCCTTTCAAAGCAGTCGCTGTTATAAAAGTTTCGTTAATATACGTACTTTTTAAACATAATTATTTTCCTCCGCAGTCCCGGGATGAGAAATTTCGTGAATCAATTTTCGTGTAAGTTTTTCTTCCAAGTATTTTTCTAAAAGCTTTTCATTCATCAAATGAAAATTTGTTCTTTCTTTACCATTCAAAAGGGTCGTTTTTGAGAAAATGGTATCATTTATGCGTATTTCTTGCAAGCATAACGTTTTCCAGCCGCAGTCCCGGGATGAGAAATTTCGTGATTCAAGCGACTCGTTTCGTTGTTCCCCCGAGGGTTTTTTTGAAAGCCTATTAGTTTTAACTGTAAATTTGTGTGACTCTTTTCACTTCCAAACGGCAGTTATTGAGAAAATTTTCGTATTCATACGTATTTCTTGCAAACAAAATTTTCATCCGCAGTCCTGGGATGAGAAATTTTGTGATTCAATTGTGGCGTTTAGTTTTTACCTCAGCGGTTTTTTAAAGCTTAAAATTCATTGAATGAATATTAAGTCGCCTCTCTTCCTTTAAGGGCAGTCGCTGATATGAAAGTTTCGTTTATATACTTATTTTTTAAACATAATAATTTTCCTCCGCAGTCCCGGGATGAAAAATTTCGCGAATCAATTCTTGTCTAAATTTTTCTTCCAAGTGCTTTTTTAAAAGCTTTTCATTCATCAAATGAAAATTTTTTCTCTCTTTACCATTCAAAACGGTCGTTTTTGAGAAAATGGTATCATTAAACGTATTTTTTTAAAGCATAAAGTTTTCCGGCCGAAGTCCCGGGATGAGAAATTTCGTGATTCAAGCGACTCGTTTTGTTGTTCCCCCGAGGGTTTTTTAAAAAGACTGTTAGTTTTAATTATAAATTTGTATTACTCTTTTCATTTCCAAACGGCAGTTATTGGGAAAACTTTCGTATTCAAAAGTATTTTTATCAAACATAAAATTTTTCATCCGCAGTACCGGGATGAGAAATTTTGTGATTCAATTGTGGCGTTTAGTTTTTACCTCAGCGGTTTTTTAAAGTTTAAAATTCATTGAATGAATATTTTGTCTCCTCTCTTCCTTTAAAGGCAGTCGCTGTTATAAAAGTTTCGTTAATATACTTATTTTTTAAACATAAAAATTTTCCTCCGCAGTCCCGGGATTAAAAATTTCGCGAATCAATTCTTGTCTAAATTTTTCTTCCAAGTGCTTTTTTAAAAGCTTTTCATTCATCAAATGAAAATTTGTTCTTTCTTTACCATTCGAAACGGTCGTTTTTGAGATAATGGTATCATTTATACGTATTTTTTGCAAGCATTAAGTTTTCCAGCCGCAGTCCCGGGATGAGAAATTTCGTGATTCAAGCGACTCGTTTAGTTGTTCCCCCGAGGGTTTTTTAAAAAGACTTAGTTTTAATTGTAAATTTGTGTGACTCTTTTCATTTCCAAACGGCAGTTATTGGGTAAATTTTCGTATTCATACGTTTTTCTTGCAAACAAAATTTTTCATCCGCTGTACCGGGATGAGAAATTTTGTGATTCAATTGTGGCGTTTAGTTTTTACCTCAGCGGTTTTTTAAAGCTTAAAATTCATTGAATGAATATTTTGTCGCCTCTCTTCCTTTAAAGGCAGTCGCTGTTATATAAGTTTCGTTAATATACTTATTTTTTAAACATAATAATTTTCCTCCGTAGTCCCGGGATGAAAAATTTCGCGAATCAACTCTTGTCTAAATTTTTCTTCCAAGTGCTTTTTTAAAAGCTTTTCATTCATCAAATGAAAATTTGTTCTTTCTTTACCATTCAAAACGGTCGTTTTTCAGAAAATGGTATCATTAAACGTATTTTTTGAAAGCATAAAGTTTTCCAGCCGCAGTCCCGGAATGAAAAATTTCGTGATTCAAGCGACTCGTTTTGTTGTTCCCCCGAGGGTTTTTTAAAAAGACTGTTAGTTTTAATTGTAAATTTGTGTTACTCTTTTCATTTCCAAACGGCAGTTATTGGGAAAACTTTCGTATTCAAAGGTATTTCTTGCAAACATAAAATTTTTCATCCGCAGTACCGGGATGAGAAATTTTGTGATTGAATTGTGGCGTTTAATTTTTTACCTCAGCGGTTTTTTTAATCTTAAAATTTATTGAATGAATATTTGGTTGCCTCCCTTCCTTTCAAAGCAGTCGCTGTTATAAAAGTTTCGTTAATATACGTACTTTTTAAACATAATTATTTTCCTCCGCAGTGGGGATGAGAAATTTCGTGAATCAATTTTCGTGTAAGTTTTTCTTCCAAGTATTTTTCTAAAAGCTTTTCATTCATCAAATGAAAATTTGTTCTTCCTTTACCATTCAAAAGGGTCGTTTTTGAGAAAATGGTATCATTTATGCGTATTTCTTGCAAGCATAACGTTTTCCAGCCGCAGTCCCGGGATGAGAAATTTCGTGATTCAAGCGACTCGTTTCGTTGTTCCCCCGAGGGTTTTTTTGAAAGCCTATTAGTTTTAACTGTAAATTTGTGTGACTCTTTTCACTTCCAAACGGCAGTTATTGAGAAAATTTTCGTATTCATACGTATTTCTTGCAAACAAAATTTTCATCCGCAGTCCTGGGATGAGAAATTTTGTGATTCAATTGTGGCGTTTAGTTTTTACCTCAGCGGTTTTTTAAAGCTTAAAATTCATTGAATGAATATTAAGTCGCCTCTCTTCCTTTAAGGGCAGTCGCTGATATGAAAGTTTCGTTTATATACTTATTTTTTAAACATAATAATTTTCCTCCGCAGTCCCGGGATGAAAAATTTCGCGAATCAATTCGTGTCTAAATTTTTCTTCCAAGTGCTTTTTTAAAAGCTTTTCATTCATCAAATGAAAATTTTTTCTCTCTTTACCATTCAAAACGGTCGTTTTTGAGAAAATGGTATCATTAAACGTATTTTTTTAAAGCATAAAGTTTTCCGGCCGAAGTCCCGGGATGAGAAATTTCGTGATTCAAGCGACTCGTTTTGTTGTTCCCCCGAGGGTTTTTTAAAAAGACTGTTAGTTTTAATTATAAATTTGTATTACTCTTTTCATTTCCAAACGGCAGTTATTGGGAAAACTTTCGTATTCAAAAGTATTTTTATCAAACATAAAATTTTTCATCCGCAGTACCGGGATGAGAAATTTTGTGATTCAATTGTGGCGTTTAGTTTTTACCTCAGCGGTTTTTTAAAGTTTAAAATTCATTGAATGAATATTTTGTCTCCTCTCTTCCTTTAAAGGCAGTCGCTGTTATAAAAGTTTCGTTAATATACTTATTTTTTAAACATAAAAATTTTCCTCCGCAGTCCCGGGATTAAAAATTTCGCGAATCAATTCTTGTCTAAATTTTTCTTCCAAGTGCTTTTTTAAAAGCTTTTCATTCATCAAATGAAAATTTGTTCTTTCTTAACCATTCGAAACGGTCGTTTTTGAGATAATGGTATCATTTATACGTATTTTTTGCAAGCATTAAGTTTTCCAGCCGCAGTCCCGGGATGAGAAATTTCGTGATTCAAGCGACTCGTTTAGTTGTTCCCCCGAGGGTTTTTTAAAAAGACTTAGTTTTAATTGTAAATTTGTGTTACTCTTTTCATTTCCAAACGGCAGTTATTGGGAAAACTTTCGTATTCAAAGGTATTTTTATCAAACATAAAATTTTTCATCCGCAGTACCGGGATGAGAAATTTTGTGATTCAATTGTGGCGTTTAGTTTTTACCTCAGCGGTTTTTTAAAGTTTAAAATTCATTGAATGAATATTTTGTCTCCTCTCTTCCTTTAAAGGCAGTCGCTGTTATAAAAGTTTCGTTAATATACTTATTTTTTAAACATAAAAATTTTCCTCCGCAGTCCCGGGATTAAAAATTTCGCGAATCAATTCTTGTCTAAATTTTTCTTCCAAGTGCTTTTTTAAAAGCTTTTCATTCATCAAATGAAAATTTGTTCTTTCTTAACCATTCGAAACGGTCGTTTTTGAGATAATGGTATCATTTATACGTATTTTTTGCAAGCATTAAGTTTTCCAGCCGCAGTCCCGGGATGAGAAATTTCGTGATTCAAGCGACTCGTTTAGTTGTTCCCCCGAGGGTTTTTTAAAAAGACTTAGTTTTAATTGTAAATTTGTGTGACTCTTTTCATTTCCAAACGGCAGTTATTGGGTAAATTTTCGTATTCATACGTTTTTCTTGCAAACAAAATTTTTCATCCGCTGTACCGGGATGAGAAATTTTGTGATTCAATTGTGGCGTTTAGTTTTTACCTCAGCGGTTTTTTAAAGCTTAAAATTCATTGAATGAATATTTTGTCGCCTCTCTTCCTTTAAAGGCAGTCGCTGTTATATAAGTTTCGTTAATATACTTATTTTTTAAACATAATAATTTTCCTCCGTAGTCCCGGGATGAAAAATTTCGCGAATCAACTCTTGTCTAAATTTTTCTTCCAAGTGCTTTTTTAAAAGCTTTTCATTCATCAAATGAAAATTTGTTCTTTCTTTACCATTCAAAACGGTCGTTTTTCAGAAAATGGTATCATTAAACGTATTTTTTGAAAGCATAAAGTTTTCCAGCCGGAGTCCCGGAATGAAAAATTTCGTGATTCAAGCGACTCGTTTTGTTGTTCCCCCGAGGGTTTTTTAAAAAGACTGTTAGTTTTAATTGTAAATTTGTGTTACTCTTTTCATTTCCAAACGGCAGTTATTGGGAAAACTTTCGTATTCAAAGGTATTTCTTGCAAACATAAAATTTTTCATCCGCAGTACCGGGATGAGAAATTTTGTGATTGAATTGTGGCGTTTAATTTTTTACCTCAGCGGTTTTTTTAATCTTAAAATTTATTGAATGAATATTTGGTTGCCTCCCTTCCTTTCAAAGCAGTCGCTGTTATAAAAGTTTCGTTAATATACGTACTTTTTAAACATAATTATTTTCCTCCGCAGTGGGGATGAGAAATTTCGTGAATCAATTTTCGTGTAAGTTTTTCTTCCAAGTATTTTTCTAAAAGCTTTTCATTCATCAAATGAAAATTTGTTCTTTCTTTACCATTCAAAAGGGTCGTTTTTGAGAAAATGGTATCATTTATGCGTATTTCTTGCAAGCATAACGTTTTCCAGCCGCAGTCCCGGGATGAGAAATTTCGTGATTCAAGCGACTCGTTTCGTTGTTCCCCCGAGGGTTTTTTTGAAAGCCTATTAGTTTTAACTGTAAATTTGTGTGACTCTTTTCACTTCCAAACGGCAGTTATTGAGAAAATTTTCGTATTCATACGTATTTCTTGCAAACAAAATTTTCATCCGCAGTACCGGGATGAGAAATTTTGTGATTCAATTGTGGCGTTTAGTTTTTACCTCAGCGGTTTTTTAAAGCTTAAAATTCATTGAATGAATATTTGGTCGCCTCTCTTCCTTTAAGGGCAGTCGCTGATATGAAAGTTTCGTTTATATACTTATTTTTTAAACATAATAATTTTCCTCCGCAGTCCCGGGATGAAAAATTTCGCGAATTAATTCTTGTCTAAATTTTTCTTCCAAGTGCTTTTTTAAAAGCTTTTCATTCATCAAATGAAAATTTGTTCTTTCTTTACCATTCAAAACGGTCGTTTTTGAGAAAATGGTATCATTAAACGTATTTTTTGAAAGCATAAAGTTTTCCAGCCGTAGTCCCGGGATGAGAAATTTCGTGATTCAAGCGACGCGTTTTGTTGTTCCCCCGAGGGTTTTTTAAAAAGACTGTTAGTTTTAATTGTAAATTTGTGTTACTCTTTTCATTTCCAAACGGCAGTTATTGGGAAAACTTTCGTATTCAAAAGTATTTTTATCAAACATAAAATTTTTCATCCGCAGTACCGGGATGAGAAATTTTGTGATTGAAATGTGGCGTTTAGTTTTACCTCAGCGGTTTTTTAAAGCTTAAAATTCATTGAATGAATATTTGGTCACCTCTCTTCCTTTAAGGGCAGTCGCTGATATGAAAGTTTCGTTTATATACTTATTTTTTAAACATAATAATTTTCCTCCGCAGTCTCGGGATGAAAAATATCGCGAATCAATTTTCGTGTTTTTCTTCCAAGTGCTTTTTTAAAAGCTTTTCATTCATCAAATGAAAATTTGGTCTTTCTTTACCATTCAAAACGCACGTTTTTGAGAAAATGGTATCATTTATACGTATTTTTTGAAAGCATAAAGTTTTCCAGCCGCAGTCCCAGGATGAGAAATTTCGTGATTCAAGCGACTCGTTTTGTTGTTCCCCAGAGGGTTTTTTAAAAAGACTGTTAGTTTTAATTGTAAATTTGTGTTACTCTTTTCATTTCCAAACGGCAGTTATTGGGAAAACTTTCGTATTCAAAAGTATTTCTATCAAACATAAAATTTTTCATCCGCAGTACCGGGATGAGAAATTTTGTGATTGAATTGTGGCGTTTGGTTTTAAACTCAGCGGTTTTTTTGAAGCTTAAAATTCATTGAATGAATATTTGGTCGCCTTTCTTCCTATCAAAGCACTCGCTATTATAAAAGTTTCGTTAATAAACGTATTTTTTAAACATAATAATTTTCCTCCGCAGTCCCGGGATGAGTAATTTCGCGAATCAATTTTCGTGTAGGTTTTTTTTCCAAGTGCTTTTTAAAAGGCTCTTCATTCATCAAATGAAAATTTGTTCCTTTATTTACCTTTCAAAACGGTCGTTTTTGAGAAAATGGTATCATTTATACGTATTTCTTGCAAGCATAACGTTTTCCAGCCGCAGTCCCGGGATGAGAAATTTCGTGATTCAAGCGACTCATTTAGTTGTTCCCCCGAGGGTTTTTTTTGGAAGCCTGTTAGTTTTTATTGTAAATTTGTGTTACTCTTTTCATTTCCAAACGGCAGTTATTGGGAAAACTTTCGTATTCAAAAGTATTTCTATCAAACATCAAATTTTTCATCCGCAGTACCGGGATGAGAAATTTTGTGATTGAATTGTGGCGTTTAGTTTTAACCTCAGCGGTTTTTTTGAAGCTTAAAATTCATTGAATGAATATTTGGTCGCCTTTCTTCCTTTCAAAGCACTCGCTATTATAAAAGTTTCGTTAATATACGTATTTTTTAAACATAATAATTTTCCTCCGCAGTCCCGGGATTAAAAATTTCGCGAATCAATTCTTGTCTAAATTTTTCTTCCAAGTGCTTTTTTAAAAGCTTTTCATTCATCAAATGAAAATTTGTTCTTTCTTTACTATTCAAAACGGTCGTTTTTGAGATAATGGTATCATTTATACGTATTTTTTGCAAGCATTAAGTTTTCCAGCCGCAGTCCCGGGATGAGAAATTTCGTGATTCAAGCGACTCGTTTAGTTGTTCCCCCGAGGGTTTTTTAAAAAGACTGTTAGTTTTAATTGTAAATTTGTGTGACTGTTTTCATTTCCAAACGGCAGTTATTGGGAAAATTTTCGTATTCATACGTTTTTCTTGCAAACAAAATTTTTCATCCGCAGTACCGGGATGAGAAATTTTGTGATTGAATTGTGGCGTTTAGTTTTTACCTCAGCGGTTTTTTAAATCTTAAAATTCATTGAATGAATATTTGGTTGCCTCCCTTCCTTTCAAAGCAGTCGCTGTTATAAAAGTTTCGTTAATATACGTACTTTTTAAACATAATAATTTTCCTCCGAGGTCCCGGGATGAGAAATTTCGTGAATCAGTTTTCGTGTAAGTTTTTCTTCCAAGTATTTTTCTTAAAGCTTTTCATTCATCAAATGAAAATTTGTTCATTCTTTACCATTCAAAACGGTCGTTTTTGAGAAAATGGTATCATTTATACGTATTTCTTGCCAGCATAACGTTTTCCAGCCGCAGTCCCAGGATGAAAAATTTCGTGATTCAAGCGACTCGTTTCGTTGTTCCCCCGAGGGTTTTTTTGAAAGCCTATTAGTTTTAACTGTAAATTTGTGTGACTCTTTTCACTTCCAAACGGCAGTTATTGAGAAAATTTTCGTATCCATACGTATTTCTTGCAAACAAAATTTTTCATCCGCAGTACCGGGATGAGAAATTTTGTGATTCAATTGTGGCGTTTAGTTTTTACCTCAGCGGTTTTTTAAAGTTTAAAATTCATTGAATGAATATTTTGTCGCCTCTCTTCCTTTAAAGGCAGTCGCTGTTATAAAAGTTTCGTTAATATACTTATTTTTTAAACATAAAAATTTTCCTCCGCAGTCCCGGGATTAAAAATTTCGCGAATCAATTCTGGTCTAAATTTTTCTTCCAAGTGCTTTTTTAAAAGCTTTTCATTCATCAAATGAAAATTTGTTCTTTCTTTACCATTCAAAACGGTCGTTTTTGAGATAATGGTATCATTTATACATATTTTTTGCAAGCATTAAGTTTTCCAGCCGCAGTCCCGGGATGAGAAATTTCGTGATTCAAGCGACTCGTTTAGTTGTTCCCCTGAGGGTTTTTTAAAAAGACTGTTAGTTTTAATTGTAAATTTGTGTGACTCTTTTCATTTCCAAACGGCAGTTATTGGGTAAATTTTCGTATTCATACGTTTTTCTTGCAAACAAAATTTTTCATCCGCTGTACCGGGATGAGAAATTTTGTGATTCAATTGTGGCGTTTTGTTTTTACCTCAGCGGTTTTTTAAAGCTTAAAATTCATTGAATGAATATTTTGTCGCCTCTCTTCCTTTAAAGGCAGTCGCTGTTATAAAAGTTTCGTTAATATACTTATTTTTTAAACATAATAATTTTCCTCCGTAGTCCCGGGATGAAAAATTTCGCGAATCAATTCTTGTCTAAATTTTTCTTCCAAGTGCTTTTTTAAAAGCTTTTCATTCATCAAATGAAAATTTGTTCTATCTTTACCATTCAAAACGGTCGTTTTTCAGAAAATGGTATCATTAAACGTATTTTTTGAAAGCATAAAGTTTTCCAGCCGCAGTCCCGGAATGAAAAATTTCGTGATTCAAGCGACTCGTTTTGTTGTTCCCCCGAGGGTTTTTTAAAAAGACTGTTAGTTTTAATTGTAAATTTGTGTTACTCTTTTCATTTCCAAACGGCAGTTATTGGGAAAACTTTCGTATTCAAAGGTATTTCTTGCAAACATAAAATTTTTCATCCGCAGTACCGGGATGAGAAATTTTGTGATTGAATTGTGGCGTTTAGTTTTTACCTCAGCGGTTTTTTTAATCTTAAAATTTATTGAATGAATATTTGGTTGCCTCCCTTCCTTTCAAAGCAGTCGCTGTTATAAAAGTTTCGTTAATATACGTACTTTTTAAACATAATTATTTTCCTCCGCAGTCCCGGGATGAGAAATTTCGTGAATCAATTTTCGTGTAAGTTTTTCTTCCAAGTATTTTTCTAAAAGCTTTTCATTCATCAAATGAAAATTTGTTCTTTCTTTACCATTCAAAAGGGTCGTTTTTGAGAAAATGGTATCATTTATGCGTATTTCTTGCAAGCATAACGTTTTCCAGCCGCAGTCCCGGGATGAGAAATTTCGTGATTCAAGCGACTCGTTTCGTTGTTCCCCCGAGGGTTTTTTTGAAAGCCTATTAGTTTTAACTGTAAATTTGTGTGACTCTTTTCACTTCCAAACGGCAGTTATTGAGAAAATTTTCGTATTCATACGTATTTCTTGCAAACAAAATTTTCATCCGCAGTCCTGGGATGAGAAATTTTGTGATTCAATTGTGGCGTTTAGTTTTTACCTCAGCGGTTTTTTAAAGCTTAAAATTCATTGAATGAATATTAAGTCGCCTCTCTTCCTTTAAGGGCAGTCGCTGATATGAAAGTTTCGTTTATATACTTATTTTTTAAACATAATAATTTTCCTCCGCAGTCCCGGGATGAAAAATTTCGCGAATCAATTCTTGTCTAAATTTTTCTTCCAAGTGCTTTTTTAAAAGCTTTTCATTCATCAAATGAAAATTTTTTCTCTCTTTACCATTCAAAACGGTCGTTTTTGAGAAAATGGTATCATTAAACGTATTTTTTTAAAGCATAAAGTTTTCCGGCCGAAGTCCCGGGATGAGAAATTTCGTGATTCAAGCGACTCGTTTTGTTGTTCCCCCGAGGGTTTTTTAAAAAGACTGTTAGTTTTAATTATAAATTTGTATTACTCTTTTCATTTCCAAACGGCAGTTATTGGGAAAACTTTCGTATTCAAAAGTATTTTTATCAAACATAAAATTTTTCATCCGCAGTACCGGGATGAGAAATTTTGTGATTCAATTGTGGCGTTTAGTTTTTACCTCAGCGGTTTTTTAAAGTTTAAAATTCATTGAATGAATATTTTGTCTCCTCTCTTCCTTTAAAGGCAGTCGCTGTTATAAAAGTTTCGTTAATATACTTATTTTTTAAACATAAAAATTTTCCTCCGCAGTCCCGGGATTAAAAATTTCGCGAATCAATTCTTGTCTAAATTTTTCTTCCAAGTGCTTTTTTAAAAGCTTTTCATTCATCAAATGAAAATTTGTTCTTTCTTTACCATTCGAAACGGTCGTTTTTGAGATAATGGTATCATTTATACGTATTTTTTGCAAGCATTAAGTTTTCCAGCCGCAGTCCCGGGATGAGAAATTTCGTGATTCAAGCGACTCGTTTAGTTGTTCCCCCGAGGGTTTTTTAAAAAGACTTAGTTTTAATTGTAAATTTGTGTGACTCTTTTCATTTCCAAACGGCAGTTATTGGGTAAATTTTCGTATTCATACGTTTTTCTTGCAAACAAAATTTTTCATCCGCTGTACCGGGATGAGAAATTTTGTGATTCAATTGTGGCGTTTAGTTTTTACCTCAGCGGTTTTTTAAAGCTTAAAATTCATTGAATGAATATTTTGTCGCCTCTCTTCCTTTAAAGGCAGTCGCTGTTATATAAGTTTCGTTAATATACTTATTTTTTAAACATAATAATTTTCCTCCGTAGTCCCGGGATGAAAAATTTCGCGAATCAACTCTTGTCTAAATTTTTCTTCCAAGTGCTTTTTTAAAAGCTTTTCATTCATCAAATGAAAATTTGTTCTTTCTTTACCATTCAAAACGGTCGTTTTTCAGAAAATGGTATCATTAAACGTATTTTTTGAAAGCATAAAGTTTTCCAGCCGCAGTCCCGGAATGAAAAATTTCGTGATTCAAGCGACTCGTTTTGTTGTTCCCCCGAGGGTTTTTTAAAAAGACTGTTAGTTTTAATTGTAAATTTGTGTTACTCTTTTCATTTCCAAACGGCAGTTATTGGGAAAACTTTCGTATTCAAAGGTATTTCTTGCAAACATAAAATTTTTCATCCGCAGTACCGGGATGAGAAATTTTGTGATTGAATTGTGGCGTTTAATTTTTTACCTCAGCGGTTTTTTTAATCTTAAAATTTATTGAATGAATATTTGGTTGCCTCCCTTCCTTTCAAAGCAGTCGCTGTTATAAAAGTTTCGTTAATATACGTACTTTTTAAACATAATTATTTTCCTCCGCAGTGGGGATGAGAAATTTCGTGAATCAATTTTCGTGTAAGTTTTTCTTCCAAGTATTTTTCTAAAAGCTTTTCATTCATCAAATGAAAATTTGTTCTTCCTTTACCATTCAAAAGGGTCGTTTTTGAGAAAATGGTATCATTTATGCGTATTTCTTGCAAGCATAACGTTTTCCAGCCGCAGTCCCGGGATGAGAAATTTCGTGATTCAAGCGACTCGTTTCGTTGTTCCCCCGAGGGTTTTTTTGAAAGCCTATTAGTTTTAACTGTAAATTTGTGTGACTCTTTTCACTTCCAAACGGCAGTTATTGAGAAAATTTTCGTATTCATACGTATTTCTTGCAAACAAAATTTTCATCCGCAGTCCTGGGATGAGAAATTTTGTGATTCAATTGTGGCGTTTAGTTTTTACCTCAGCGGTTTTTTAAAGCTTAAAATTCATTGAATGAATATTAAGTCGCCTCTCTTCCTTTAAGGGCAGTCGCTGATATGAAAGTTTCGTTTATATACTTATTTTTTAAACATAATAATTTTCCTCCGCAGTCCCGGGATGAAAAATTTCGCGAATCAATTCGTGTCTAAATTTTTCTTCCAAGTGCTTTTTTAAAAGCTTTTCATTCATCAAATGAAAATTTTTTCTCTCTTTACCATTCAAAACGGTCGTTTTTGAGAAAATGGTATCATTAAACGTATTTTTTTAAAGCATAAAGTTTTCCGGCCGAAGTCCCGGGATGAGAAATTTCGTGATTCAAGCGACTCGTTTTGTTGTTCCCCCGAGGGTTTTTTAAAAAGACTGTTAGTTTTAATTATAAATTTGTATTACTCTTTTCATTTCCAAACGGCAGTTATTGGGAAAACTTTCGTATTCAAAAGTATTTTTATCAAACATAAAATTTTTCATCCGCAGTACCGGGATGAGAAATTTTGTGATTCAATTGTGGCGTTTAGTTTTTACCTCAGCGGTTTTTTAAAGTTTAAAATTCATTGAATGAATATTTTGTCTCCTCTCTTCCTTTAAAGGCAGTCGCTGTTATAAAAGTTTCGTTAATATACTTATTTTTTAAACATAAAAATTTTCCTCCGCAGTCCCGGGATTAAAAATTTCGCGAATCAATTCTTGTCTAAATTTTTCTTCCAAGTGCTTTTTTAAAAGCTTTTCATTCATCAAATGAAAATTTGTTCTTTCTTAACCATTCGAAACGGTCGTTTTTGAGATAATGGTATCATTTATACGTATTTTTTGCAAGCATTAAGTTTTCCAGCCGCAGTCCCGGGATGAGAAATTTCGTGATTCAAGCGACTCGTTTAGTTGTTCCCCCGAGGGTTTTTTAAAAAGACTTAGTTTTAATTGTAAATTTGTGTGACTCTTTTCATTTCCAAACGGCAGTTATTGGGTAAATTTTCGTATTCATACGTTTTTCTTGCAAACAAAATTTTTCATCCGCTGTACCGGGATGAGAAATTTTGTGATTCAATTGTGGCGTTTAGTTTTTACCTCAGCGGTTTTTTAAAGCTTAAAATTCATTGAATGAATATTTTGTCGCCTCTCTTCCTTTAAAGGCAGTCGCTGTTATATAAGTTTCGTTAATATACTTATTTTTTAAACATAATAATTTTCCTCCGTAGTCCCGGGATGAAAAATTTCGCGAATCAACTCTTGTCTAAATTTTTCTTCCAAGTGCTTTTTTAAAAGCTTTTCATTCATCAAATGAAAATTTGTTCTTTCTTTACCATTCAAAACGGTCGTTTTTCAGAAAATGGTATCATTAAACGTATTTTTTGAAAGCATAAAGTTTTCCAGCCGGAGTCCCGGAATGAAAAATTTCGTGATTCAAGCGACTCGTTTTGTTGTTCCCCCGAGGGTTTTTTAAAAAGACTGTTAGTTTTAATTGTAAATTTGTGTTACTCTTTTCATTTCCAAACGGCAGTTATTGGGAAAACTTTCGTATTCAAAGGTATTTCTTGCAAACATAAAATTTTTCATCCGCAGTACCGGGATGAGAAATTTTGTGATTGAATTGTGGCGTTTAATTTTTTACCTCAGCGGTTTTTTTAATCTTAAAATTTATTGAATGAATATTTGGTTGCCTCCCTTCCTTTCAAAGCAGTCGCTGTTATAAAAGTTTCGTTAATATACGTACTTTTTAAACATAATTATTTTCCTCCGCAGTGGGGATGAGAAATTTCGTGAATCAATTTTCGTGTAAGTTTTTCTTCCAAGTATTTTTCTAAAAGCTTTTCATTCATCAAATGAAAATTTGTTCTTTCTTTACCATTCAAAAGGGTCGTTTTTGAGAAAATGGTATCATTTATGCGTATTTCTTGCAAGCATAACGTTTTCCAGCCGCAGTCCCGGGATGAGAAATTTCGTGATTCAAGCGACTCGTTTCGTTGTTCCCCCGAGGGTTTTTTTGAAAGCCTATTAGTTTTAACTGTAAATTTGTGTGACTCTTTTCACTTCCAAACGGCAGTTATTGAGAAAATTTTCGTATTCATACGTATTTCTTGCAAACAAAATTTTCATCCGCAGTACCGGGATGAGAAATTTTGTGATTCAATTGTGGCGTTTAGTTTTTACCTCAGCGGTTTTTTAAAGCTTAAAATTCATTGAATGAATATTAAGTCGCCTCTCTTCCTTTAAGGGCAGTCGCTGATATGAAAGTTTCGTTTATATACTTATTTTTTAAACATAATAATTTTCCTCCGCAGTCCCGGGATGAAAAATTTCGCGAATCAATTCTTGTCTAAATTTTTCTTCCAAGTGCTTTTTTAAAAGCTTTTCATTCATCAAATGAAAATTTGTTCTTTCTTTACCATTCAAAACGGTCGTTTTTGAGAAAATGGTATCATTAAACGTATTTTTTGAAAGCATAAAGTTTTCCAGCCGAAGTCCCATGATGAGAAATTTCGTGATTCAAGCGACTCGTTTTGTTGTTCCCCCGAGGGTTTTTTTAAAAAGACTGTTAGTTTTAATTGTAAATTTGTGTTACTCTTTTCATTTCCAAACGGCAGTTATTGGGAAAACTTTCGTATTCAAAAGTATTTTTATCAAACATAAAATTTTTCATCCGCAGTACCGGGATGAGAAATTTTGTGATTGAAATGTGGCGTTTAGTTTTAACCTCAGCGGTTTTTTTGAAGCTTAAAATTCATTGAATGAATATTTGGTCGCCTTTCTTCCTTTCAAAGCACTCGCTATTATAAAAGTTTCGTTAATATACGTATTTTTTATACATAATATTTTTCCTCCGCAGTCCCGGGATGAGTAATTTCGCGAATCAATTTTCGTGTAAGTTTTTCTTTCAAGTGCTTTTTTAAAGGCTCTTCATTCATCAAATGAAAATTTGTTCCTTTCTGTACCTTTCAAAACGGTCGTTTTTGAGAAAATGGTATCATTTATACGTATTTCTTGCAAGCATAACGTTTTCCAGCCGCAGTCCCGGGATGAGAAATTTCGTGATTCAAGCGACTCGTTTAGTTGTTCCCCCGAGGGTTTTTTTGGAAGCCTGTTAGTTTTAATTGTAAATTTGTTTGACTCTTTTCATTTCCAAACGGCAGTTATCCTGAAAATTTTCGTATTCAAACTTATTTCTTGCAAACAAAATTTTTCATCCGCAGTACCGGGATGAGAAATTTTGTGATTCAATTGTGGCGTTTAGTTTTACCTCAGCGGTTTTTTAAAGCTTAAAATTCATGGAATGAATATTTGGTCGCCTCTCTTTCTTTAAGGGCAGTCGCTGATATGAAAGTTTCGTTTATATACTTATTTTTTAAACATAATAATTTTCCTCCGCAGTCTCGGGATGAAAAATATCGCGAATCAATTTTCGTGTTTTTCTTCCAAGTGCTTTTTTAAAAGCTTTTCATTCATCAAATGAAAATTTGGTCTTTCTTTACTATTCAAAACGGTCGTTTTTGAGATAATGGTATCATTTATACGTATTTTTTGCGAGCCTTAAGTTTTCCAGCCGCAGTCCCGGGATGAGAAATTTCGTGATTCAAGCGACTCGTTTAGTTGTTCCCCCGAGGGTTTTTTAAAAAGACTGTTAGTTTTAATTGTAAATTTGTGTGACTCTTTTCATTTCCAAACGGCAGTTATTGGGAAAATTTTCGTATTCATACGTTTTTCTTGCAAACAAAATTTTTCATCCGCAGTACCGGGATAAGAAATTTTGTGATTGAATTGTGGCGTTTAGTTTTTACCTCAGCGGTTTTTTAAATCTTAAAATTCATTGAATGAATATTTGGTTGCCTCCCTTCCTTTCAAAGCAGTCGCTGTTATAAAAGTTTCGTTAATATACGTACTTTTTAAACATAATAATTTTCCTCCGAGGTCCCGGGATGAGAAATTTCGTGAATCAATTTTCGTGTAAGTTTTTCTTCCAAGTATTTTTCTAAAAGCTTTTCATTCATCAAATGAAAATTTGTTCTTTCTTTACCATTCAAAACGGTCGTTTTTGAGAAAATGGTATCATTTATGCGTATTTCTTGCAAGCATAACGTTATCCAGCCACAGTCCCGGGATGAGAAATTTCGTGATTCAAGCGACTCGTTTCGTTGTTCCCCCGAGGGTTTTTTTGAAAGCCTATTAGTTTTAACTGTAAATTTGTGTGACTCTTTTCACTTCCAAACGGCAGTCATTGAGAAAATTTTCGTATTCATACGTATTTCTTGCAAACAAAATTTTTCATCCGCAGTACCGGGATGAGAAATTTTGTGATTCAATTGTGGCGTTTAGTTTTTACCTCAGCGGTTTTTTAAAGTTTAAAATTCATTGAATGAATATTTTGTCGCCTCTCTTCCTTTAAAAGCAGTCGCTGATATGAAAGGTTCGTTTATATACTTATTTTTTAAACATAATAATTTTCCTCCGCAGTCCCGGGATTAAAAATTTCGCGAATCAATTCTTGTCTAAATTTTTCTTCCAAGTGCTTTTTTAAAAGCTTTTCATTCATCAAATGAAAATTTGTTCTTTCTTTACCATTCAAAACGGTCGTTTTTGAGATAATGGTATCATTTATACGTATTTTTTGCAAGCATTAAGTTTTCCAGCCGCAGTCCCGGGATGAGAAATTTCGTGATTCAAGCGACTCGTTTAGTTGTTCCCCCGAGGGTTTTTTAAAAAGACTGTTAGTTTTAATTGTAAATTTGTCTGACTCTTTTCATTTCCAAACGGCAGTTATTGGGTAAATTTTCGTATTCATACGTTTTTCTTGCAAACAAAATTTTTCATCCGCTGTACCGGGATGAGAAATTTTGTGATTCAATTGTGGCGTTTAGTTTTTACCTCGGCGGTTTTTTAAAGCCTAAAATTCATTGAATGAATATTTTGTCGCCTCTCTTCCTTTAAAGGCAGTCGCTGTTATAAAAGTTTCGTTAATATACTTATTTTTTAAACATAATAATTTTCCTCCGTAGTCCCGGGATGAAAAATTACGCGAATCAATTCTTGTCTAAATTTTTCTTCCAAGTGCTTTTTTAAAAGCTTTTCATTCATCAAATGAAAATTTGTTCTCTCTTTACCATTCAAAACGGTCGTTTTTCAGAAAATGGTATCATTAAACGTATTTTTTGAAAGCATAAAGTTTTCCAGCCGCAGTCCCGGGATGAAAAATTTCGTGATTCAAGCGACTCGTTTTGTTGTTCCCCCGAGGGTTTTTTAAAAAGACTGTTAGTTTTAATTGTAAATTTGTGTTACTCTTTTCATTTCCAAACGGCAGTTATTGGGAAAACTTTCGTATTCAAAGGTATTTCTTGCAAACAAAATTTTTCATCCGTAGTACCGGGATGAGAAATTTTGTGATTGAATTGTGGCGTTTAGTTTTTACCTCAGCGGTTTTTTAAATCTTAAAATTTATTGAATGAATATTTGGTTGCCTCCCTTCCTTTCAAAGCAGTCGCTGTTATAAAAGTTTCGTTAATATACGTACTTTTTAAACATAATTATTTTCCTCCGCAGTCCCGGGGTGAGAAATTTCGTGAATCAATTTTCGTGTAAGTTTTTCTTCCAAGTATTTTTCTAAAAGCTTTTCATTCATCAAATGAAAATTTGTTCTTTCTTTACCATTCCAAACGGTCGTTTTTGAGAAAATGGTATCATTTATGCGTATTTCTTGCAAGCATAACGTTTTCCAGCCGCAGTCCCGGGATGAGAAATTTCGTGATTCAAGCAACTCGTTTCGTTGTTCCCCCGAGGGTTTTTTTGAAAGCCTATTAGTTTTAACTGTAAATTTGTGTGACTCTTTTCACTTCCAAACGGCAGTTTTTGAGAAAATTTTCGTATTCATACGTATTTCTTGCAAACAAAATTTTCATCCGCAGTACCGGGATGAGAAATTTTGTGATTCAATTGTGGCGTTTAGTTTTTACCTCAGCGGTTTTTTAAAGCTTAAAATTCATTGAATGAATATTTGGTCGCCTCTCTTCCTTTAAGGGCAGTCGCTGATATGAAAGTTTCGTTTATATACTTATTTTTTAAACATAATAATTTTCCTCCGCAGTCCCGGGATGAAAAATTTCGCGAATTAATTCTTGTCTAAATTTTTCTTCCAAGTGCTTTTTTAAAAGCTTTTCATTCATCAAATGAAAATTTGTTCTTTCTTTACCATTCAAAACGGTCGTTTTTGAGAAAATGGTATCATTAAACGTATTTTTTGAAAGCATAAAGTTTTCCAGCCGTAGTCCCGGGATGAGAAATTTCGTGATTCAAGCGACGCGTTTTGTTGTTCCCCCGAGGGTTTTTTAAAAAGACTGTTAGTTTTAATTGTAAATTTGTGTTACTCTTTTCATTTCCAAACGGCAGTTATTGGGAAAACTTTCGTATTCAAAAGTATTTTTATCAAACATAAAATTTTTCATCCGCAGTACCGGGATGAGAAATTTTGTGATTGAAATGTGGCGTTTAGTTTTAACCTCAGCGGTTTTTTAAAGCTTAAAATTCATTGAATGAATATTTTGTGGCCTCTCTTCCTTTAAAGGCAGTCGCTGATATGAAAGTTTCGTTTATATACTTATTTTTTAAACATAATAATTTTCCTCCGCAGTCTCGGCATGAAAAATATCGCGAATCAATTTTCGTGTTTCTCTTCCAAATGCTTTTTTAAAAGCTTTTCATTCATCAAATGAAAATTTGGTCTTTCTTTACCATTCAAAACGCACGTTTTTTAAAAAATGGTATCATTTATACGTATTTTTTGAAAGCATAAAGTTTTCCAGCCGCAGTCCCAGGATGAGAAATTTCGTGATTCAAGCGACTCGTTTTGTTGTTCCCCCGAGGGTTTTTTAAAAAGACTGTTAGTTTTAATTGTAAATTTGTGTTACTCTTTTCATTTCTAAACGGCAGTTATTGGGAAAACTTTCGTATTCAAAAGTATTTCTATCAAACATTAAATTTTTCATCCGCAGTACCGGGATGAGAAATTTTGTGATTGAATTGTGGCGTTTACTTTAAACTCAGCGGTTTTTTTGAAGCTTAAAATTCATTGAATGAATATTTGGTCGCCTTTCTTCCTTTCAAAGCACTCGCTATTATAAAAGTTTCGTTAATATACGTATTTTTTAAACATAATAATTTTCCTCCGCAGTCCCGGGATGAGTAATTTCGCGAATCAATTTTCGTGTAGGTTTTTCTTCCAAGTGCTTTTTAAAAGGCTCTTCATTCATCAAATGAAAATTTGTTCCTTTCTTTACCTTTCAAAACGGTCGTTTTTGAGAAAATGGTATCATTTATACGTATTTCTTGCAAGCATAACGTTTTCCAGCCGCAGTCCCGGGATGAGAAATTTCGTGATTCAAGCGACTTATTTAGTTGTTCCCCCGAGGGTTTTTTTTGGAAGCCTGTTAGTTTTTATTGTAAATTTGTGTTACTCTTTTCATTTCCAAACGGCAGTTATTGGGAAAACTTTCGTATTCAAAAGTATTTCTATCAAACATCAAATTTTTCATCCGTAGTACCGGGATGAGAAATTTTGTGATTGAATTGTGGCGTTTAGTTTTAACCTCAGCGGTTTTTTTGAAGCTTAAAATTCATTGAATGAATATTTGGTCGCCTTTCTTCCTTTCAAAGCACTCGCTATTATAAAAGTTTCGTTAATATACGTATTTTTTAAACATAATAATTTTCCTCCGCAGTCCCGGGATTAAAAATTTCGCGAATCAATTCTTGTCTAAATTTTTCTTCCAAGTGCTTTTTTAAAAGCTTTTCATTCATCAAATGAAAATTTGTTCTTTCTTTACTATTCAAAACGGTCGTTTTTGAGATAATGGTATCATTTATACGTATTTTTTGCAAGCATTAAGTTTTCCAGCCGCAGTCCCGGGATGAGAAATTTCGTGATTCAAGCGACTCGTTTAGTTGTTCCCCCGAGGGTTTTTTAAAAAGACTGTTAGTTTTAATTGTAAATTTGTGTGACTCTTTTCATTTCCAAACGGCAGTTTTTGGGAAAACTTTCGTATTCAAAGGTATTTCTTGCAAACAAAATTTTTCATCCGCATTACCGGGATGAGAAATTTTGTGATTGAATTGTGGCGTTTAGTTTTTACCTCAGCGGTTTTTTAAATCTTAAAATTTATTGAATGAATATTTGGTTGCCTCCCTTCCTTTCAAAGCAGTCGCTGTTATAAAAGTTTCGTTAATATACGTACTTTTTAAACATAATTATTTTCCTCCGCAGTCCCGGGATGAGAAATTTCGTGAATCAATTTTCGTGTAAGTTTTTCTTCCAAGTATTTTTCTAAAAGCTTTTCATTCATCAAATGAAAATTTGTTCTTTCTTTACCATTCCAAACGGTCGTTTTTGAGAAAATGGTATCATTTATGCGTATTTCTTGCAAGCATAACGTTTTCCAGCCGCAGTCCCGGGATGAGAAATTTCATGATTCAAGCAACTCGTTTCGTTGTTCCCCCGAGGGTTTTTTTGAAAGCCTTTTAGTTTTAACTGTAAATTTGTGACTCTTTTCACTTCCAAACGGCAGTTATTGAGAAAATTTTCGTATTCATACGTATTTCTTGCAAACAAAATTTTCATCCGCAGTACCGGGATGAGAAATTTTGTGATTGAATTGAGGCGTTTAGTTTTTACCTCAGCGGTTTTTTAAATCTTAAAATTTATTGAATGAATATTTGGTTGCCTCCCTTCCTTTCAAAGCAGTCGCTGTTATAAAAGTTTCGTTAATATACGTACTTTTTAAACATAATTATTTTCCTCCGCAGTCCCGGGATGAGAAATGTCGTGAATCAATTTTCGTTAAGTTTTTCTTCCAAGTATTTTTCTAAAAGCTTTTCATTCATCAAATGAAAATTTGTTCTTTCTTTACCATTCCAAACGGTCGTCTTTGAGAAAATGGTATCATTTATGCGTATTTCTTGCAAGCATAACGTTTTCCAGCCGCAGTCCCGGGATGAGAAATTTCGTGATTCAAGCAACTCGTTTCGTTGTTCCCCCGAGGGTTTTTTTGAAAGCCTATTAGTTTTAACTGTAAATTTGTGTGACTCTTTTCACTTCCAAACGGCAGTTATTGAGAAAAATTTCGTATTCATACGTATTTCTTGCAAACAAAATTTTCATCCGCAGTACCGGGATGAGAAATTATGTGATTCAATTGTGGCGTTCAGTTTTTACCTCAGCGGTTTTTTAAAGCTTAAAATTCATTGAATGAATATTTGGTCGCCTCTCTTCCTTTAAGGGCAGTCGCTGATAAGAAAGTTTCGTTTATATACTTATTTTTTAAACATAATAATTTTCCTCCTCAGTCCCGGGATGAAAAATTTCTTGTCTAAATTTTTCTTCCAAGTGCTTTTTTAAAAGGCTCTTCATTCATCAAATGAAAATTTGTTCCTTTCTTTACCTTTCAAAACGGTCGTTTTTGAGAAAATGGTATCATTTATACGTATTTCTTGCAAGCATAACGTTTTCCAGCCGCAGTCCCGGTTTGAGAAATTTCGTGATTCAAGCGACTTATTTAGTTGTTCCCCCGAGGGTTTTTTTTGGAAGCCTGATAGTTTTTATTGTAAATTTGTGTTACTCTTTTCATTTCCAAACGGCAGTTATTGGGAAAACTTTCGTATTCAAAAGTATTTCTATCAAACATCAAATTTTTCATCCGCAGTACCGGGATGAGAAATTTTTTGATTGAATTGTGGCGTTTAGTTTTAACCTCAGCGGTTTTTTTGAAGCTTAAAATTCATTGAATGAATATTTGGTCGCCTTTCTTCCTTTCAAAGCACTCGCTATTATAAAAGTTTCGTTAATATACGTATTTTTTAAACATAATAATTTTCCTCCGCAGTCCCGGGATTAAAAATTTCGCGAATCAATTCTTGTCTAAATTTTTCTTCCAAGTGCTTTTTTAAAAGCTTTTCATTCATCAAATGAAAATTTGTTCTTTCTTTACTATTCAAAACGGTCGTTTTTGAGATAATGGTATCATTTATACGTATTTTTTGCAAGCATTAAGTTTTCCAGCCGCAGTCCCGGGATGAGAAATTTCGTGATTCAAGCGACTCGTTTAGTTGTTCCCCCGAGGGTTTTTTAAAAAGACTGTTAGTTTTAATTGTAAATTTGTGTGACTCTTTTCATTTCCAAACGGCAGTTATTGGGAAAATTTTCGTATTCATACGTTTTTCTTGCAAACAAAATTTTTCATCCGCAGTACCGGGATGAGAAATTTTGTGATTGAATTGTGGCGTTTAGTTTTTACCTCAGCGGTTTTTTAAATCTTAAAATTCATTGAATGAATATTTGGTTGCCTCCCTTCCTTTCAAAGCAGTCGCTGTTATAAAAGTTTCGTTAATATACGTACTTTTTAAACATAATAATTTTCCTCCGAGGTCCCGGGATGAGAAATTTCGTGAATCAATTTTCGTGTAAGTTTTTCTTCCAAGTATTTTTCTAAAAGCTTTTCATTCATCAAATGAAAATTTGTTCTTTCTTTACCATTCAAAACGGTCGTTTTTGAGAAAATGGTATCATTTATACGTATTTCTTGCAAGCATAACGTTTTCCAGCCGCAGTCCCGGGATGAAAAATTTCGTGATTCAAGCGACTCGTTTAGTTGTTCCCCCGAGGGTTTTTTAAAAAGACTGTTAGTTTTAATTGTAAATTTGTGTGACTCTTTTCATTTCCAAACGGCAGTTATTGGGTAAATTTTCGTATTCAAACGTTTTTCTTGCAAACAAAATTTTTCATCCGCTGTACCGGGATGAGAAATTTTGTGATTCAATTGTGGCGTTTAGTTTTTACCTCAGCGGTTTTTTAAAGCTTAAAATTCATTGAATGAATATTTTGTCGCCTCTCTTCCTTTAAAGGCAGTCGCTGTTATAAAAGTTTCGTTAATATACTTATTTTTTAAACATAATAATTTTCCTCCGTAGTCCCGGGATGAAAAATTTCGCAAATTAATTCTTGTCTAAATTTTTCTTCCAAGTGCTTTTTTAAAAGCTTTTCATTCATCAAATGAAAATTTGTTCTTTCTTTACCATTCAAAACGGTCGTTTTTCAGAAAATGGTATCATTAAACGTATTTTTTGAAAGCATAAAGTTTTCCAGCCGCAGTCCCGGAATGAAAAATTTCGTGATTCAAGCGACTCGTTTTGTTGTTCTTCCGAGGGTTTTTTAAAAAGACTGTTAGTTTTAATTGTAAATTTGTGTTACTCTTTTCATTTCCAAACGGCAGTTATTGGGAAAACTTTCGTATTCAAAGGTATTTCTTGCAAACATAAAATTTTTCATCCGCAGTACCGGGATGAGAAATTTTGTGATTGAATTGTGGCGTTTAGTTTTTACCTCAGCGGTTTTTTAAATCTTAAAATTTATTGAATGAATATTTGGTTGCCTCCCTTCCTTTCAAAGCAGTCGCTGTTATAAAAGTTTCGTTAATATACGTACTTTTTAAACATAATTATTTTCCTCCGCAGTCCCGGGATGAGAAATTTCGTGAATCAATTTTCGTGTAAGTTTTTCTTCCAAGTATTTTTCTAAAAGCTTTTCATTCATCAAATGAAAATTTGTTCTTTCTTTACCATTCCAAACGGTCGTTTTTGAGAAAATGGTATCATTTATGCGTATTTCTTGCAAGCATAACGTTTTCCAGCCGCAGTCCCGGGATGAGAAATTTCATGATTCAAGCAACTCGTTTCGTTTTTCCCCCGAGGGTTTTTTTGAAAGCCTTTTAGTTTTAACTGTAAATTTGTGACTCTTTTCACTTCCAAACGGCAGTTATTGAGAAAATTTTCGTATTCATACGTATTTCTTGCAAACAAAATTTTCATCCGCAGTACCGGGATGAGAAATTTTGTGATTGAATTGAGGCGTTTAGTTTTTACCTCAGCGGTTTTTTAAATCTTAAAATTTATTGAATGAATATTTGGTTGCCTCCCTTCCTTTCAAAGCAGTCGCTGTTATAAAAGTTTCGTTAATATACGTACTTTTTAAACATAATTATTTTCCTCCGCAGTCCCGGGATGAGAAATTTCGTGAATCAATTTTCGTTAAGTTTTTCTTCCAAGTATTTTTCTAAAAGCTTTTCATTCATCAAATGAAAATTTGTTCTTTCTTTACCATTCCAAACGGTCGTCTTTGAGAAAATGGTATCATTTATGCGTATTTCTTGCAAGCATAACGTTTTCCAGCCGCAGTCCCGGGATGAGAAATTTCGTGATTCAAGCAACTCGTTTCGTTGTTCCCCCGAGGGTTTTTTTGAAAGCCTATTAGTTTTAACTGTAAATTTGTGTGACTCTTTTCACTTCCAAACGGCAGTTATTGAGAAAAATTTCGTATTCATACGTATTTCTTGCAAACAAAATTTTCATCCGCAGTACCGGGATGAGAAATTATGTGATTCAATTGTGGCGTTCAGTTTTTACCTCAGCGGTTTTTTAAAGCTTAAAATTCATTGAATGAATATTTGGTCGCCTCTCTTCCTTTAAGGGCAGTCGCTGATAAGAAAGTTTCGTTTATATACTTATTTTTTAAACATAATAATTTTCCTCCTCAGTCCCGGGATGAAAAATTTCTTGTCTAAATTTTTCTTCCAGGTGCTTTTTTAAAAGGCTCTTCATTCATCAAATGAAAATTTGTTCCTTTCTTTACCTTTCAAAACGGTCGTTTTTGAGAAAATGGTATCATTTATACGTATTTCTTGCAAGCATAACGTTTTCCAGCCGCAGTCCCGGTTTGAGAAATTTCGTGATTCAAGCGACTTATTTAGTTGTTCCCCCGAGGGTTTTTTTTGGAAGCCTGATAGTTTTTATTGTAAATTTGTGTTACTCTTTTCATTTCCAAACGGCAGTTATTGGGAAAACTTTCGTATTCAAAAGTATTTCTATCAAACATCAAATTTTTCATCCGCAGTACCGGGATGAGAAATTTTTTGATTGAATTGTGGCGTTTAGTTTTAACCTCAGCGGTTTTTTTGAAGCTTAAAATTCATTGAATGAATATTTGGTCGCCTTTCTTCCTTTCAAAGCACTCGCTATTATAAAAGTTTCGTTAATATACGTATTTTTTAAACATAATAATTTTCCTCCGCAGTCCCGGGATTAAAAATTTCGCGAATCAATTCTTGTCTAAATTTTTCTTCCAAGTGCTTTTTTAAAAGCTTTTCATTCATCAAATGAAAATTTGTTCTTTCTTTACTATTCAAAACGGTCGTTTTTGAGATAATGGTATCATTTATACGTATTTTTTGCAAGCATTAAGTTTTCCAGCCGCAGTCCCGGGATGAGAAATTTCGTGATTCAAGCGACTCGTTTAGTTGTTCCCCCGAGGGTTTTTTAAAAAGACTGTTAGTTTTAATTGTAAATTTGTGTGACTCTTTTCATTTCCAAACGGCAGTTATTGGGAAAATTTTCGTATTCATACGTTTTTCTTGCAAACAAAATTTTTCATCCGCAGTACCGGGATGAGAAATTTTGTGATTGAATTGTGGCGTTTAGTTTTTACCTCAGCGGTTTTTTAAATCTTAAAATTCATTGAATGAATATTTGGTTGCCTCCCTTCCTTTCAAAGCAGTCGCTGTTATAAAAGTTTCGTTAATATACGTACTTTTTAAACATAATAATTTTCCTCCGAGGTCCCGGGATGAGAAATTTCGTGAATCAATTTTCGTGTAAGTTTTTCTTCCAAGTATTTTTCTAAAAGCTTTTCATTCATCAAATGAAAATTTGTTCTTTCTTTACCATTCAAAACGGTCGTTTTTGAGAAAATGGTATCATTTATACGTATTTCTTGCAAGCATAACGTTTTCCAGCCGCAGTCCCGGGATGAAAAATTTCGTGATTCAAGCGACTCGTTTAGTTGTTCCCCCGAGGGTTTTTTAAAAAGACTGTTAGTTTTAATTGTAAATTTGTGTGACTCTTTTCATTTCCAAACGGCAGTTATTGGGTAAATTTTCGTATTCAAACGTTTTTCTTGCAAACAAAATTTTTCATCCGCTGTACCGGGATGAGAAATTTTGTGATTCAATTGTGGCGTTTAGTTTTTACCTCAGCGGTTTTTTAAAGCTTAAAATTCATTGAATGAATATTTTGTCGCCTCTCTTCCTTTAAAGGCAGTCGCTGTTATAAAAGTTTCGTTAATATACTTATTTTTTAAACATAATAATTTTCCTCCGTAGTCCCGGGATGAAAAATTTCGCGAATCAATTCTTGTCTAAATTTTTCTTCCAAGTGCTTTTTTAAAAGCTTTTCATTCATCAAATGAAAATTTGTTCTTTCTTTACCATTCAAAACGGTCGTTTTTCAGAAAATGGTATCATTAAACGTATTTTTTGAAAGCATAAAGTTTTCCAGCCGCAGTCCCGGAATGAAAAATTTCGTGATTCAAGCGAGTCGTTTTGTTGTTCTTCCGAGGGTTTTTTAAAAAGACTGTTAGTTTTAATTGTAAATTTGTGTTACTCTTTTCATTTCCAAACGGCAGTTATTGGGAAAACTTTCGTATTCAAAGGTATTTCTTGCAAACATAAAATTTTTCATCCGCAGTACCGGGATGAGAAATTTTGTGATTGAATTGTGGCGTTTAGTTTTTACCTCAGCGGTTTTTTTAATCTTAAAATTTATTGAATGAATATTTGGTTGCCTCCCTTCCTTTCAAAGCAGTCGCTGTTATAAAAGTTTCGTTAATATACGTACTTTTTAAACATAACTATTTTCCTCCGCAGTCCCGGGATGAGAAATTTCGTGAATCAATTTTCGTGTAAGTTTTTCTTCCAAGTATTTTTCTAAAAGCTTTTCATTCATCAAATGAAAATTTGTTCTTTCTTTACCATTCAAAAGGGTCGTTTTTGAGAAAATGGTATCATTTATGCGTATTTCTTGCAAGCATAACGTTTTCCAGCCGCAGTCCCGGGATGAGAAATTTCGTGATTCAAGCGACTCGTTTTGTTGTTCCCCCGAGGGTTTTTTAAAAAGACTGTTAGTTTTAATTGTAAATTTGTGTGACTCTATTCATTTCCAAACGGCAGTTATTGGGTAAATTTTCGTATTCATACGTTTTTCTTGCAAACAAAATTTTTCATCCGCTGTACCGGGATGAGAAATTTTGTGATTCAATTGTGGCGTTTAGTTTTTACCTCAGCGGTTTTTTAAAGCTTAAAATTCATTGAATGAATATTTTGTCGCCTCTCTTCCTTTAAAGGCAGTCGCTGTTATAAAAGTTTCGTTAATATACTTATTTTTTAAACATAATAATTTTCCTCCGTAGTCCCGGGATGAAAAATTTCGCGAATCAATTCTTGTCTAAATTTTTCTTCCAAGTGCTTTTTTAAAAGCTTTTCATTCATCAAATGAAAATTTGTTCTTTCTTTACCATTAAAAACGGTCGTTTTTCAGAAAATGGTATCATTAAACGTATTTTTTGAAAGCATAAAGTTTTCCAGCCGCAGTCCCGGAATGAAAAATTTCGTGATTCAAGCGACTCGTTTTGTTGTTCCCCCGAGGGTTTTTTTGGAAGCCTGTTAGTTTTAATTGTAAATTTGTGTTACTCTTTTCATTTCCAAACGGCAGTTATTGGGAAAACTTTCGTATTCAAAGGTATTTCTTGCAAACATAAAATTTTTCATCCGCAGTACCGGGATGAGAAATTTTGTGATTGAATTGTGGCGTTTAGTTTTTACCTCAGCGGTTTTTTTAATCTTAAAATTTATTGAATGAATATTTGGTTGCCTCCCTTCCTTTCAAAGCAGTCGCTGTTATAAAAGTTTCGTTAATATACGTACTTTTTAAACATAATTATTTTCCTCCGCAGTCCCGGGATGAGAAATTTCGTGAATCAATTTTCGTGTAAGTTTTTCTTCCAAGTATTTTTCTAAAAGCTTTTCATTCATCAAATGAAAATTTGTTCTTTCTTTACCATTCAAAAGGGTCGTTTTTGAGAAAATGGTATCATTTATGCGTATTTCTTGCAAGCATAAGGTTTTCCAGCCGCAGTCCCGGGATGAGAAATTTCGTGATTCAAGCGACTCGTTTCGTTGTTCCCCCGAGGGTTTTTTTGAAAGCCTATTAGTTTTAACTGTAAATTTGTGTGACTCTTTTCACTTCCAAACGGCAGTTATTGAGAAAATTTTCGTATTCATACGTATTTCTTGCAAACAAAATTTTCATCCGCAGTACCGGGATGAGAAATTTTGTGATTCAATTGTGGCGTTTAGTTTTTACCTCAGCGGTTTTTTAAAGCTTAAAATTCATTGAATGAATATTTGGTCGCCTCTCTTCCTTTAAGGGCAGTCGCTGATAAGAAAGTTTCGTTTATATACTTATTTTTTAAACATAATAATTTTCCTCCTCAGTCCCGGGATGAAAAATTTCTTGTCTAAATTTTTCTTCCAGGTGCTTTTTTAAAAGGCTCTTCATTCATCAAATGAAAATTTGTTCCTTTCTTTACCTTTCAAAACGGTCGTTTTTGAGAAAATGGTATCATTTATACGTATTTCTTGCAAGCATAACGTTTTCCAGCCGCAGTCCCGGTTTGAGAAATTTCGTGATTCAAGCGACTTATTTAGTTGTTCCCCCGAGGGTTTTTTTTGGAAGCCTGATAGTTTTTATTGTAAATTTGTGTTACTCTTTTCATTTCCAAACGGCAGTTATTGGGAAAACTTTCGTATTCAAAAGTATTTCTATCAAACATCAAATTTTTCATCCGCAGTACCGGGATGAGAAATTTTTTGATTGAATTGTGGCGTTTAGTTTTAACCTCAGCGGTTTTTTTGAAGCTTAAAATTCATTGAATGAATATTTGGTCGCCTTTCTTCCTTTCAAAGCACTCGCTATTATAAAAGTTTCGTTAATATACGTATTTTTTAAACATAATAATTTTCCTCCGCAGTCCCGGGATTAAAAATTTCGCGAATCAATTCTTGTCTAAATTTTTCTTCCAAGTGCTTTTTTAAAAGCTTTTCATTCATCAAATGAAAATTTGTTCTTTCTTTACTATTCAAAACGGTCGTTTTTGAGATAATGGTATCATTTATACGTATTTTTTGCAAGCATTAAGTTTTCCAGCCGCAGTCCCGGGATGAGAAATTTCGTGATTCAAGCGACTCGTTTAGTTGTTCCCCCGAGGGTTTTTTAAAAAGACTGTTAGTTTTAATTGTAAATTTGTGTGACTCTTTTCATTTCCAAACGGCAGTTATTGGGAAAATTTTCGTATTCATACGTTTTTCTTGCAAACAAAATTTTTCATCCGCAGTACCGGGATGAGAAATTTTGTGATTGAATTGTGGCGTTTAGTTTTTACCTCAGCGGTTTTTTAAATCTTAAAATTCATTGAATGAATATTTGGTTGCCTCCCTTCCTTTCAAAGCAGTCGCTGTTATAAAAGTTTCGTTAATATACGTACTTTTTAAACATAATAATTTTCCTCCGAGGTCCCGGGATGAGAAATTTCGTGAATCAATTTTCGTGTAAGTTTTTCTTCCAAGTATTTTTCTAAAAGCTTTTCATTCATCAAATGAAAATTTGTTCTTTCTTTACCATTCAAAACGGTCGTTTTTGAGAAAATGGTATCATTTATACGTATTTCTTGCAAGCATAACGTTTTCCAGCCGCAGTCCCGGGATGAAAAATTTCGTGATTCAAGCGACTCGTTTAGTTGTTCCCCCGAGGGTTTTTTAAAAAGACTGTTAGTTTTAATTGTAAATTTGTGTGACTCTTTTCATTTCCAAACGGCAGTTATTGGGTAAATTTTCGTATTCAAACGTTTTTCTTGCAAACAAAATTTTTCATCCGCTGTACCGGGATGAGAAATTTTGTGATTCAATTGTGGCGTTTAGTTTTTACCTCAGCGGTTTTTTAAAGCTTAAAATTCATTGAATGAATATTTTGTCGCCTCTCTTCCTTTAAAGGCAGTCGCTGTTATAAAAGTTTCGTTAATATACTTATTTTTTAAACATAATAATTTTCCTCCGTAGTCCCGGGATGAAAAATTTCGCGAATCAATTCTTGTCTAAATTTTTCTTCCAAGTGCTTTTTTAAAAGCTTTTCATTCATCAAATGAAAATTTGTTCTTTCTTTACCATTCAAAACGGTCGTTTTTCAGAAAATGGTATCATTAAACGTATTTTTTCAAAGCATAAAGTTTTCCAGCCGCAGTCCCGGAATGAAAAATTTCGTGATTCAAGCGAGTCGTTTTGTTGTTCTTCCGAGGGTTTTTTAAAAAGACTGTTAGTTTTAATTGTAAATTTGTGTTACTCTTTTCATTTCCAAACGGCAGTTATTGGGAAAACTTTCGTATTCAAAGGTATTTCTTGCAAACATAAAATTTTTCATCCGCAGTACCGGGATGAGAAATTTTTTGATTGAATTGTGGCGTTTAGTTTTAACCTCAGCGGTTTTTTTGAAGCTTAAAATTCATTGAATGAATATTTGGTCGCCTTTCTTCCTTTCAAAGCACTCGCTATTATAAAAGTTTCGTTAATATACGTATTTTTTAAACATAATAATTTTCCTCCGCAGTCCCGGGATTAAAAATTTCGCGAATCAATTCTTGTCTAAATTTTTCTTCCAAGTGCTTTTTTAAAAGCTTTTCATTCATCAAATGAAAATTTGTTCTTTCTTTACTATTCAAAACGGTCGTTTTTGAGATAATGGTATCATTTATACGTATTTTTTGCAAGCATTAAGTTTTCCAGCCGCAGTCCCGGGATGAGAAATTTCGTGATTCAAGCGACTCGTTTAGTTGTTCCCCCGAGGGTTTTTTAAAAAGACTGTTAGTTTTAATTGTAAATTTGTGTGACTCTTTTCATTTCCAAACGGCAGTTATTGGGAAAATTTTCGTATTCATACGTTTTTCTTGCAAACAAAATTTTTCATCCGCAGTACCGGGATGAGAAATTTTGTGATTGAATTGTGGCGTTTAGTTTTTACCTCAGCGGTTTTTTAAATCTTAAAATTCATTGAATGAATATTTGGTTGCCTCCCTTCCTTTCAAAGCAGTCGCTGTTATAAAAGTTTCGTTAATATACGTACTTTTTAAACATAATAATTTTCCTCCGAGGTCCCGGGATGAGAAATTTCGTGAATCAATTTTCGTGTAAGTTTTTCTTCCAAGTATTTTTCTAAAAGCTTTTCATTCATCAAATGAAAATTTGTTCTTTCTTTACCATTCAAAACGGTCGTTTTTGAGAAAATGGTATCATTTATACGTATTTCTTGCAAGCATAACGTTTTCCAGCCGCAGTCCCGGGATGAAAAATTTCGTGATTCAAGCGACTCGTTTAGTTGTTCCCCCGAGGGTTTTTTAAAAAGACTGTTAGTTTTAATTGTAAATTTGTGTGACTCTTTTCATTTCCAAACGGCAGTTATTGGGTAAATTTTCGTATTCAAACGTTTTTCTTGCAAACAAAATTTTTCATCCGCTGTACCGGGATGAGAAATTTTGTGATTCAATTGTGGCGTTTAGTTTTTACCTCAGCGGTTTTTTAAAGCTTAAAATTCATTGAATGAATATTTTGTCGCCTCTCTTCCTTTAAAGGCAGTCGCTGTTATAAAAGTTTCGTTAATATACTTATTTTTTAAACATAATAATTTTCCTCCGTAGTCCCGGGATGAAAAATTTCGCGAATCAATTCTTGTCTAAATTTTTCTTCCAAGTGCTTTTTTAAAAGCTTTTCATTCATCAAATGAAAATTTGTTCTTTCTTTACCATTCAAAACGGTCGTTTTTCAGAAAATGGTATCATTAAACGTATTTTTTGAAAGCATAAAGTTTTCCAGCCGCAGTCCCGGAATGAAAAATTTCGTGATTCAAGCGAGTCGTTTTGTTGTTCTTCCGAGGGTTTTTTAAAAAGACTGTTAGTTTTAATTGTAAATTTGTGTTACTCTTTTCATTTCCAAACGGCAGTTATTGGGAAAACTTTCGTATTCAAAGGTATTTCTTGCAAACATAAAATTTTTCATCCGCAGTACCGGGATGAGAAATTTTGTGATTGAATTGTGGCGTTTAGTTTTTACCTCAGCGGTTTTTTTAATCTTAAAATTTATTGAATGAATATTTGGTTGCCTCCCTTCCTTTCAAAGCAGTCGCTGTTATAAAAGTTTCGTTAATATACGTACTTTTTAAACATAACTATTTTCCTCCGCAGTCCCGGGATGAGAAATTTCGTGAATCAATTTTCGTGTAAGTTTTTCTTCCAAGTGTTTTTCTAAAAGCTTTTCATTCATCAAATGAAAATTTGTTCTTTCTTTACCATTCAAAAGGGTCGTTTTTGAGAAAATGGTATCATTTATGCGTATTTCTTGCAAGCATAACGTTTTCCAGCCGCAGTCCCGGGATGAGAAATTTCGTGATTCAAGCGACTCGTTTTGTTGTTCCCCCGAGGGTTTTTTAAAAAGACTGTTAGTTTTAATTGTAAATTTGTGTGACTCTATTCATTTCCAAACGGCAGTTATTGGGTAAATTTTCGTATTCATACGTTTTTCTTGCAAACAAAATTTTTCATCCGCTGTACCGGGATGAGAAATTTTGTGATTCAATTGTGGCGTTTAGTTTTTACCTCAGCGGTTTTTTAAAGCTTAAAATTCATTGAATGAATATTTTGTCGCCTCTCTTCCTTTAAAGGCAGTCGCTGTTATAAAAGTTTCGTTAATATACTTATTTTTTAAACATAATAATTTTCCTCCGTAGTCCCGGGATGAAAAATTTCGCGAATCAATTCTTGTCTAAATTTTTCTTCCAAGTGCTTTTTTAAAAGCTTTTCATTCATCAAATGAAAATTTGTTCTTTCTTTACCATTAAAAACGGTCGTTTTTCAGAAAATGGTATCATTAAACGTATTTTTTGAAAGCATAAAGTTTTCCAGCCGCAGTCCCGGAATGAAAAATTTCGTGATTCAAGCGACTCGTTTTGTTGTTCCCCCGAGGGTTTTTTTGGAAGCCTGTTAGTTTTAATTGTAAATTTGTGTTACTCTTTTCATTTCCAAACGGCAGTTATTGGGAAAACTTTCGTATTCAAAGGTATTTCTTGCAAACATAAAATTTTTCATCCGCAGTACCGGGATGAGAAATTTTGTGATTGAATTGTGGCGTTTAGTTTTTACCTCAGCGGTTTTTTTAATCTTAAAATTTATTGAATGAATATTTGGTTGCCTCCCTTCCTTTCAAAGCAGTCGCTGTTATAAAAGTTTCGTTAATATACGTACTTTTTAAACATAATTATTTTCCTCCGCAGTCCCGGGATGAGAAATTTCGTGAATCAATTTTCGTGTAAGTTTTTCTTCCAAGTATTTTTCTAAAAGCTTTTCATTCATCAAATGAAAATTTGTTCTTTCTTTACCATTCAAAAGGGTCGTTTTTGAGAAAATGGTATCATTTATGCGTATTTCTTGCAAGCATAAGGTTTTCCAGCCGCAGTCCCGGGATGAGAAATTTCGTGATTCAAGCGACTCGTTTCGTTGTTCCCCCGAGGGTTTTTTTGAAAGCCTATTAGTTTTAACTGTAAATTTGTGTGACTCTTTTCACTTCCAAACGGCAGTTATTGAGAAAATTTTCGTATTCATACGTATTTCTTGCAAACAAAATTTTCATCCGCAGTACCGGGATGAGAAATTTTGTGATTCAATTGTGGCGTTTAGTTTTTACCTCAGCGGTTTTTTAAAGCTTAAAATTCATTGAATGAATATTAAGTCGCCTCTCTTCCTTTAAGGGCAGTCGCTGATATGAAAGTTTCGTTTATATACTTATTTTTTAAACATAATAATTTTCCTCCGCAGTCCCGGGATGAAAAATTTCGCGAATCAATTCTTGTCTAAATTTTTCTTCCAAGTGCTTTTTTAAAAGCTTTTCATTCATCAAATGAAAATTTGTTCTTTCTTTACCATTCAAAACGGTCGTTTTTCAGAAAATGGTATCATTAAACGTATTTTTTGAAAGCATAAAGTTTTCCAGCCGCAGTCCCGGAATGAAAAATTTCGTGATTCAAGCGACTCGTTTTGTTGTTCCCCCGAGGGTTTTTTAAAAAGACTGTTAGTTTTAATTGTAAATTTGTGTTAACCATTTCATTTCCAAACGGCAGTTATTGGGAAAACTTTCGTATTCAAAGGTATTTCTTGCAAACATAAAATTTTTCATCCGCAGTACCGGGATGAGAAATTTTGTGATTGAATTGTGGCGTTTAGTTTTTACCTCAGCGGTTTTTTTAATCTTAAAATTTATTGAATGAATATTTGGTTGCCTCCCTTCCTTTCAAAGCAGTCGCTGTTATAAAAGTTTCGTTAATATACGTACTTTTTAAACATAATTATTTTCCTCCGCAGTCCCGGGATGAGAAATTTCGTGAATCAATTTTCGTGTAAGTTTTTCTTCCAAGTATTTTTCTAAAAGCTTTTCATTCATCAAATGAAAATTTGTTCTTTCTTTACCATTCAAAAGGGTCGTTTTTGAGAAAATGGCATCATTTATGCGTATTTCTTGCAAGCATAACGTTTTCCAGCCGCAGTCCCGGGATGAGAAATTTCGTGATTCAAGCGACTCGTTTCGTTGTTCCCCCGAGGGTTTTTTTGAAAGCCTATTAGTTTTAACTGTAAATTTGTGTGACTCTTTTCACTTCCAAACGGCAGTTATTGAGAAAATTTTCGTATTCATACGTATTTCTTGCAAACAAAATTTTCATTCGCAGTACCGGGATGAGAAATTTTGTGATTCAATTGTGGCGTTTAGTTTTTACCTCAGCGGTTTTTTAAAGCTTAAAATTCATTGAATGAATATTAAGTCGCCTCTCTTCCTTTAAGGGCAGTCGCTGATATGAAAGTTTCGTTTACATACTTATTTTTTAAACATAATAATTTTCCTCCGCAGTCCCGGGATGAAAAATTTCGCGAATCAATTCTTGTCTAAATTTTTCTTCCAAAAGCTTTTTTAAAAGCTTTTCATTCATCAAATGAAAATTTTTTCTTTCTTTACCATTCAAAACGGTCGTTTTTGAGAAAATGGTATCATTAAACGTATTTTTTGAAAGCATAAAGTTTTCCGGCCGAAGTCCCGGGATGAGAAATTTCGTGATTCAAGCGACTCGTTTTGTTGTTCCCCCGAGGGTTTTTTAAAAAGACTGTTAGTTTTAATTCTAAATTTGTATTACTCTTTTCATTTCCAAACGGCAGTTATTGGGAAAACTTTCGTATTCAAAAGTATTTTTATCAAACATAAAATTTTTCATCCGCAGTACCGGGATGAGAAATTTTGTGATTGAAATGTGGCGTTTAGTTTTAACCTCAGCGGTTTTTTTGAAGCTTAAAATTCATTGAATGAATATTTGGTCGCCTTTCTTCCTTTCAAAGCACTCGCTATTATAAAAGTTTCTTTAATATACGTATTTTTTAAACATAATAATTTTCCTCCGCAGTCCCGGGATGAGTAATTTCGCGAATCAATTTTCGTGTAAGTTTTTCTTCTAAGTGCTTTTTTAAAGGCTCTTTATTCATCAAATGAAAATTTGTTCCTTTCTTTACCTATCAAAACGGTCGTTTTGGAGAAAGTGGTATCATTTATACGTATTTCTTGCAAGCATAACGTTTTCCAGCCGCAGTCCCGAGATGAGAAATTTCGTAATTCAAGCGACTCGTTTAGTTGTTCCCCCGAGGGTTTTTTTGGAAGCCTGTTAGTTTTAATTGTGAATTTGTTTGACTCTTTTCATTTCCAAACGGCAGTTATTCAGAAAATTTTCGTATTCAAACTTATTTCTTGCAAACAAAATTTTTCATCCGCAGTACCGGGATGAGAAATTTTGTGATTCAATTGTGGCGTTTAGTTTTACCTCAGCGGTTTTTTAAAGCTTAAAATTCATTGAATGAATATTTTGTTGCCTCTCTTCCTTTAAAGGCAGTCGCTGTTATAAAAGTTTCGTTAATATACTTATTTTTTAAACATAATAATTTTCCTCCGCAGTCCCGGGATTAAAAATTTCGCGAATCAATTCTTGTCTAAATTTTTCTTCCAAGTACTTTTTTAAAAGCTTTTCATTCATCAAATGAAAATTTGTTCTTTCTTTACCATTCAAAACGGTCGTTTTTGAGATAATGGTATCATTTATACGTATTTTTTGCAAGCATTAAGTTTTCCAGCCGCAGTCCCGGGATGAGAAATTTCGTGATTCAAGCGACTCGTTTAGTTGTTCCCCCGAGGGTTTTTTAAAAAGACTGTTAGTTTTAATTGTAAATTTGTGTGACTCTTTTCATTTCCAAACGGCAGTTATTGGGTAAATTTTGGTATACAAACGTTTTTCTTGCAAACAAAATTTTTCATCCGCTGTACCGGGATGAGAAATTTTGTGATTCAATTGTGGCGTTTAGTTTTTACCTCAGCGGTTTTTTAAAGCTTAAAATTCATTGAATGAATATGTTGTCGCCTTTCTTCCTTTAAAGGCAGTCGCTGTTATAAAAGTTTCGTTAATATACTTATTTTTTAAACATAATAATTTTCCTCCGCAGTCCCGGGATGAAAAATTTCGCGAATCAATTCTTGTCTAAATTTTTCTTCCAAGTGCTTTTTTAAAAGCTTTTCATTCATCAAATGAAAATTTGTTCTTTCTTTACCATTCAAAACGGTCGTTTTTGAGAAAATGGTATCATTAAACGTATTTTTTGAAAGCATTAAGTTTTCCAGCCGCAGTCCCGGGATGAAAAATTTCGTGATTCAAGCGACTCGTTTTGTTGTTCCCCCGAGGGTTTTTTAAAAAGACTGTTAGTTTTAATTGTAAATTTGTGTTACTCTTTTCATTTCCAAACGGCAGTTATTGGGATAACTTTCGTAATCAAAGGTATTTCTTGCAAACATAAAATTTTTCATCCGCAGTACCGGGATGAGAAATTTTGTGATTGAAATGTGGCGTTTAGTTTTAACCTCAGCGGTTTTTTTGAAGCTTAAAATTCATTGAATGAATATTTGGTCGCCTTTCTTCCGTTCAAAGCACTCGCTATTATAAAAGTTTCGTTAATATACGTATTTTTTAAACATAATAATTTTCCTCCGCAGTCCCGGGATGAGTAATTTCGCGAATCAATTTTCGTGTAAGTTTTTCTTCCAAGTGCTTTTTTAAAGGCTCTTCATTCATCAAATGAAAATTTGTTCCTTTCTTTACCTTTCAAAACGGTCGTTTTTGAGAAAATGGTATCATTTATACGTATTTCTTGCAAGCATAACGTTTTCCAGCCGCAGTCCCGGGATGAGAAATTTCGTGATTCAAGCGACTCGTTTAGTTGTTCCCCCGAGGGTTTTTTTGGAAGCCTGTTAGTTTTAATTGTAAATTTGTTTGACTCTTTTAATTTCCAAACGGCAGTTATTCAGAAAATTTTCGTATTCAAACTTATTTCTTGCAAACAAAATTTTTCATCCGCAGTACCGGGATGAGAAATTTTGTGATTCAATTGTGGCGTTTAGTTTTACCTCAGCGGTTTTTTAAAGCTTAAAATTCATTGAATGAATATTTGGTCGCCTCTCTTCCTTTAAGGGCAGTCGCTGATATGAAAGTTTCGTTTATATACTTATTTTTTAAACATAATAATTTTCCTCCGCAGTCTCGGGATGAAAAATATCGCGAATCAATTTTCGTGTTTTTCTTCCAAGTGCTTTTTTAAAAGCTTTTCATTCATCAAATGAAAATTTGGTCTTTCTTTACCATTCAAAACGCACGTTTTTGAGAAAATGGTATCATTTATACGTATTTTTTGAAAGCATAAAGTTTTCCAGCCGCAGTCCCAGGATGAGAAATTTCGTGATTCAAGCGACTCGTTTTGTTGTTCCCCCGAGGGTTTTTTAAAAAGACTGTTAGTTTTAATTGTAAATTTGTGTTACTCTTTTCATTTCCAAACGGCAGTTATTGGGAAAACTTTCGTATTCAAAAGTATTTCTATCAAACATAAAATTTTTCATCCGCAGTCCCGGGATGAGAAATTTCGTGATTCAAGCGACTCGTTTAGTTGTTCCCCCGAGGGTTTTTTTGGAAGCCTGTTAGTTTTAATTGTAAATTTGTTTGACTCTTTTAATTTCCAAACGGCAGTTATTCAGAAAATTTTCGTATTCAAACTTATTTCTTGCAAACAAAATTTTTCATCCGCAGTACCGGGATGAGAAATTTTGTGATTCAATTGTGGCGTTTAGTTTTACCTCAGCGGTTTTTTAAAGCTTAAAATTCATTGAATGAATATTTTGTTGCCTCTCTTCCTTTAAAGGCAGTCGCTGTTATAAAAGTTTCGTTAATATACTTATTTTTTAAACATAATAATTTTCCTCCGCAGTCCCGGGATTAAAAATTTCGCGAATCAATTCTTGTCTAAATTTTTCTTCCAAGTACTTTTTTAAAGGCTTTTCATTCATCAAATGAAAATTTGTTCTTTCTTTACCATTCAAAACGGTCGTTTTTGAGAAAATGGTATTATTTATACGTATTTTTTGAAAGCATAAAGTTTTCCAGCCTCAGTCCCAGGATGAGAAATTTCGTGATTCAAGCGACTCGTTTTGTTGTTCCCCCGAGGGTTTTTTAAAAAGACTGTTAGTTTTAATTGTAAATTTGTGTTACTCTTTTCATTTCCAAACGGCAGTTATTGGGAAAACTTTCGTATTCAAAAGTATTTCTATCAAACATAAAATTTTTCATCCGCAGTACCGGGATGAGAAATTTTGTGATTGAATTGTGGCGTTTAGTTTTAAACTCTGCGGTTTTTTTGAAGCTTAAAATTCATTGAATGAATATTTGGTCGCCTTTCTTCCTTTCAAAGCACTCGCTATTATAAAAGTTTCGTTAATATACGTATTTTTTAAACATAATAGTTTTCCTCCGCAGTCCCGGGATGAGTAATTTCGCGAATCAATTTCTGTGTAGGTTTTTCTTCCAAGTGCTTTTTAAAAGGCTCTTCATTCATCAAATGAAAATTTGTTCCTTTCTTTACCTTTCAAAACGGTCGTTTTTGAGAAAATGGTATCATTTATACGTATTTCTTGCAAGCATAACGTTTTCCAGCCGCAGTCCCGGGATGAAAAATTTCGTGATTCAAGCGACTCATTTAGTTGTTCCCCCGAGGGTTTTTTTTGGAAGCCTGTTAGTTTTTATTGTAAATTTGTGTTACTCTTTTCATTTCCAAACGGCAGTTATTGGGAAAACTTTCGTATTCAAAAGTATTTCTATCAAACATCAAATTTTTGATCCGCAGTACCGGGATGAGAAATTTTGTGATTGAATTGTGGCGTTTCGTTTTCACCTCAGCGGTTTTTTTGAAGCTTAAAATTCATTGAATGAATATTTGGTCGCCTTTCTTCCTTTCAAAGCACTCGCTATTATAAAAGTTTCGTTAATATACGTATTTTTTAAACATAATAATTTTCCTCCGCAGTCCCGGGATTAAAAATTTCGCGAATCAATTCTTGTCTAAATTTTTCTTCCAAGTGCTTTTTTAAAAGCTTTTCATTCATCAAATGAAAATTTGTTCTTTCTTTACTATTCAAAACGGTCGTTTTTGAGATAATGGTATCATTTATACGTATTTTTTGCAAGCAATAAGTTTTCCAGCCGCAGTCCCGGGATGAGAAATTTCGTGATTCAAGCGACTCGTTTAGTTGTTCCCCCGAGGGTTTTTTAAAAAGGCTGTTAGTTTTAATTGTAAATTTGTGTGACTCTTTTCATTTCCAAACGGCAGTTATTGGGAAAATTTTCGTATTCATACGTTTTTCTTGCAAACAAAATTTTTCATCCGCAGTACCGGGATGAGAAATTTTGTGATTGAATTGTTGCGTTTAGTTTTTACCTCAGCGGTTTTTTAAATCTAAAAATTCATTGAATGAATATTTGGTTGCCTCCCTTCCTTTCAAAGCAGTCGCTGTTATAAAAGTTTCGTTAATATACGTACTTTTTAAACATAATAATTTTCCTCCGAGGTCCCGGGATGAGAAATTTCGTGAATCAATTTTCGTGTAAGTTTTTCTTCCAAGTATTTTTCTAAAAGCTTTTCATTCATCAAATGAAAATTTGTTCATTCTTTACAATTCAAAACGGTCGTTTTTGAGAAAATGGTATCATTTATACGTATTTCTTGCAAGCATAACGTTTTCCAGCCGCAGTCCCAGGATGAAAAATTTCGTGATTCAAGCGACTCGTTTCGTTGTTCCCCCGAGGGTGTTTTTGAAAGCCTATTAGTTTTAACTGTAAATTTGTGTGACTCTTTTCACTTTCAAACGGCAGTTATTGAGATAATTTTCGTATTCATACGTATTTCTTGCAAACAAAATTTTTCATCCGCAGTACCGGGATGAGAAATTTTGTGATTCAATTGTGGCGTTTAGTTTTTACCTCAGCGGTTTTTTAAAGTTTAAAATTCATTGAATGAATATTTTGTCGCCTCTCTTCCTTTAAAGGCAGTCGCTGTTATAAAAGTTTCGTTAATATACTTATTTTTTAAACATAATAATTTTCCTCCGCAGTCCCGGGATTAAAAATTTCGCGAATCAATTCTTGTCTAAATTTTTCTTCCAAGTGCTTTTTTAAAAGCTTTTCATTCATCAAATGAAAATTTGTTCTTTCTTTACCATTCAAAACGGTCGTTTTTGAGATAATGGTATCATTTATACGTATTTTTTGCAAGCATTAAGTTTTCCAGCCGCAGTCCCGGGATGAGAAATATCGTGATTCAAGCGACTCGTTTAGTTGTTCCCCCGAGGGTTTTTTAAAAAGACTGTTAGTTTTAATTGTAAATTTGTGTGACTCTTTTCATTTCCAAACGGCAGTTATTGGGTAAATTTTCGTATTCATACGTTTTTCTTGCAAACAAAATTTTTCATCCGCTGTACCGGGATGAGAAATTTTGTGATTCAATTGTGGCGTTTAGTTTTTACCTCAGCGGTTTTTTAAAGCTTAAAATTCATTGAATGAATATTTTGTCGCCTCTCTTCCTTTAAAGGCAGTCGCTGTTATAAATGTTTTGTTAATATACTTATTTTTTAAACATAATAATTTTCCTCCGTAGTCCCGGGATGAAAAATTTCGCGAATCAATTCTTGTCTAAATTTTTCTTCCAAGTGCTTTTTTAAAAGCTTTTCATTCATCAAATGAAAATTTGTTCTTTCTTTACCATTCAAAACGGTCGTTTTTCAGAAAATGGTATCATTAAACGTATTTTTTGAAAGCATAAAGTTTTCCAGCCGCAGTCCCGGAATGAAAAATTTCATGATTCAAGCGACTCGTTTTGTTGTTCCCCCGAGGGTTTTTTAAAAAGACTGTTTGTTTTAATTGTAAATTTGTGTTACTCTTTTCATTTCCAAACGGCAGTTATTGGGAAAACTTTCGTATTCAAAGGTATTTCTTGCAAACATAAAATTTTTCATCCGCAGTACCGGGATGAGAAATTTTGTGATTGAATTGTGGCGTTTAGTTTTTACCTTAGCGGTTTTTTAAATCTTAAAATTTATTGAATGAATATTTGGTTGCCTCCCTTCCTTTCAAAGCAGTCGCTGTTATAAAAGTTTCGTTAATATACGTACTTTTTAAACATAATTATTTTCCTCCGCAGTCCCGGGATGAGAAATTTCGTGAATCAATTTTCGTGTAAGTTTTTCTTCCAAGTATTTTTCTAAAAGCTTTTCATTCATCAAATGAAAATTTGTTCTTTCTTTACCATTCAAAAGGGTCGTTTTTGAGAAAATGGTATCATTTATGCGTATTTCTTGCAAGCATAACGTTTTCCAGCCGCAGTCCCGGGATGAGAAATTTCGTGATTCAAGCGACTCGTTTAGTTGTTCCCCCGAGGGTTTTTTAAAAAGACTGTTAGTTTTAATTGTAAATTTGTGTGACTCTTTTCATTTCCAAACGGCAGTTATTGGGAAAATTTTCGTATTCATACGTTTTTCTTGCAAACAAAATTTTTCATCCGCAGTACCGGGATGAGAAATTTTGTGATTGAATTGTGGCGTTTAGTTTTTACCTCAGCGGTTTTTTAAATCTTAAAATTCATTGAATGAATATTTGGTTGCCTCCCTTCCTTTCAAAGCAGTCGCTGTTATAAAAGTTTCGTTAATATACGTACTTTTTAAACATAATAATTTTCCTCCGAGGTCCAGGGATGAGAAATTTCGTGAATCAATTTTCGTGTAAGTTTTTCTTCCAAGTAAATTTCTAAAAGCTTTTCATTCATCAAATGAAAATTTGTTCATTCTTTACCATTCAAAACGGTCGTTTTTGAGAAAATGGTATCATTTATACGTATTTCTTGCAAGCATAACGTTTTCCAGCCGCAGTCCCAGGATGAAAAATTTCGTGATTCAAGCGACTCGTTTCGTTGTTCCCCCGAGGGTTTTTTTGAAAGCCTATTAGTTTTAACTGTAAATTTGTGTGACTCTTTTCACTTCCAAACGGCAGTTATTGAGAAAATTTTCGTATTCATACGTATTTCTTGCAAACAAAATTTTTCATCCGCAGTACCGGGATGAGAAATTTTGTGATTCAATTGTGGCGTTTAGTTTTTACCTCAGCGGTTTTTTAAAGTTTAAAATTCATTGAATGAATATTTTGTCGCCTCTCTTCCTTTAAAGGCAGTCGCTGTTATAAAAGTTTCGTTAATATACTTATTTTTTAAACATAATAATTCTCCTCCGCAGTCCCGGGATTAAAAATTTCGCGAATCAATTCTTGTCTTAATTTTTCTTCCAAGTGCTTTTTTAAAAGCTTTTCATTCATCAAATGAAAATTTGTTCTTTCTTTACCATTGAAAACGGTCGTTTTTGAGATAATGGTATCATTTATACGTATTTTTTGCAAGCATTAAGTTTTCCAGCCGCAGTCCCGGGATGAGAAATATCGTGATTCAAGCGACTCGTTTAGTTGTTCCCCCGAGGGTTTTTTAAAAAGACTGTTAGTTTTAATTGTAAATTTGTGTGACTCTTTTCATTTCCAAACGGCAGTTATTGGGTAAATTTTCGTATTCATACGTTTTTCTTGCAAACAAAATTTTTCATCCGCTGTACCGGGATGAGAAATTTTGTGATTCAATTGTGGCGTTTAGTTTTTACCTCAGCGGTTTTTTAAAGCATAAAATTCATTGAATGAATATTTTGTCGCCTCTCTTCCTTTAAAGGCAGTCGCTGTTATAAATGTTTCGTTAATATACTTATTTTTTAAACAAAATAATTTTCCTCCGTAGTCCCGGGATGAAAAATTTCGCGAATCAATTCTTGTCTAAATTTTTCTTCCAAGTGCTTTTTTAAAAGCTTTTCATTCATCAAATGAAAATTTGTTCTTTCTTTACCATTCAAAACGGTCGTTTTTCAGAAAATGGTATCATTAAACGTATTTTTTGAAAGCATAAAGTTTTCCAGCCGCAGTCCCGGAATGAAAAATTTCATGATTCAAGCGACTCGTTTTGTTGTTCCCCCGAGGGTTTTTTAAAAAGACTGTTTGTTTTAATTGTAAATTTGTGTTACTCTTTTCATTTCCAAACGGCAGTTATTGGGAAAACTTTCGTATTCAAAGGTATTTCTTGCAAACATAAAATTTTTCATCCGCAGTACCGGGATGAGAAATTTTGTGATTGAATTGTGGCGTTTAGTTTTTACCTCAGCGGTTTTTTAAATCTTAAAATTTATTGAATGAATATTTGGTTGCCTCCCTTCCTTTCAAAGCAGTCGCTGTTATAAAAGTTTCGTTTATATACGTACTTTTTAAACATAATTATTTTCCTCCGCAGTCCCGGGATGAGAAATTTCGTGAATCAATTTTCGTGTAAGTTTTTCTTCCAAGTATTTTTCTAAAAGCTTTTCATTCATCAAATGAAAATTTGTTCTTTCTTTACCATTCAAAAGGGTCGTTTTTGAGAAAATGGTATCATTTATGCGTATTTCTTGCAAGCATTAAGTTTTCCAGCCGCAGTCCCGGGATGAGAAATATCGTGATTCAAGCGACTCGTTTCGTTGTTCCCCCGAGGGTTTTTTTGAAAGCCTATTAGTTTTAACTGTAAATTTGTGTGACTCTTTTCACTTCCAAACGGCAGTTATTGAGAAAATTTTCGTATTCATACGTATTTCTTGCAAACAAAATTTTCATCCGCAGTACCGGGATGAGAAATTTTGTGATTCAATTGTGGCGTTTAGTTTTTACCTCAGCGGTTTTTTATAGCTTAAAATTCATTGAATGAATATTAAGTCGCCTCTCTTCCTTTAATGACAGTCGCTGATATGAAAGTTTCGTTTATATACTTATTTTTTAAACATAATAATTTTCCTCCGCAGTCCCGGGATGAAAAATTTCGCGAATCAATTCTTGTCTAAATTTTTCTTCCAAGTGCTTTTTTAAAAGCTTTTCATTCATCAAATGAAAATTTTTTTTTTCTTTACCATTCAAAACGGTCGTTTTTGAGAAAATGGTATCATTAAACGTATTTTTTGAAAGCATAAAGTTTTCCGGCCGAAGTCCCGGGATGAGAAATTTTGTGATTCAAGCGACTCGTTTTGTTGTTCCCCCGAGGGTTTTTTAAAAAGACTGTTAGTTTTAATTCTAAATTTGTGTTACTCTTTTCATTTCCAAACGGCAGTTATTGGGAAAACTTTCGTATTCAAAAGTATTTTTATCAAACATAAAATTTTTCATCCGCAGTACCGGGATGAGAAATTTTGTGATTGAAATGTGGCGTTTAGTTTTAACCTCAGCGGTTTTTTTGAAGCTTAAAATTCATTGAATGAATATTTGGTCGCCATTCTTCCTTTCAAAGCACTCGCTATTATAAAAGTTTCGTTAATATACGTATTTTTTAAACATAATAATTTTCCTCCGCAGTCCCGGGATGAGTAATTTCGCGAATCAATTTTCGTGTAGGTTTTTCTTCCAAGTGCTTTTTAAAAGGCTCTTCATTCATCAAATGAAAATTTGTTCCTTTCTTTACCTTTCAAAACGGTCGTTTTTGAGAAAATGGTATCATTTATACGTATTTCTTGCAAGCATAACGTTTTCCAGCCGCAGTCCCGGGATGAAAAATTTCGTGATTCAAGCGACTCATTTAGTTGTTCCCCCGAGGGTTTTTTTTGGAAGCCTGTTAGTTTTTATTGTAAATTTGTGTTACTCTTTTCATTTCCAAACGGCAGTTATTGGGAAAACTTTCGTATTCAAAAGTATTTCTATCAAACATCAAATTTTTCATCCGCAGTACCGGGATGAGAAATTTTGTGATTGAATTGTGGCGTTTCGTTTTCACCTCAGCGGTTTTTTAAATCTTAAAATTCATTGAATGAATATTTGGTCGCCTTTCTTCCTTTCAAAGCACTCGCTATTATAAAAGTTTCGTTAATATACGTATTTTTTAAACATAATAATTTTCCTCCGCAGTCCCGGGATTAAAAATTTCGCGAATCAATTCTTGTCTAAATTTTTCTTCCAAGTGCTTTTTTAAAAGCTTTTCATTCATCAAATGAAAATTTGTTCTTTCTTTACTATTCAAAACGGTCGTTTTTGAGATAATGGTATCATTTATACGTATTTTTTGCAAGCATTAAGTTTTCCAGCCGCAGTCCCGGGATGAGAAATTTCGTGATTCAAGCGATTCGTTTAGTTGTTCCCCCGAGGGTTTTTTAAAAAGACTGTTAGTTTTAATTGTAAATTTGTGTGACTCTTTTCATTTCCAAACGGCAGTTATTGGGAAAATTTTCGTATTCATACGTTTTTCTTGCAAACAAAATTTTTCATCCGCAGTACCGGGATGAGAAATTTTGTGATTGAATTGTGGCGTTTAGTTTTTACCTCAGCGGTTTTTTAAATCTTAAAATTCATTGAATGAATATTTGGTTGCCTCCCTTCCTTTCAAAGCAGTCGCTGTTATAAAAGTTTCGTTAATATACGTACTTTTTAAACATAATAATTTTCCTCCGAGGTCCCGGTATGAGAAATTTCGTGAATCAATTTTCGTGTAAGTTTTTCTTCCAAGTATTTTTCTAAAAGCTTTTCATTCATCAAATGAAAATTTGTTCATTCTTTACCATTCAAAACGGTCGTTTTTGAGAAAATGGTATCATTTATACGTATTTCTTGCAAGCATAACGTTTTCCAGCCGCAGTCCCAGGATGAAAAATTTCGTGATTCAAGCGACTCGTTTCGTTGTTCCCCCGAGGGTTTTTTTGAAAGCCTATTAGTTTTAACTGTAAATTTGTGTGACTCTTTTCACTTCCAAATGGCAGTTATTGAGAAAATTTTCGTATTCATACGTATTTCTTGCAAACAAAATTTTTCATCCGCAGTACCGGGATGAGAAATTTTGTGATTCAATTGTGGCGTTTAGTTTTTACCTCAGCGGTTTTTTAAAGCTTAAAATTCATTGAATGAATATTTTGTCGCCTCTCTTCCTTTAAAGGCAGTCGCTGTTATAAAAGTTTCGTTAATATACTTATTTTTTAAACATAATAATTTTCCTCCGTAGTCCCGGGATGAAAAATTTCGCGAATCAATTCTTGTCTAAATTTTTCTTCCAAGTGCTTTTTTAAAAGCTTTTCATTCATCAAATGAAAATTTGTTCTTTCTTTACCATTCAAAACGGTCGTTTTTCAGAAAATGGTATCATTAAACGTATTTTTTGAAAGCATAACGTTTTCCAGCCGCAGTCCCGGAATGAAAAATTTCATGATTCAAGCGACTCGTTTTGTTTTTCCCCCGAGGGTTTTTTAAAAAGACTGTTAGTTTTAATTGTAAATTTGTGTTACTCTTTTCATTTCCAAACGGCAGTTATTGGGAAAACTTTCGTATTCAAAGGTATTTCTTGCAAACATAAAATTTTTCATCCGCAGTACCGGGATGAGAAATTTTGTGATTGAATTTTGGCGTTTAGTTTTTACCTCAGCGGTTTTTTTAATTTTAAAATTTATTGAATGAATATTTGGTTGCCTCCCTTCCTTTCAAAGCAGTCGCTGTTATAAAAGTTTCGTTAATATACGTACTTTTTAAACATAATTATTTTCCTCCGCAGTCCCGGGATGAGAAATTTCGTGAATCAATTTTCGTGTAAGTTTTTCTTCCAAGTATTTTTCTAAAAGCTTTTCATTCATCAAATGAAAATTTGTTCTTTCTTAACCATTCAAAAGGGTCGTTTTTGAGAAAATGGTATCATTTATGCGTATTTCTTGCAAGCATAACGTTTTCCAGCCGCAGTCCCGGGATGAGAAATTTCGTGATTCAAGCGACTCGTTTCGTTGTTCCCCCGAGGGTTTTTTTGAAAGCCTATTAGTTTTAACTGTAAATTTGTGTGACTCTTTTCACTTCCAAACGGCAGTTATTGAGAAAATTTTCGTATTCATACGTATTTCTTGCAAACAAAATTTTCATCCGCAGTCCCGGGATGAGAAATTTTGTGATTCAATTGTGGCGTTTAGTTTTTACCTCAGCGGTTTTTTAAAGCTTAAAATTCATTGAATGAATATTAAGTCGCCTCTCTTCCTTTAAGGACAGTCGCTGATATGAAAGTTTCGTTTATATACTTATTTTTTAAACATAATAATTTTCCTCCGCAGTCCCGGGATGAAAAATTTCGCGAATCAATTCTTGTCTAAATTTTTCTTCCAAGTGCTTTTTTAAAAGCTTTTCATTCATCAAATGAAAATTTTTTCTTTCTTTACCATTCAAAACGGTCGTTTTTGAGAAAATGGTATCATTAAACGTATTTTTTGAAAGCATAAAGTTTTCCGGCCGAAGTCCCGGGATGAGAAATTTCGTGATTCAAGCGACTCGTTTTGTTGTTCCCCCGAGGGTTTTTTAAAAAGACTGTTAGTTTTAATTCTAAATTTGTGTTACTCTTTTCATTTCCAAACGGCAGTTATTGGGAAAACTTTCGTATTCAAAAGTATTTTTATCAAACATAAAATTTTTTATCCGCAGTACCGGGATGAGACATTTTGTGATTGAAATGTGGCGTTTAGTTTTAACCTCAGCGGTTTTTTTGAAGCTTAAAATTCATTGAATGAATATTTGTTCGCCTTTCTTCCTTTCAAAGCACTCGCTATTATAAAAGTTTCGTTAATATACGTATTTTTTAAACATATAAATTTTCCTCCGCAGTCCCGGGATGAGTAATTTCGCGAATCAATTTTCGTGTAAGTTTTTCTTCTAAGTGCTTTTTTAAAGGCTCTTCATTCATCAAATGAAAATTTGTTCCTTTCTTTACCTATCAAAACGGTCGTTTTTGAGAAAATGGTATCATTTATACGTATTTCTTGCAAGCATAACGTTTTCCAGCCGCAATCCCGGGATGAGAAATTTCGTGATTCAAGCGACTCGTTTAGTTGTTCCCCCGAGGGTTTTTTTGGAAGCCTGTTAGTTTTAATTGTAAATTTGTTTGACTCTTTTCATTTCCAAAAGGCAGTTATTCAGAAAATTTTCGTATTCAAAGTTATTTCTTGCAAACAAAATTTTTCATCCGCAGTACCGGGATGAGAAATTTTGTGATTCAATTGTGGCGTTTAGTTTTACCTCAGCGGTTTTTTAAAGCTTTAAATTCATTGAATGAATATTTTGTGGCCTCTCTTCCCTTAAAGGCAGTCGCTGTTATAAAAGTTTCGTTAATATACTTATTTTTTAAACATAATAATTTTCCTCCGCAGTCCCGGGATGAAAAATTTCGCGAATCAATTCTTGTCTAAATTTTTCTTCGAAGTGCTTTTTTAAAAGCTTTTCATTCATCAAATGAAAATTTGTTCTTTCTATACCATTCAAAACGGTCGTTTTTGAGAAAATGGTATCATTTTTACGTATTTTTTGCAAGCATAAAGTTTTCCAGCCGCAGTCCCGGGATGAGAAATTTCGTGATTCAAGCGACTCGTTTAGTTGTTCCCCCGAGGGTTTTTTATAAAGACTGTTAGTTTTAATTGTAAATTTGTGTTACTCTTTTCATTTCCAAACGGCAGTTATTGGGAAAACTTTCGTATTCAAAGGTATTTCTTGCAAACATAAAATTTTTCATCCGCAGTACCGGGATGAGAAATTTTGTGATTGAATTGTGGCGTTTAGTTTTTACCTCAGCGGTTTTTTAAATCTTAAAATTCATTGAATGAATATTTGGGATCCTCCCTTCCTTTCAAAGCAGTCGCTGTTATAAAAGTTTCGTTAATATACGTACTTTTTAAACATAATAATTTTCCTCCTCAGTCCCGGGATGAGAAATTTCGTGAATCAATTTTCGTGTAAGTTTTTCTTCCAAGTATTTTTCTAAAAGCTTTTCATTCATCAAATGAAAATTTGTTCTTTCTTAACCTTTCAAAACGGTCGTTTTTGAGAAAATGGTATCATTTATACGTATTTCTTGCAAGCATAACGTTTTCCAGCCGCAGTCCCGGGATGAGAAATTTCGTGATTCAAGCGACTCATTTAGTTGTTCCCCCGAGGGTTTTTTTTGGAAGCCTGTTAGTTTTTATTGTAAATTTGTGTTACTCTTTTCATTTCCAAACGGCAGTTATTGGGAAAACTTTCGTATTCAAAAGTATTTCTATCAAACATCAAATTTTTCATCCGCAGTACCGGGATGAGAAATTTTGTAATTGAATTGTGGCGTTTAGTTTTTACCTCAGCGGTTTTTTAAATCTTAAAATTCAGTGAATGAATATTTGGTTGCCTCCCTTCCTTTCAAAGCAGTCGCTGTTATAAAAGTTTCGTTAATATACGTACTTTTTAAACATAATAATTTTCCTCCGAGGTCCCGGGATGAGAAATTTCGTGAATCAATTTTCGTGTAAGTTTTTCTTCCAAGTGCTTTTTTAAAAGCTTTTCATTCATCAAATGAAAATTTGTTCTTTCTTTACCATTCAAAACGGTCGTTTTTGAAAAAATGGTATCATTTATACGTATTTCTTGCAAGCATAACGTTTTCCAGCCGCAGTGCCGGGATGAGAAATTTCGTGATTCAAGCGACTCGTTTCGTTGTTCCCCCGAGGGTTTTTTTGAAAGCCTATTAGTTTTAACTGTAAATTTGTGTGACTCTTTTCACTTCCAAACGGCAGTTATTGAGAAAATTTTCGTATTCATACGTATTTCTTGCAAACAAAATTTTCATCCGCAGTACCGGGATGAGAAATTTTGTGATTCAATTGTGGCGTTTAGTTCTTACCTCAGCGGTTTTTTAAAGCTTAAAATTCATTGAATAAATATTTGGTTGCCTCTCTTCCTTTAAGGGCAGTCGCTGATATGAAAGTTTCGTTTATATACTAATTTTTTAAACATAATAATTTTCCTCCGCAGTCTCGGGATGAAAAATATCGCGAATCAATTTTCGTGTTTTTCTTCCAAGTGCTTTTTAAAAAGCTTTTCATTCATCAAATGAAAATTTGGTCTTTCTTTATCATTCAAAACGCACGTTTTTGAGAAAATGGTATCATTTATACGTATTTTTTGAAAGCATAAAGTTTTCCAGGCGCAGTCCCAGGATGAGAAATTTCGTGATTCAAGCGACTCGTTTTGTTGTTCCCCCGAGGGTTTTTTAAAAAGACTGTTAGTTTTAATTGTAAATTTGTGTTACTCTTTTCATTTCCAAACGGCAGTTATTGGGAAAACTTTCGTATTCAAAAGTATTTCTATCAAACATAAAATTTTTCATCCGCAGTACCGGGATGAGAAATTTTGTGATTGAATTGTGGCGTTTAGTTTTAAACTCAAAGGTTTTTTTGAAGCTTAAAATTCATTGAATGAATATTTGGTCGCCTTTCTTCCTTTCAAAGCACTCGCTATTATAAAAGTTTCGTTAATATACGTATTTTTTAAACATAATAATTTTCCTCCGCAGTCCCGGGATGAGTAATTTCGCGAATCAATTTTCGTGTAGGTTTTTCTTCCAAGTGCTTTTTAAAAGGCTCTTCATTCATCAAATGAAAATTTGTTCCTTTCTTTACCTTTCAAAACGGTCGTTTTTTAGAAAATGGTATCATTTATACGTATTTCTTGCAAGCATAACGTTTTCCAGCCGCAGTCCCGGGATGAGAAATTTCGTGATTCAAGCGACTCGTTTAGTTGTTCCCCCGAGGGTTTTTTTGGAAGCCTGTTAGTTTTAATTGTAAATTTGTGTTACTCTTTTCATTTCCAAACGGCAGTTATTGGGAAAACTTTCGTATTCAAAAGTATTTCTATCAAACATAAAATTTTTTATCCGCAGTACCGGGATGAGAAATTTTGTGATTCAATTGTGGCGTTTAGTTTTTACCATAGCGGTTTTTTAAAGCTTAAAATTCAATGAATGAATATTTTGTCCCCTCTCTTCCTTTAAAGGCAGTCGCTGTTATAAAAGTTTCGTTAATATACTTATTTTTTAAACATAATAATTTTCCTCCGTAGTCCCGGGATGAAAAATTTCGCGAATCAATTCTTGTCTAAATTTTTCTTCCAAGTGCTTTTTTAAAAGCTTTTCATTCATCAAATGAAAATTTGTTCTTTCTTTACCATTCAAAACGGTCGTTTTTCAGAAAATGGTATCATTAAACGTATTTTTTGAAAGCATAAAGTTTTCCAGCCGCAGTCCCGGAATGAAAAATTTCATGATTCAAGCGACTCGTTTTGTTGTTCCCCCGAGGGTTTTTTAAAAAGACTGTTAGTTTTAATTGTAAATTTGTGTTACTCTTTTCATTTCCAAACGGCAGTTATTGGGAAAACTTTCGTATTCCAAGGTATTTCTTGCAAACATAAAATTTTTCATCCGCAGTACCGGGATGAGAAATTTTGTGATTGAATTTTGGCGTTTAGTTTTTACCTCAGCGGTTTTTTTAATTTTAAAATTTATTGAATGAATATTTGGGGTCCTCCCTTCCTTTCAAAGCAGTCGCTGTTATAAAAGTTTCGTTAATATACGTACTTTTTAAACATAATTATTTTCCTCCGCAGTCCCGGGATGAGAAATTTCGTGAATCAATTTTCGTGTAAGTTTTTCTTCCAAGTATTTTTCTAAAAGCTTTTCATTCATCAAATGAAAATTTGTTCTTTCTTAACCATTCAAAAGGGTCGTTTTTGAGAAAATGGTATCATTTATGCGTATTTCTTGCAAGCATAACGTTTTCCAGCCGCAGTCCCGGGATGAGAAATTTCGTGATTCAAGCGACTCGTTTCGTTGTTCCCCCGAGGGTTTTTTTGAAAGCCTATTAGTTTTAACTGTAAATTTGTGTGACTCTTTTCACTTCCAAACGGCAGTTATTGAGAAAATTTTCGTATTCATACGTATTTCTTGCAAACAAAATTTTCATCCGCAGTACCGGGATGAGAAATTTTGTGATTCAATTGTGGCGTTTAGTTTTTACCTCAGCGGTTTTTTAAAGCTTAAAATTCATTGAATGAATATTAAGTCGCCTCTCTTCCTTTAAGGACAGTCGCTGATATGAAAGTTTCGTTTATATACTTATTTTTTAAACATAATAATTTTCCTCCGCAGTCCCGGGATGAAAAATTTCGCGAATCAATTCTTGTCTAAATTTTTCTTCCAAGTGCTTTTTTAAAAGCTTTTCATTCATCAAATGAAAATTTTTTCTTTCTTTACCATTCAAAACGGTCGTTTTTGAGAAAATGGTATCATTAAACGTATTTTTTGAAAGCATAAAGTTTTCCGGCCGAAGTCCCGGGATGAGAAATTTCGTGATTCAAGCGACTCGTTTTGTTGTTCCCCCGAGGGTTTTTTAAAAAGACTGTTAGTTTTAATTCTAAATTTGTGTTACTCTTTTCATTTCCAAACGGCAGTTATTGGGAAAACTTTCGTATTCAAAAGTATTTTTATCAAACATAAAATTTTTCATCCGCAGTACCGGGATGAGAAATTTTGTGATTTAAATGTGGCGTTTAGTTTTAACCTCAGCGGTTTTTTTGAAGCTTAAAATTCATTGAATGAATATTTGTTCGCCTTTCTTCCTTTCAAAGCACTCGCTATTATAAAAGTTTCGTTAATATACGTATTTTTTAAACATATAAATTTTCCTCAGCAGTCCCGGGATGAGTAATTTCGCGAATCAATTTTCGTGTAAGTTTTTCTTCTAAGTGCTTTTTTAAAGGCTCTTCATTCATCAAATGAAAATTTGTTCCTTTCTTTACCTATCAAAACGGTCGTTTTTGAGAAAATGGTATCATTTATACGTATTTCTTGCAAGCATAACGTTTTCCAGCCGCAGTCCCGGGATGAGAAATTTCTTGATTCAAGCGACTCGTTTAGTTGTTCCCCCGAGGGTTTTTTTGGAAGCCTGTTAGTTTTAATTGTAAATTTGTTTGACTCTTTTCATTTCCAAACGGCAGTTATTCAGAAAATTTTCGTATTCAAACTTATTTCTTGCAAACAAAATTTTTCATCCGCAGTACCGGGATGAGAAATTTTGTGATTCAATTGTGGCGTTTAGTTTTACCTCAGCGGTTTTTTAAAGCTTAAAATTCATTGAATGAATATTTTGTGGCCTCTCTTCCCTTAAAGGCAGTCGCTGTTATAAAAGTTTCGTTAATATACTTATTTTTTAAACATAATAATTTTCCTCCGCAGTCCCGGGATGAAAAATTTCGCGAATCAATTCTTGTCTAAATTTTTCTTCGAAGTGCTTTTTTAAAAGCTTTTCATTCATCAAATGAAAATTTGTTCTTTCTATACCATTCAAAACGGTCGTTTTTGAGAAAATGGTATCATTTTTACGTATTTTTTGCAAGCATAAAGTTTTCCAGCCGCAGTCCCGGGATGAGAAATTTCGTGATTCAAGCGACTCGTTTAGTTGTTCCCCCGAGGGTTTTTTATAAAGACTGTTAGTTTTAATTGTAAATTTATGTTACTCTTTTCATTTCCAAACGGCAGTTATTGGGAAAACTTTCGTATTCAAAGGTATTTCTTGCAAACATAAAATTTTTCATCCGCAGTACCGGGATGAGAAATTTTGTGATTGAATTGTGGCGTTTAGTTTTTACCTCAGCGGTTTTTTAAATCTTAAAATTCATTGAATGAATATTTGGGATCCTCCCTTCCTTTCAAAGCAGTCGCTGTTATAAAAGTTTCGTTAATATACGTACTTTTTAAACATAATAATTTTCCTCCTCAGTCCCGGGATGAGAAATTTCGTGAATCAATTTTCGTGTAAGTTTTTCTTCCAAGTATTTTTCTAAAAGCTTTTCATTCATCAAATGAAAATTTGTTCTTTCTTAACCATTCAAAACGGTCGTTTTTGAGAAAATGGTATCATTTATACGTATTTCTTGCAAGCATAACGTTTTCCAGCCGCAGTCCCGGGATGAGAAATTTCGTGATTCAAGCGACTCATTTAGTTGTTCCCCCGAGGGTTTTTTTTGGAAGCCTGTTAGTCTTTATTGTAAATTTGTGTTACTCTTTTCATTTCCAAACGGCAGTTATTGGGAAAACTTTCGTATTCAAAAGTATTTCTATCAAACATCAAATTTTTCATCCGCAGTACCGGGATGAGAAATTTTGTGATTGAATTGTGGCGTTTAGTTTTTACCTCAGCGGTTTTTTAAATCTTAAAATTCAGTGAATGAATATTTGGTTGCCTCCCTTCCTTTCAAAGCAGTCGCTGTTATAAAAGTTTCGTTAATATACGTACTTTTTAAACATAATAATTTTCCTCCGAGGTCCCGGGATGAGAAATTTCGTGAATCAATTTTCGTGTAAGTTTTTCTTCCAAGTGCTTTTTTAAAAGCTTTTCATTCATCAAATGAAAATTTGTTCTTTCTTTACCATTCAAAACGGTCGTTTTTGAAAAAATGGTATCATTTATACGTATTTCTTGCAAGCATAACGTTTTCCAGCCGCAGTCCCGGGATGAGAAATTTCGTGATTCAAGCGACTCGTTTCGTTGTTCCCCCGAGGGTTTTTTTGAAAGCCTATTAGTTTTAACTGTAAATTTGTGTGACTCTTTTCACTTCCAAACGGCAGTTATTGAGAAAATTTTCGTATTCATACGTATTTCTTGCAAACAAAATTTTCATCCGCAGTACCGGGATGAGAAATTTTGTGATTCAATTGTGGCGTTTAGTTCTAACCTCAGCGGTTTTTTAAAGCTTAAAATTCATTGAATGAATATTTGGTTGCCTCTCTTCCTTTAAGGGCAGTCGCTGATATGAAAGTTTCGTTTATATACTTATTTTTTAAACATAATAATTTTCCTCCGCAGTCTCGGGATGAAAAATATCGCGAATCAATTTTCGTGTTTTTCTTCCAAGTGCTTTTTTAAAAGCTTTTCATTCATCAAATGAAAATTTGGTCTTTCTTTATCATTCAAAACGCACGTTTTTGAGAAAATGGTATCATTTATACGTATTTTTTGAAAGCATAAAGTTTTCCAGCCGCAGTCCCAGGATGAGAAATTTCGTGATTCAAGCGACTCGTTTTGTTGTTCCCCCGAGGGTTTTTTAAAAAGACTGTTAGTTTTAATTGTAAATTTGTGTTACTCTTTTCATTTCCAAACGGCAGTTATTGGGAAAACTTTCGTATTCAAAAGTATTTCTATCAAACATAAAATTTTTCATCCGCAGTACCGGGATGAGAAATTTTGTGATTGAATTGTGGCGTTTAGTTTTAAACTCAAAGGTTTTTTTGAAGCTTAAAATTCATTGAATGAATATTTGGTCGCCTTTCTTCCTTTCAAAGCACTCGCTATTATAAAAGTTTCGTTAATATACGTATTTTTTAAACATAATAATTTTCCTCCGCAGTCCCGGGATGAGTAATTTCGCGAATCAATTTTCGTGTAGGTTTTTCTTCCAAGTGCTTTTTAAAAGGCTCTTCATTCATCAAATGAAAATTTGTTCCTTTCTTTACCTTTCAAAACGGTCGTTTTTTAGAAAATGGTATCATTTATACGTATTTCTTGCAAGCATAACGTTTTCCAGCCGCAGTCCCGGGATGAGAAATTTCGTGATTCAAGCGACTCGTTTAGTTGTTCCCCCGAGGGTTTTTTTGGAAGCCTGTTAGTTTTAATTGTAAATTTGTGTTACTCTTTTCATTTCCAAACGGCAGTTATTGGGAAAACTTTCGTATTCAAAAGTATTTCTATCAAACATAAAATTTTTCATCCGCAGTACCGGGATGAGAAATTTTGTGATTGAATTGTGGCGTTTAGTTTTAACCTCAGCGGTTTTTTTGAAGCTTAAAATTCATTAAATGAATATTTGGTCGCCTTTCTTCCTTTCAAAGCACTCGCTATTATAAAAGTTTCGTTAATATACGTATTTTTTAAACATAATAATTTTCCTCCGCAGTCCCGGGATTAAAAATTTCGCGAATCAATTCTTGTCTAAATTTTTCTTCCAAGTGCTTTTTTAAAAGCTTTTCATTCATCAAAATGAAAATTTGTTCTTTCTTTACCATTCAAAACGGTCGTTTTTGAGATAATTATATCATTTATACGTATTTTTTGCAAGCATTAAGTTTTCCAGCCGCAGTCCCGGGATGAGAAATTTCGTGAGTCAAGCGATTCATTTAGTTGTTCCCCCGAGGGTTTTTTTTGGAAGCCTGTTATTTTTTATTGTAAATTTGTGTTACTCTTTTCATTTCCAAACGGCAGTTATTGGGAAAATTTTCGTATTCATACGTTTTTCTTGCAAACAAAATTTTTCATCCGCAGTACCGGGATGAGAAATTTTGTGATTGAATTGTGGCGTTTAGTTTTTACCTCAGCGGTTTTTTAAAGCTTTAAATTCATTGAATGAATATTTTGTAGCCTCTCTTCCTTTAAAGGCAGTCGCTGTTATAAAAGTTTCGTTAATATACTTATTTTTTAAACATAATAATTTTCCTCCGCATTCCCGGGATGAAAAATTTCGCGAATCAATTCTTGTCTAAATTTTTCTTCCAAGTGCTTTTTTAAAAGCTTTTCATTCATCAAATGAAAATTTGTTCTTTCTTTACCATTCAAAACGGTCGTTTTTGAGAAAATGGTATCATTTATACGTATTTTTTGAAAGCATAAAGTTTTCCAGCCGCAGTCCCGGTATGAGAAATTTCGTGATTCAAGCGACTCGTTTAGTTGTTCCTTCGAGGGTTTTTTTGGAAGCCTGTTAGTTTTAATTGTAAGTTTGTGTTACTCTTTTCATTTCCAAACGGCAGTTATTGGGAAAACTTTCGTATTCAAAGGTATTTTTTGCAAACATAAAATTTTTCATCCGCAGTACCGGGATGAGAAATTTTGTGATTGAATTGTGGCGTTTAGTTTTTACCTCTGCGGTTTTTTAAATCTTAAAATTCATTGAATGAATATTTGGTTGCCTCCCTTCCTTTCAAAGCAGTCGCTGTTATAAAAGTTTCGTTAATATACGTACTTTTTAAACATTATAATTTTCCTCCGCAGTCCCGGGATGAGAAATTTCGTGAATCAATTTTCGTGTAAGTTTTTCCTCCAAGTATTTTTCTAAAAGCTTTTCATTCATCAAATGAAAATTTGTTCTTTCTTTACCATTCAAAACGGTCGTTTTTGAGAAAATGGTATCATTTATACGTATTTCTTGCAAGCATAACGTTTTCCAGCCGCAGTCCCGGGATGAGAAATTTCGTGATTCAAGCGACTCGTTTATTTGTTCCCCCGAGGGTTTTTTTGAAAGCCTATTAGTTTTAACTGTAAATTTGTGTGACTCTTTTCACTTCCAAACGGCAGTTATTGAGAAAATTTTCGTATTCATACGTATTTCTTGCAAACAAAATTTTCATCCACAGTACCGGGATGAGAAATTTTGTGATTCAATTGTGGCGTTTAGTTTTTACCTCAGCGGTTTTTTAAAGCTTAAAATTCATTGAATGAATATTTGAACGCCTCTCTTCCTTTCAAAGCAGTCGCTGTTATAAAAATTTCGTTTATATACTTATTTTTTAAACACAATAATTTTCCTCCGCAGTCTCGGGATGAAAAATATCGCGAATCAATTTTCGTGTTTTTCTTCCAAGTGCTTTTTTAAAAGCTTTTCATTCATCAAATGAAAATTTGGTCTTTCTTTACCATTCAAAACGCACGTTTTTGAGAAAATGGTATCATTTATACGTATTTTTTGAAAGCATAAAGTTTTCCAGCCGCAGTCCCAGGATGAGAAATTTCTTGATTCAAGCGACTCGTTTCGTTGTTCCCCCGAAGGTTTTTTTGAAAGCCTATTAGTTTTAACTGTAAATTTGTGTGACTCTTTTCATTTCCAAACGGCAGTTATTGGGTAAATTTTCGTATTCATACGTTTTTCTTGCAAACAAAATTTTTCATCCGCAGTACCGGGATGAGAAATTTTGTGATTCAATTGTGGCGTTTAGTTTTTATCTCAGCGGTTTTTTAAAGCTTAAAATTCATTGAATGAATATTTTGTCGCCTCTCTTCCTTTAAAGGCAGTCGCTGTTATAAAAGTTTCGTTAATATACTTATTTTTTAAACATAATAATTTTCCTCCGCAGTCCCGGGATGAAAAATTTCGCGAATCAATTCTTGTCTAAATTTTTCTTCCAAGTGCTTTTTTAAAAGCTTTTCATTCATCAAATGAAAATTTGTTATTTCTTTACCATTCAAAACGGTCGTTTTTGAGAAAATGGTATCATTAAACGTATTTTTTGAAAGCATAAAGTTTTCCAGCCGCAGTCCCGGGATGAGAAATTTCGTGATTCAAGCGACTCGTTTTGTTGTTCCCCCGAGGGTTTTTTAAAAAGACTTAGTTTTAATTGTAAATTTGTGTTACTCTTTTCATTTCCAAACGGCAGTTATTGGGAAAACTTTCGTATTCAAAGGTATTTCTTGCAAACATAAAATTTTTCATCCGCAGTACCGGGATGAGAAATTTTGTGATTGAATTGTGGCGTTTAGTTTTAACCTCAGCGGTTTTTTAAATCTTAAAATTCATTGAATGAATATTTGGTTGCCTCCCTTCCTTTCAAAGCAGTCGCTGTTATAAAAGTTTCGTTAATATACGTACTTTTTAAACAAATTTTTTCCTCCGCAGTCCCGGGATGAGAAATTTCGTGAATCAATTTTCGTGTAAGTTTTTCTTCCAAGTATTTTTCTAAAAGCTTTTCATTCATCAAATGAAAATTTGTTCTTTCTTTACCATTCAAAACGGTCGTTTTTGAGGAAATGGTATCATTTATGCGTATTTCTTGCAAGCATAACGTTTTCCAGCCGCAGTCCCGGGATGAGAAATTTCGTGATTCAAGATACTCGTTTCGTTGTTCCCCAGAGTGTTTTTTTGAAAGCCTATTAGTTTTAACTGTAAATTTGTGTGACTCTTTTCACTTCCAAACGGCGGTTATTGAGAAAATTTTCGTATTCATACGTATTTCTTGCAAACAAAATTTTCATCCGCAGTACCGGGATAAGAAATTTTGTGATTCAATTGTGACGTTTAGTTTTTACCTCAGCGGTTTTTTAAAGCTTAAAATTCATTGAATGAATATTTGGTCGCCTCTCTTCCTTTTAGGGCAGTCGCTGATATGAAAGTTTCGTTTATATACTTATTTTTTAAACATAATAATTTTCCTCCGCAGTCCCGGGATGAAAAATTTCGCGAATCAATTCTTGTCTAAATTTTTCTTCCAAGTGCTTTTTTAAAAGCTTTTCATTCATCAAATGAAAATTTGTTCTTTCTTTACCATTCAAAACGGTCGTTTTTGAGAAAATGGTATCATTAAACGTATTTTTTGAAAGCATAAAGTTTTCCAGCCGAAGTCCCGGGATGAGAAATTTCGTGATTCAAGCGACTCGTTTAGTTGTTCCCCCGAGGGTTTTTTAAAAAGACTGTTAGTTTTAATTGTAAATTTGTGCGAATCTTTTCATTTCCAAACGGCAGTTATTGGGAAAATTTTCGTATTCATACGTTTTTCTTGCAAACAAAATTTTTCATCCGCAGTACCGGGATGAGAAATTTTGTGATTGAATTGTGATTCATTTCCAAACGGCAGTTATTGGGAAAACTTTCGTATTCAAAGGTATTTCTTGCAAACATAAAATTTTTCATCCGCAGTACCGGGATGAGAAATTTTGTGATTGAATTGTGGCGTTTAATTTTAAACTCAGCGGTTTTTTTGAAGCTTAAAATTCATTGAATGAATATTTGGTCACCTTTCTTTCTTTCAAAGCAGTCGCTTTTATAAAAGTTTCGTTAATATACGTATTTTTTAAACATAATAATTTTCCTCCGCAGTCCCGCGATGAGTAATTTCGCGAATCAATTTTCGTGTAGGTTTTTCTTCCAAGTGCTTTTTAAAAGGCTCTTCATTCATCAAATGAAAATTTGTTCCTTTCTTTACCTTTCAAAACGGTCGTTTTTGAGAAAATGGTATCATTTATACGTATTTCTTGCAAGCATAACGTTTTCCCACCGCAGTCCCGGGATGAGAAATTTCGTGATTCAAGCGACTCATTTAGTTGTTCCCCCGAGGGTTTTTTTTGGAAGCCTGTTAGTTTTTAATGTATATTTGTGTTACTCTTTTCATTTCCAAGCGGCAGTTATTGGGAAAACTTTCGTATTCAAAAGTATTTCTATCAAACATCAAATTTTTCATCCGCAGTACCGGGATGAGAAATTTTGTGATTGAATTGTGGCGTTTAGTTTTAACCTCAGCGGTTTTTTTGAAGCTTAAAATTCATTGAATGAATATTTTGTCGCCTCTCTTCCTTTAAAGGCAGTCGCTGTTATAAAAGTTTCGTTAATATACTTATTTTTTAAACATAATAATTTTCCTCCGCAGTCCCGGGATTAAAAATTTCGCGAATCAATTCTTGTCTAAATTTTTCTTCCAAGTGCTTTTTTAAAAGCTTTTCATTCATCAAATGAAAATTTGGTCTTTCTTTACCATTCAAAACGCACGTTTTTGAGAAAATGGTATCATTTATACGTATTTTTTGAAAGCATAAAGTTTTCCAGCCGCAGCCCCAGGATGAGAAATTTCGTGATTCAAGCGACTCGTTTTGTTGTTCCCCCGAGGGTTTTTTAAAAAGACTGTTAGTTTTAATTGTAAATTTGTGTTACTCTTTTCATTTCCAAACGGCAGTTATTGGGAAAACTTTCGTATTCAAAAGTATTTCTATCAAACATAAAATTTTTCATCCGCAGTACCGGGATTAGAAATTTTGTGATTGAATTGTGGCGTTTAGTTTTAAACTCAAAGGTTTTTTTGAAGCTTAAAATTCATTGAATGAATATTTGGTCGCCTTTCTTCCTTTCAAAGCACTCGCTATTATAAAAGTTTCGTTAATATACGTATTTTTTAAACATAATAATTTTCCTCCGCAGTCCCTTGATTAAAAATTTTGCGAATCAATTCTTGTCTAAATTTTTCTTCCAAGTGCTTTTTTAAAAGCTTTTCATTCATCAAATGAAAATTTGTTCTTTCTTTACCATTCAAAACGGTCGTTTTTGAGATAATGGTATCATTTATACGTATTTTTTGCAAGCATTAAGTTTTCCAGCCGCAGTCCCGGGATGAGAAATTTCGTGATTCAAGCGACTCGTTTAGTTGTTCCCCCGAGGGTTTTTTTGAAAGCCTATTAGTTTTAACTGTAAATTTGTGTGACTCTTTTCATTTCCCAACGGCAGTTATTGGAAAAATTTTCGTATTCATACGTTTTTCTTGCAAACAAAATTTTTCATCCGCAGTACCGGGATGAGACATTTTGTGATTCAATTGTGGCGTTTAGTTTTTACCTCAGCGGTTTTTTAAAGTTTAAAATTCATTGAATGAATATTTTGTCGCCTCTCTTCCTTTAAAGGCAGTCGCTGTTATAAAAGTTTCGTTTATATACTTATTTTTTAAACATAATAATTTTCCTCCGCAGTCCCAGGATTAAAAATTTCGCGAATCAATTCTTGTCTAAATTTTTCTTCCAAGTGCTTTTTTAAAAGCTTTTCATTCATCAAATGAAAATTTGTTCTTTCTTTACCATTCAAAACGGTCGTTTTTGAGATAATGGTATCATTTATACGTATTTTTTGCAAGCATTAAGTTTTCCAGCCGCAGTCCCGGGATGAGAAATTTCGTGATTCAAGCGACTCATTTAGTTGTTCCCCCGAGGGTTTTTTTTGGAAGCCTGTTAGTTTTTATTGTAAATTTGTGTTACTCTTTTCATTTCCATACGGCAGTTATTGGGAAAATTTTCGTATTCATACGTTTTTCTTGCAAACAAAATTTTTCATCCGCAGTACCGGGATGAGAAATTTTGTGATTCAATTGTGGCGTTTAGTTTTTACCTCAGCGGTTTTTTAAAGCTTTAAATTCATTGAATGAATATTTTGTAGCCTCTCTTCCTTTAAAGGCAGTCGCTGTTATAAAAGTTTCGTTAATATACTTATTTTTTAAACATAATAATTTTCCTCCGCAGTCCCGGGATGAAAAATTTCGCGAATCAATTCTTGTCTAAATTTTTCTTCCAAGTGCTTTTTTAAAAGCTTTTCATTCATCAAATGAAAATTTGTTCTTTCTTTACCATTCAAAACGGTCGTTTTTGAGAAAATGGTATCATTTATACGTATTTTTTGAAAGCATAAAGTTTTCCAGCCGCAGTCCCGGGATGAGAAATTTCGTGATTCAAGCGACTCGTTTAGTTTTTCCCCCGAGGGTTTTTTTGGAAGCCTGTTAGTTTTAATTGTAAATTTGTGTTACTCTTTTCATTTCCAAGCGGCAGTTATTGGGAAAACTTTCGTATTCAAAGGTATTTTTTGCAAACATAAAATTTTTCATCCGCAGTACCGGGATGAGAAATTTTGTGATTGAATTGTGGCGTTTAAATTTTACCTCAGCGGTTTTTTAAATCTTAAAATTCATTGAATGAATATTTGGTTGCCTCCCTTCCTTTCAAAGCAGTCGCTGTTATAAAAGTTTCGTTAATATACGTACTTTTTAAACATTATAATTTTCCTCCGCAGTCCCGGGATTAAAAATTTCGCGAATCAATTCTTGTCTAAATTTTTCTTCCAAGTGCTTTTTTAAAAGCTTTTCATTCATCAAATGAAAATTTGGTCTTTCTTTACCATTCAAAACGCACGTTTTTGAGAAAATGGTATCATTTATACGTATTTTTTGAAAGCATAAAGTTTTCCAGCCGCAGCCCCAGGATGAGAAATTTCGTGATTCAAGCGACTCGTTTTGTTGTTCCCCCGAGGGTTTTTTAAAAAGACTGTTAGTTTTAATTGTAAATTTGTGCGAATCTTTTCATTTCCAAACGGCAGTTATTGGGAAAATTTTCGTATTCATACGTTTTTCTTGCAAACAAAATTTTTCATCCGCAGTACCGGGATGAGAAATTTTGTGATTGAATTGTGGCGTTTAGTTTTTGCCTCAGCGGTTTTTTAAATCTTAAAATTCATTGAATGAATATTTGGTTGCCTCCCTTCCTTTCAAAGCAGTCGCTGTTATAAAAGTTTCGTTAATATACGTACTTTTTAAACATTATAATTTTCCTCCGAGGTCCCGGGATGAGAAATTTCGTGAATCAATTTTCGTGTAAGTTTTTCTTCCAAGTATTTTTCTAAAAGCTTTTCATTCATCAAATGAAAATTTGTTCTTTCTTTACCATTCAAAACGGTCGTTTTTGAGAAAATGGTATCATTTATACGTATTTCTTGCAAGCATAACGTTTTCCAGCCGTAGTCCCGGGATGAGAAATTTCGTGATTCAAGCGACTCGTTTCGTTGTTCCCCCGAGGGTTTTTTTGAAAGCCTATTAGTTTTAACTGTAAATTTGTGTGACTCTTTTCACTTCCAAACGGCAGTTATTGAGAAAATTTTCGCATTCATACGTATTTCTTGCAAACAAAATTTTCATCCGCAGTACCGGGATGAGAAATTTTGTGATTCAATTGTGGCGTTTAGTTCTTACCTCAGCGGTTTTTTAAAGCTTAAAATTCATTGAATGAATATTTGGTCGCCTCTCTTCCTTTAAGGGCAGTCGCTGATATGAAAGTTTCGTTTATATATTTATTTTTTAAACATAATAATTTTCCTCCGCAGTCCCGGGATGAAAAATTTCGCGAATCAATTCTTGTCTAAATTTTTCTTCGAAGTGCTTTTTTAAAAGCTTTTCATTCATCAAATGAAAATTTGTTCTTTCTATACCATTCAAAACGGTCGTTTTTGAGAAAATGGTATCATTTATACGTATTTTTTGCAAGCATAAAGTTTTCCAGCCGAAGTCCCGGGATGAGAAATTTCGTGATTCAAGCGACTCGTTTAGTTGTTCCCCCGAGGGTTTTTTATAAAGACTGTTAGTTTTAATTGTAAATTTGTGTTACTCTTTTCATTTCCAAACGGCAGTTATTGGGAAAACTTTCGTATTCAAAGGTATTTCTGGCAAACATAAAATTTTTCATCCGCAGTACCGGGATGAGAAATTTTGTGATTGAATTGTGGCGTTTAGTTTTTACCTCAGCGGTTTTTTAAATCTTAAAATTCATTGAATGAATATTTGGTTGCCTCCCTTCCTTTCAAAGCAGTCGCTGTTATATAAGTTTCGTTAATATACGTACTTTTTAAACATAATAATTTTCCTCCGCAGTCCCGGGATGAGAAATTTCGTAAATCAATTTTCGTGTAAGTTTTTCTTCCAAGTATTTTTCTAAAAGCTTTTCATTCATCAAATGAAAATTTGTTCTTTCTTTACCATTCAAAACGGTCGTTTTTGAGAAAATGGTATCATTTATGCGTATTTCTTGCAAGCATAACGTTTTCCAGCCGCAGTCCCGGGATGAGAAATTTCGTGATTCAAGATACTCGTTTCGTTGTTCCCCAGAGTGTTTTTTGAAAGCCTATTAGTTTTAACTGTAAATTTGTGTGACTCTTTTCACTTCCAAACGGCGGTTATTGAGAAAATTTTCGTATTCAAAGGTATTTCTGGCAAACATAAAATTTTTCATCCGCAGTACCGGGATGAGAAATTTTGTGATTGAATTGTGGCGTTTAGTTTTTACCTCAGCGGTTTTTTAAAGTTTAAAATTCATTGAATGAATATTTTGTCGCCTCTCTTCCTTTAAAGGCAGTCGCTGTTATAAAAGTTTCGTTTATATACTTATTTTTTAAACATAATAATTTTCCTCCGCAGTCCCAGGATTAAAAATTTCGCGAATCAATTCTTGTCTAAATTTTTCTTCCAAGTGCTTTTTTAAAAGCTTTTCATTCATCAAATGAAAATTTGTTCTTTCTTTACCATTCAAAACGGTCGTTTTTGAGATAATGGTATCATTTATACGTATTTTTTGCAAGCATTAAGTTTTCCAGCCGCAGTCCCGGGATGAGAAATTTCGTGATTCAAGCGACTCATTTAGTTGTTCCCCCGAGGGTTTTTTTTGGAAGCCTGTTAGTTTTTATTGTAAATTTGTGTTACTCTTTTCATTTCCATACGGCAGTTATTGGGAAAATTTTCGTATTCATACGTTTTTCTTGCAAACAAAATTTTTCATCCGCAGTACCGGGATGAGAAATTTTGTGATTCAATTGTGGCGTTTAGTTTTTACCTCAGCGGTTTTTTAAAGCTTTAAATTCATTGAATGAATATTTTGTAGCCTCTCTTCCTTTAAAGGCAGTCGCTGTTATAAAAGTTTCGTTAATATACTTATTTTTTAAACATAATAATTTTCCTCCGCAGTCCCGGGATGAAAAATTTCGCGAATCAATTCTTGTCTAAATTTTTCTTCCAAGTGCTTTTTTAAAAGCTTTTCATTCATCAAATGAAAATTTGTTCTTTCTTTACCATTCAAAACGGTCGTTTTTGAGAAAATGGTATCATTTATACGTATTTTTTGAAAGCATAAAGTTTTCCAGCCGCAGTCCCGGGATGAGAAATTTCGTGATTCAAGCGACTCGTTTAGTTGTTCCCCCGAGGGTTTTTTTGGAAGCCTGTTAGTTTTAATTGTAAATTTGTGTTACTCTTTTCATTTCCAAACGGCAGTTATTGGGAAAACTTTCGTATTCAAAGGTATTTTTTGCAAACATAAAATTTTTCATCCGCAGTACCGGGATGAGAAATTTTGTGATTGAATTGTGGCGTTTAAATTTTACCTCAGCGGTTTTTTAAATCTTAAAATTCATTGAATGAATATTTGGTTGCCTCCCTTCCTTTCAAAGCAGTCGCTGTTATAAAAGTTTCGTTAATATACGTACTTTTTAAACATTATAATTTTCCTCCGCAGTCCCGGGATTAAAAATTTCGCGAATCAATTCTTGTCTAAATTTTTCTTCCAAGTGCTTTTTTAAAAGCTTTTCATTCATCAAATGAAAATTTGGTCTTTCTTTACCATTCAAAACGCACGTTTTTGAGAAAATGGTATCATTTATACGTATTTTTTGAAAGCATAAAGTTTTCCAGCCGCAGCCCCAGGATGAGAAATTTCGTGATTCAAGCGACTCGTTTTGTTGTTCCCCCGAGGGTTTTTTATAAAGACTGTTAGTTTTAATTGTAAATTTGTGTTACTCTTTTCATTTCCAAACGGCAGTTATTGGGAAAACTTTCGTATTCAAAGGTATTTCTGGCAAACATAAAATTTTTCATCCGCAGTACCGGGATGAGAAATTTTGTGATTGAATTGTGGCGTTTAGTTTTTACCTCAGCGGTTTTTTAAATCTTAAAATTCATTGAATGAATATTTGGTTGCCTCCCTTCCTTTCAAAGCAGTCGCTGTTATATAAGTTTCGTTAATATACGTACTTTTTAAACATAATAATTTTCCTCCGCAGTCCCGGGATGAGAAATTTCGTAAATCAATTTTCGTGTAAGTTTTTCTTCCAAGTATTTTTCTAAAAGCTTTTCATTCATCAAATGAAAATTTGTTCTTTCTTTACCATTCAAAACGGTCGTTTTTGAGAAAATGGTATCATTTATGCGTATTTCTTGCAAGCATAACGTTTTCCAGCCGCAGTCCCGGGATGAGAAATTTCGTGATTCAAGATACTCGTTTCGTTGTTCCCCAGAGTGTTTTTTTGAAAGCCTATTAGTTTTAACTGTAAATTTGTGTGACTCTTTTCACTTCCAAACGGCGGTTATTGAGAAAATTTTCGTATTCAAAGGTATTTCTGGCAAACATAAAATTTTTCATCCGCAGTACCGGGATGAGAAATTTTGTGATTGAATTGTGGCGTTTAGTTTTTACCTCAGCGGTTTTTTAAAGTTTAAAATTCATTGAATGAATATTTTGTCGCCTCTCTTCCTTTAAAGGCAGTCGCTGTTATAAAAGTTTCGTTTATATACTTATTTTTTAAACATAATAATTTTCCTCCGCAGTCCCAGGATTAAAAATTTCGCGAATCAATTCTTGTCTAAATTTTTCTTCCAAGTGCTTTTTTAAAAGCTTTTCATTCATCAAATGAAAATTTGTTCTTTCTTTACCATTCAAAACGGTCGTTTTTGAGATAATGGTATCATTTATACGTATTTTTTGCAAGCATTAAGTTTTCCAGCCGCAGTCCCGGGATGAGAAATTTCGTGATTCAAGCGACTCATTTAGTTGTTCCCCCGAGGGTTTTTTTGGAAGCCTGTTAGTTTTTATTGTAAATTTGTGTTACTCTTTTCATTTCCATACGGCAGTTATTGGGAAAATTTTCGTATTCATACGTTTTTCTTGCAAACAAAATTTTTCATCCGCAGTACCGGGATGAGAAATTTTGTGATTCAATTGTGGCGTTTAGTTTTTACCTCAGCGGTTTTTTAAAGCTTTAAATTCATTGAATGAATATTTTGTAGCCTCTCTTCCTTTAAAGGCAGTCGCTGTTATAAAAGTTTCGTTAATATACTTATTTTTTAAACATAATAATTTTCCTCCGCAGTCCCGGGATGAAAAATTTCGAGAATCAATTCTTGTCTAAATTTTTCTTCCAAGTGCTTTTTTAAAAGCTTTTCATTCATCAAATGAAAATTTGTTCTTTCTTTACCATTCAAAACGGTCGTTTTTGAGAAAATGGTATCATTTATACGTATTTTTTGAAAGCATAAAGTTTTCCAGCCGCAGTCCCGGGATGAGAAATTTCGTGATTCAAGCGACTCGTTTAGTTGTTCCCCCGAGGGTTTTTTTGGAAGCCTGTTAGTTTTAATTGTAAATTTGTGTTACTCTTTTCATTTCCAAACGGCAGTTATTGGGAAAACTTTCGTATTCAAAGGTATTTTTTGCAAACATAAAATTTTTCATCCGCAGTACCGGGATGAGAAATTTTGTGATTGAATTGTGGCGTTTAAATTTTACCTCAGCGGTTTTTTAAATCTTAAAATTCATTGAATGAATATTTGGTTGCCTCCCTTCCTTTCAAAGCAGTCGCTGTTATAAAAGTTTCGTTAATATACGTACTTTTTAAACATTATAATTTTCCTCCGCAGTCCCGGGATTAAAAATTTCGCGAATCAATTCTTGTCTAAATTTTTCTTCCAAGTGCTTTTTTAAAAGCTTTTCATTCATCAAATGAAAATTTGGTCTTTCTTTACCATTCAAAACGCACGTTTTTGAGAAAATGGTATCATTTATACGTATTTTTTGAAAGCATAAAGTTTTCCAGCCGCAGCCCCAGGATGAGAAATTTCGTGATTCAAGCGACTCGTTTTGTTGTTCCCCCGAGGGTTTTTTAAAAAGACTGTTAGTTTTAATTGTAAATTTGTGCGAATCTTTTCATTTCCAAACGGCAGTTATTGGGAAAATTTTCGTATTCATACGTTTTTCTTGCAAACAAAATTTTTCATCCGCAGTACCGGGATGAGAAATTTTGTGATTGAATTGTGGCGTTTAGTTTTTGCCTCAGCGGTTTTTTAAATCTTAAAATTCATTGAATGAATATTTGGTTGCCTCCCTTCCTTTCAAAGCAGTCGCTGTTATAAAAGTTTCGTTAATATACGTACTTTTTAAACATTATAATTTTCCTCCGAGGTCCCGGGATGAGAAATTTCGTGAATCAATTTTCGTGTAAGTTTTTCTTCCAAGTATTTTTCTAAAAGCTTTTCATTCATCAAATGAAAATTTGTTCTTTCTTTACCATTCAAAACGGTCGTTTTTGAGAAAATGGTATCATTTATACGTATTTCTTGCAAGCATAACGTTTTCCAGCCGTAGTCCCGGGATGAGAAATTTCGTGATTCAAGCGACTCGTTTCGTTGTTCCCCCGAGGGTTTTTTTGAAAGCATATTAGTTTTAACTGTAAATTTGTGTGACTCTTTTCACTTCCAAACGGCAGTTATTGAGAAAATTTTCGCATTCATACGTATTTCTTGCAAACAAAATTTTCATCCGCAGTACCGGGATGAGAAATTTTGTGATTCAATTGTGGCGTTTAGTTCTTACCTCAGCGGTTTTTTAAAGCTTAAAATTCATTGAATGAATATTTGGTCGCCTCTCTTCCTTTAAGGGCAGTCGCTGATATGAAAGTTTCGTTTATATATTTATTTTTTAAACATAATAATTTTCCTCCGCAGTCCCGGGATGAAAAATTTCGCGAATCAATTCTTGTCTAAATTTTTCTTCGAAGTGCTTTTTTAAAAGCTTTTCATTCATCAAATGAAAATTTGTTCTTTCTATACCATTCAAAACGGTCGTTTTTGAGAAAATGGTATCATTTATACGTATTTTTTGCAAGCATAAAGTTTTCCAGCCGAAGTCCCGGGATGAGAAATTTCGTGATTCAAGCGACTCGTTTAGTTGTTCCCCCGAGGGTTTTTTATAATGACTGTTAGTTTTAATTGTAAATTTGTGTTACTCTTTTCATTTCCAAACGGCAGTTATTGGGAAAACTTTCGTATTCAAAGGTATTTCTGGCAAACATAAAATTTTTCATCCGCAGTACCGGGATGAGAAATTTTGTGATTGAATTGTGGCGTTTAGTTTTTACCTCAGCGGTTTTTTAAATCTTAAAATTCATTGAATGAATATTTGGTTGCCTCCCTTCCTTTCAAAGCAGTCGCTGTTATATAAGTTTCGTTAATATTCGTACTTTTTAAACATAATAATTTTCCTCCGCAGTCCCGGGATGAGAAATTTCGTAAATAATTTTCGTGTAAGTTTTTCTTCCAAGTATTTTTCTAAAAGCTTTTCATTCATCAAATGAAAATTTGTTCTTTCTTTACCATTCAAAACGGTCGTTTTTGAGAAAATGGTATCATTTATACGTATTTCTTGCAAGCATAACGTTTTCCAGCCGCAGTCCCGGGATGAGAAATTTCGTGATTCAAGCGACTCGTTTCGTTGTTCCCCCGAGGGTTTTTTTGAGGGCCTATTAGTTTTAACTGTAAATTTGTGTGACTCTTTTCACTTCCAAACGGCAGTAATTGAGAAAATTTTGGTATTCATACGTATTTCTTGCAAACAAAATTTTCATCCGCAGTACCGGGATGAGAAATTTTGTGATTCAATTGTGGCGTTTAGTTTTTACCTCAGCGGTTTTTTAAAGCTTAAAATTCATTGAATGAATATTTGGTCGCTTCTCTTCCTTTAAGGGTAGTCGCTGATATGAAAGTTTCGTTTATATACTTATTTTTTAAACATATGAATTTTCCTCCGCAGTCTCGGGATGAAAAATATCGCGAATCAATTTTCGTGTTTTTCTTCCAAGTGCTTTTTTAAAAGCTTTTCATTCATCAAATGAAAATTTGGTCTTTCTTTACCATTCAAAACGCACGTTTTTGAGAAAATGGTATCATTTATACGTATTTTTTGAAAGCATAAAGTTTTCCAGCCGAATTCCCAGGATGAGAAATTTCGTGATTCAAGCGACTCGTTTTGTTGTTCCCCCGAGGGTTTTTTAAAAAGACTGTTAGTTTTAATTGTAAATTTGTGTTACTCTTTTCATTTCCAAACGGCAGTTATTGGGAAAACTTTCGTATTCAAAGGTATTTCTTGCAAACATAAAATTTTTCATCCGCAGTACCGGGATGAGAAATTTTGTGATTGAATTGTGGCGTTTAATTTTAAACTCAGCGGTTTTTTTGAAGCTTAAAATTCATTGAATGAATATTTGGTCACCTTTCTTTCTTTCAAAGCAGTCGCTTTTATAAAAGTTTCGTTAATATACGTATTTTTTAAACATAATAATTTTCCTCCGCAGTCCCGGGATGAGTAATTTCGCGAATCAATTTTCGTGTAGGTTTTTCTTCCAAGTGCTTTTTAAAAGTCTCTTCATTCATCAAATGAAAATTTGTTCCTTTCTTTACCTTTCAAAACGGTCGTTTTTGAGAAAATGGTATCATTTATACGTATTTCTTGCAAGCATAACGTTTTCCCTACGCAGTCCCGGGATGAGAAATTTCGTGATTCAAGCGACTCATTTAGTTGTTCCCCCGAGGGTTTTTTTTGGAAGCCTGTTAGTTTTTATTGTATATTTGTGTTACTCTTTTCATTTCCAAGCGGCAGTTATTGGGAAAACTTTCGTATTCAAAAGTATTTCTATCAAACATCAAATTTTTCATCCGCAGTACCGGGATGAGAAATTTTGTGATTGAATTGTGGCGTTTAGTTTTTACCTCAGCGGTTTTTTTGAAGCTTAAAATTCATTGAATGAATATTTTGTCGCCTCTCTTCCTTTAAAGGCAGTCGCTGTTATAAAAGTTTCGTTAATATACTTTTTTTTTAAACATAATAATTTTCCTCCGCAGTCCCGGGATTAAAAATTTCGCGAATCAATTCTTGTCTAAATTTTTCTTCCAAGTGCTTTTTTAAAAGCTTTTCATTCATCAAATGAAAATTTGGTCTTTCTTTACCATTCAAAACGCACGTTTTTGAGAAAATGGTATCATTTATACGTATTTTTTGAAAGCATAAAGTTTTCCAGCCGCAGCCCCAGGATGAGAAATTTCGTGATTCAAGCGACTCGTTTTGTTGTTCCCCCGAGGGTTTTTTAAAAAGACTGTTAGTTTTAATTGTAAATTTGTGTTACTCTTTTCATTTCCAAACGGCAGTTATTGGGAAAACTTTCGTATTCAAAAGTATTTCTATCAAACATAAAATTTTTCATCCGCAGTACCGGGATGAGAAATTTTGTGATTGAATTGTGGCGTTTAGTTTTAAACTCAAAGGTTTTTTTGAAGCTTAAAATTCATTGAATGAATATTTGGTCGCCTTTCTTCCTTTCAAAGCACTCGCTATTATAAAAGTTTCGTTAATATACGTATTTTTTAAACATAATAATTTTCCTCCGCAGTCCCTTGATTAAAAATTTTGCGAATCAATTCTTGTCTAAATTTTTCTTCCAAGTGCTTTTTTAAAAGCTTTTCATTCATCAAATGAAAATTTGTTCTTTCTTTACCATTCAAAACGGTCGTTTTTGAGATAATGGTATCATTTATACGTATTTTTTGCAAGCATTAAGTTTTCCAGCCGCAGTCCCGGGATGAGAAATTTCGTGATTCAAGCGACTCGTTTAGTTGTTCCCCCGAGGGTTTTTTTGAAAGCCTATTAGTTTTAACTGTAAATTTGTGTGACTCTTTTCATTTCCCAACGGCAGTTATTGGGAAAATTTTCGTATTCATACGTTTTTCTTGCAAACAAAATTTTTCATCCGCAGTACCGGGATGAGAAATTTTGTGATTCAATTGTGGCGTTTAGTTTTTACCTCAGCGGTTTTTTAAAGTTTAAAATTCATTGAATGAATATTTTGTCGCCTCTCTTCCTTTAAAGGCAGTCGCTGTTATAAAAGTTTCGTTAATATACTTATTTTTTAAACATAATAATTTTCCTCCGCAGTCCCGGGATTAAAAATTTCGCGAATCAATTCTTGTCTAAATTTTTCTTCCAAGTGCTTTTTTAAAAGCTTTTCATTCATCAAATGAAAATTTGTTCTTTCTTTACCATTCAAAACGGTCGTTTTTGAGATAATGGTATCATTTATACGTATTTTTTGCAAGCATTAAGTTTTCCAGCCGCAGTCCCGGGATGAGAAATTTCGTGATTCAAGCGACTCATTTAGTTGTTCCCCCGAGGGTTTTTTTTGGAAGCCTGTTAGTTTTTATTGTAAATTTGCGTTACTCTTTTCATTTCCATACGGCAGTTATTGGGAAAATTTTCGTATTCATACGTTTTTCTTGCAAACAAAATTTTTCATCCGCAGTACCGGGATGAGAAATTTTGTGATTCAATTGTGGCGTTTAGTTTTTACCTCAGCGGTTTTTTAAAGCTTTAAATTCATTGAATGAATATTTTGTAGCCTCTCTTCCTTTAAAGGCAGTCGCTGTTATAAAAGTTTCGTTAATATACTTATTTTTTAAACATAATAATTTTCCTCCGCAGTCCCGGGATGAAAAATTTCGCGAATCAATTCTTGTCTAAATTTTTCTTCCAAGTGCTTTTTTAAAAGCTTTTCATTCATCAAATGAAAATTTGTTCTTTCTTTACCATTCAAAACGGTCGTTTTTGAGAAAATGGTATCATTTATACGTTTTTTTTGAAAGCATAAAGTTTTCCAGCCGCAGTCCCGGGATGAGAAATTTCGTGATTCAAGCGACTCGTTTAGTTGTTCCCCCGAGGGTTTTTTTGGAAGCCTGTTAGTTTTAATTGTAAATTTGTGTTACTCTTTTCATTTCCAAACGGCAGTTATTGGGAAAACTTTCGTATTCAAAGGTATTTTTTGCAAACATAAAATTTTTCATCCGCAGTACCGGGATGAGAAATTTTGTGATTGAATTGTGGCGTTTAAATATTACCTCAGCGGTTTTTTAAATCTTAAAATTCATTGAATGAATATTTGGTTGCCTCCCTTCCTTTCAAAGCAGTCGCTGTTATAAAAGTTTCGTTAATATACGTACTTTTTAAACATTATAATTTTCCTCCGCAGTCCCGGGATTAAAAATTTCGCGAATCAATTCTTGTCTAAATTTTTCTTCCAAGTGCTTTTTTAAAAGCTTTTCATTCATCAAATGAAAATTTGGTCTTTCTTTGCCATTCAAAACGCACGTTTTTGAGAAAATGGTATCATTTATACGTATTTTTTGAAAGCATAAAGTTTTCCAGCCGCAGCCCCAGGATGAGAAATTTCGTGATTCAAGCGACTCGTTTTGTTGTTCCCCCGAGGGTTTTTTAAAAAGACTATTAGTTTTAATTGTAAATTTGTGTTAGTCTTTTCATTTCCAAACGGCAGTTATTGGGAAAACTTTCGTATTCAAAAGTATTTCTATCAAACATAAAATTTTTCATCCGCAGTACCGGGATGAGAAATTTTGTGATTGAATTGTGGCGTTTAGTTTTAAACTCAAAGGTTTTTTTGAAGCTTAAAATTCATTGAATGAATATTTGGTCGCCTTTCTTCCTTTCAAAGCACTCGCTATTATAAAAGTTTCGTTAATATACGTATTTTTTAAACATAATAATTTTCCTCCGCAGTCCCATGATTAAAAATTTTGCGAATCAATTCTTGTCTAAATTTTTCTTCCAAGTGCTTTTTTAAAAGCTTTTCATTCATCAAATGAAAATTTGTTCTTTCTTTACCATTCAAAACGGTCGTTTTTGAGATAATGGTATCATTTATACGTATGTTTTGCAAGCATTAAGTTTTCCAGCCGCAGTCCCGGGATGAGAAATTTCGTGATTCAAGCGACTCGTTTAGTTGTTCCCCCGAGGGTTTTTTAGAAAGCCTATTAGTTTTAACTGTAAATTTGTGTTACTCTTTTCATTTCCATACGGCAGTTATTGGGAAAATTTTCGTATTCATACGTTTTTCTTGCAAACAAAATTTTTCATCCGCAGTACCGGGATGAGAAATTTTGTGATTCAATTGTGGCGTTTAGTTTTTACCTCAGCGGTTTTTTAAAGCTTTAAATTCATTGAATGAATATTTTGTAGCCTCTCTTCCTTTAAAGGCAGTCGCTGTTATAAAAGTTTCGTTAATATACTTATTTTTTAAACATAATAATTTTCCTCCGCAGTCCCGGGATGAAAAATTTCGCGAATCAATTCTTGTCTAAATTTTTCTTCCAAGTGCTTTTTTAAAAGCTTTTCATTCATCAAATGAAAATTTGTTCTTTCTTTACCATTCAAAACGGTCGTTTTTGAGAAAATGGTATCATTTATACGTATTTTTTGAAAGCATAAAGTTTTCCAGCCGCAGTCCCGGGATGAGAAATTTCGTGATTCAAGCGACTCGTTTAGTTGTTCCCCCGAGGGTTTTTTTGGAAGCCTGTTAGTTTTGATTGTAAATTTGTGTTACTCTTTTCATTTCCAAACGGCAGTTATTGGGAAAACTTTCGTATTCAAAGGTATTTTTTGCAAACATAAAATTTTTCATCCGCAGTACCGGGATGAGAAATTTTGTGATTGAATTGTGGCGTTTAAATATTACCTCAGCGGTTTTTTAAATCTTAAAATTCATTGAATGAATATTTGGTTGCCTCCCTTCCTTTCAAAGCAGTCGCTGTTATAAAAGTTTCGTTAATATACGTACTTTTTAAACATTATAATTTTCCTCCGCAGTCCCGGGATGAGAAATTTCGTGAATCCATTTTCGTGTAAGTTTTTCTTCCAAGTATTTTTCTAAAAGCTTTTCATTCATCAAATGAAAATTTGTTCTTTCTTTACCATTCAAAACGGTCGTTTTTGAGAAAATGGTATCATTTATACGTATTTCTTGCAAGCATAACGTTTTCCAGCCGCAGTCCAGGGATGAGAAATTTCGTGATTCAAGCGACTCGTTTCGTTGTTCCCCCGAGGGTTTTTTTGAAAGCCTATTAGTTTTAACTGTAAATTTGTGTGACTCTTTTCACTTCCAAACGGCAGTTATTGAGAAAATTTTCGTATTCATACGTATTTCTTGCAAACAAAATTTTCATCCGCAGTACCGGGATGAGAAATTTTGTGATTCAATTGTGGCGTTTAGTTTTTACCTCAGCGGTTTTTTAAAGCTTAAAATTCATTGAATGAATATTTGGTCGCCTCTCTTCCTTTTAAAGCAGTCGCTGTTATAAAAGTTTCGTTTATATACTTATTTTTTAAACATAATAAATTTCCTCCGCAGTCTCGGGATGAAAAATATCGCGAATCAATTTTCGTGTTTTTCTTCCAAGTGGTTTTTAAAAAGCTTTTCATTCATCAAATAAAAATTTGGTCTTTCTTTACCATTCAAAACGCACCTTTTTGAGAAAATGGTATCATTTATACGTATTTTTTGAAAGCATAAAGTTTTCCAGCTGCAGTCCCGGGATGAGAAATTTCGTGATTCAAGCGACTCGTTTTGTTGTTCCCCCGAGGGTTTTTTAAAAAGACTGTTAGTTTTAATTGTAAATTTGTGTGACTCTTTTCATTTCCAAACGGCAGTTTTTGGGTAAATTTTCGTATTCATACGTTTTTCTTGCAAACAAAATTTTTCATCCGCAGTACCGGGATGAGAAATTTTGTGATTCAATTGTGGCGTTTAGTTTTTACCTCAGCGGTTTTTTAAAGCTTAAAATTCATTGAATGAATATTTTGTCGCCTCTCTTCCTTTAAAGGCAGTCGCTGTTATAAAAGTTTCGTTAATATACTTATTTTTTAAACATAATAATTTTCCTCCGCAGTCCCGGGATGAAAAATTTCGCGAATCAATTCTTGTCTAAATTTTTCTTTCAAGTGCTTTTTTAAAAGCTTTTCATTCATCAAATGAAAATTTGTTATTTCTTTACCATTCAAAACGGTCGTTTTTGAGAAAATGGTATCATTAAACGTATTTTTTGAAAGCATAAAGTTTTCCAGCCGCAGTCCCGGGATGAGAAATTTCGTGATTCAAGCGACTCGTTTTGTTGTTCCCCCGAGGGTTTTTTAAAAAGACTGTTAGTTTTAATTGTAAATTTGTGTTACTCTTTTCATTTCCAAACGGCAGTTATTGGGAAAACTTTCGTATTCAAAGGTATTTCTTGCAAACATAAAATTTTTCATCCGCAGTACCGGAATGAGAAATTTTGTGATTGAATTGTGGCGTTTAGTTTTTACCTCAGCGGTTTTTTAAATCTTAAAATTCATTGAATGAATATTTGGTTGCCTCCCTTACTTTCAAAACAGTCGCTCTTATAAAAGTTTCGTTAATATACGTACTTTTTAAACAAATTTTTTCCTCCGCAGTCCCGGGTTGAGAAATTTCGTGAATCAATTTTCGTGTAAGTTTTTCTTCCAAGTATTTTTCTAAAAGCTTTTCATTCATCAAATGAAAATTTGTTCTTTCTTTACCATTCAAAACGGTCGTTTTTGAGAAAATGGTATCATTTATACGTATTTCTTGCAAGCATAACGTTTTCCAGCCGCAGTCCCGGGATGAGAAATTTCGTGATTCAAGCGACTCGTTTCGTTGTTCTCCCAAGGGTTTTTTTGAAAGCCTATTAGTTTTAACTGTAAATTTGTGTGACTCTTTTCACTTCCAAACGGCAGTTATCGAGAAAATTTTCGTATTCATACGTATTTCTTGCAAACAAAATTTTCATCCGCAGTACCGGGATGAGAAATTTTGTGATTCAATTGTGGCGTTTAGTTCTTACCTCAGCGGTTTTTAAAGCCTAAAATTCATTGAATGAATATTTGGTCGCCTCTCTTCCTTTAAGGGCAGTCGCTGATATGAAAGTTTCGTTTATATACTTATTTTTTAAACATAATAATTTTCCTCCGCAGTCCCGGGATGAAAAATTCCGCGAAACAATTCTTGTCTAAATTTTTCTTCGAAGTGCTTTTTTAAAAGCTTTTCATTCATCAAATGAAAATTTGTTCTTTCTATACCATTAAAAACGGTCGTTTTTGAGAAAATGGTAACCTTTATACGTATTTTTTGCAAGCATAAAGTTTTCCAGCCGAAGTCCCGGAATGAGAAATTTCGTGATTCAAGCGACTCGTTTAGTTGTTCCCCCGAGGGTTTTTTATAAAGACTGTTAGTTTTAATTGTAAATTTGTGTTACTCTTTTCATTTCCATACGGCAGTTATTGGGAAAACTTTCGTATTCAAACGTATTTCTTGCAAACATAAAATTTTTCATCCGCATTACCGGGATGAGAAATTTTGTGATTGAATTGTGGCGTTTAGTTTTTACCTCAGCGGTTTTTTAAATCTTAAAATTCATTGAATGAATATTTGGTTGCCTCCCTTCCTTTCAAATCAGTCGCTGTTATAAAAGTTTCGTTAATATACGTACTTTTTAAACATAATAATTTTCCTCCGCAGTCCCGGGATGAGAAATTTCGTGAATCAATTTTCGTGTAAGTTTTTCTTCCAAGTATTTTTCTAAAAGCTTTTCATTCATCAAATGAAAATTTGTTCTTTCTTTACCATTCAAAACGGTCGTTTTTGAGAAAATGGTATCATTTATACGTATTTCTTGCAAGCATAACGTTTTCCAGCCGCAGTCCCGGGATGAGAAATTTCGTGATTCAAGCGACTCGTTTCGTTGTTCCCCCGAGGGTTTTTTTGAAAGCCTATTAGTTTTAACTGTAAATTTGTGTGACTTTTTTCACTTCCAAACGGCAGTTATTGAGAAAATTTTGGTATTCATACGTATTTCTTGCAAACAAAATTTTCATCCGCAGTACCGGGATGAGAAATTTTGTGATTCAATTGTGGCGTTTAATTTTTACCTCAGCGGTTTTTTAAAGCTTAAAATTCATTGAATGAATATTTGGTCGCTTCTCTTCCTTTAAGGGCAGTCGCTGATATGAAAGTTTCGTTTATATACTTATTTTTTAAACATAATAATTTTCCTCCGCAGTCTCGGGATGAAAAATATCGCGAATCAATTTTCGTGTTTTTCTTCCAAGTGCTTTTTTAAAAGCTTTTCATTCATCAAATGAAAATTTGGTCTTTCTTTACCATTCAAAACGCACGTTTTTGAGAAAATGGTATCATTTATACGTATTTTTTGAAAGCATAAAGTTTTCCAGCCGAATTCCCAGGATGAGAAATTTCGTGATTCAAGCGACTCGTTTTGATGTTCCCCCGAGGGTTTTTTAAAAAGACTGTTAGTTATAATTGTAAATTTGTGTTACTCTTTTCATTTCCAAACGGCAGTTATTGGGAAAACTTTCGTATTCAAAGGTATTTCTTGCAAACATAAAATTTTTCATCCGCAGTACCGGGATGAGAAATTTTGTGATTGAATTGTGGCGTTTAGTTTTAAACTCAGCGGTTTTTTTGAAGCTTAAAATTCATTTAATGAATATTTGGTCGCCTTTCTTCCTTTCAAAGCACTCGCTATTATAAAAGTTTCGTTAATATACGTATTTTTTAAACATAATAATTTTCCTCCGCAGTCCCGGGATGAGTAATTTCGCGAATCAATTTTCGTGTAGGTTTTTCTTCCAAGTGCTTTTTAAAAGGCTCTTCATTCATCAAATGAAAATTTGTTCCTTTCCTTACCTTTCAAAACGGTCGTTTTTGAGAAAATGGTATCATTTATACGTATTTCTTGCAAGCATAACGTTTTCCAGCCGCAGTCCCGGGATGAGAAATTTCGTGATTCAAGCGACTCATTTAGTTGTTCCCCCGAGGGTTTTTTTTGGAAGCCTGTTAGTTTTTATTGTAAATTTGTGTTACTCTTTTCATTTCCAAACGGCAGTTATTGGGAAAACTTTCGTATTTTAAAGTATTTCTATCAAACATCAAATTTTTCATCCGCAGTACCGGGATGAGAAATTTTGTGATTGAATTGTGGCGTTTAGTTTTAACCTCAGCGGTTTTTTTGAAGCTTAAAATTCATTGAATGAATATTTGGTCGCCTTTCTTCCTTTCAAAGCACTCGCTATTATAAAAGTTTCGTTAATATACGTATTTTTTAAACATAATAATTTTCCTCCGCAGTCCCGGGATTAAAAATTTCGCGAATCAATTCTTGTCTAAATTTTTCTTCCAAGTGCTTTTTTAAAAGCTTTTCATTCCTCAAATGAAAATTTGTTCTTTCTTTACTATTCAAAACGGTCGTTTTTGAGATAATGGTATCATTTATACGTATTTTTTGCAAGCATTAAGTTTTCCAGCCGCAGTCCCGGGATGAGAAATTTCGTGATTCAAGCGACTCGTTTAGTTGTTCCCCCGAGGGTTTTTTAAAAAGACTGTTAGTTTTAATTGTAAATTTGTGTGACTCTTTTAATTTCCAAACGGCAGTTATTGGGAAAATTTTCGTATTCATACGTTTTTCTTGCAAACAAAATTTTTCATCCGCAGTACCGGGATGAGAAATTTTGTGATTGATTTGTGGCGTTTAGTTTTTACCTCAGCGGTTTTTTAAATCTTAAAATTCATTGAATGAATATTTGGTTGCCTCCCTTCCTTTCAAAGCAGTCGCTGTTATAAAAGTTTCGTTAATATACGTACTTTTTAAACATAATAATTTTCCTCCGAGGTCCCGGGATGAGAAATTTCGTGAATCAATTTTCGTGTAAGTTTTTCTTCCAAGTATTTTTCTAAAAGCTTTTCATTCATCAAATGAAAATTTGTTCTTTCTTTACCATTCAAAACGGTCGTTTTTGAGAAAATGGTATCATTTATACGTATTTCTTGCAAGCATAACGTTTTCCAGCCGCAGTCCCGGGATGAGAAATTTCGTGATTCAAGCGACTCGTTTCGTTGTTCCCCCGAGGGTTTTTTTTAAAGCCCTTTAGTTTTAACTGTAAATTTGTGTGACTCTTTTCACTTCCAAACGGCAGTTATTGAGAAAATTTTCGTATTCATACGTATTTCTTGCAAACAAAATTTTCATCCGCAGTACCGGGATGAGAAATTTTGTGATTCAATTGTGGCGTTTAGTTCTTACCTCAGCGGTTTTTTAAAGCTTAAAATTCATTGAATGAATATTTGGTCGCCTCTCTTCCTTTAAGGGCAGTCGCTGATATGAAAGTTTCGTTTATACACTTATTTTTTAAACATAAAAATTTTCCTCCGCAGTCCCGGGATGAAAAATTTCGCGAATCAATTCTTGTCTAAATTTTTCTTCGAAGTGCTTTTTTAAAAGCTTTTCATTCATTAAATGAAAATTTGTTCTTTCTATACCATTCAAAACGGTTGTTTTTGAGAAAATGGTATCATTTATACGTATTTTTTGCAAGCATAAAGTTTTCCAGCCGCAGTCCCGGGATGAGAAATATCGTGATTCAAGCGACTCGTTTAGTTGTTCCCCCGAGGGTTTTTTATAAAGACTGTTAGTTTTAATTGTAAATTTGTGTTACTCTTTTCATTTCCAAACGGCAGTTATTGGGAAAACTTTCGTATTCAAAGGTATTTTTTGCAAACATAAAATTTTTCATCCGCAGTACCGGGATGAGAAATTTTGTGATTGAATTGTGGCGTTTAGTTTTTACCTCAGCGGTTTTTTAAATCTTAAAATTCATTGAATGAATATTTGGTTGCCTCCCTTCCTTTCAAAGCAGTCGCTGTTATAAAAGTTTCGTTAATATACGTAGTTTTTAAACATAATAATTTTCCTCCGCAGTCCCGGGATGAGAAATTCGTGAATCAATTTTCGTGTAAGTTTTTCTTCCAAGTATTTTTCTAAAAGCTTTTCATTCATCAAATGAAAATTTGTTCTTTCTTTACCATTCAAAACGGTCGTTTTTGAGAAAATGGTATCATTTATACGTATTTCTTGCAAGCATAACGTTTTCCAGCCGCAGTCCCGGGATGAGAAATTTCGTGATTCAAGCGACTCGTTTCGTTGTTCCCCCGAGGGTTTTTTTGAAAGCCTATTAGTTTTAACTGTAAATTTGTGTGACTCTTTTCACTTCCAAACGGCAGTTATTGAGAAAATTTTGGTATTCATACGTATTTCTTGCAAACAAAATTTTCATCCGCAGTACCGGGATGAAAAATTTTGTGATTTAATTGTGGCGTTTAGTTCTTACCTCAGCGGTTTTTTAAAGCTTAAAATTCATTGAATGAATATTTGGTCGCCTCTCTTCCTTTAAGGGCAGTCGCTGATATGAAAGTTTCGTTTATACACTTATTTTTTAAACATAAAAATTTTCCTCCGCAGTCCCGGGATGAAAAATTTCGCGAATCAATTCTTGTCTAAATTTTTCTTCGAAGTGCTTTTTTAAAAGCTTTTCATTCATCAAATGAAAATTTGTTCTTTCTATACCATTCAAAACGGTTGTTTTTGAGAAAATGGTATCATTTATACGTATTTTTTGCAAGCATAAAGTTTTCCAGCCGCAGTCCCGGGATGAGAAATATCGTGAATCAAGCGACTCGTTTAGTTGTTCCCCCGAGGGTTTTTTATAAAGACTGTTAGTTTTAATTGTAAATTTGTGTTACTCTTTTCATTTCCAAACGGCAGTTATTGGGAAAACTTTCGTATTCAAAGGTATTTCTTGCAAACATAAAATTTTTCATCCGCAGTACCGGGATGAGAAATTTTGTGATTGAATTGTGGCGTTTAGTTTTTACCTCAGCGGTTTTTTAAATCTTAAAATTCATTGAATGAATATTTGGTTGCCTCCCTTCCTTTCAAAGCAGTCGCTGTTATAAAAGTTTCGTTAATATACGTAGTTTTTAAACATAATAATTTTCCTCCGCAGTCCCGGGATGAGAAATTTCGTGAATCAATTTTCGTGTACGTTTTTCTTCCAAGTATTTTTCTAAAAGCTTTTCATTCATCAAATGAAAATTTGTTCTTTCTTTACCATTCAAAACGGTCGTTTTTGAGAAAATGGTATCATTTATACGTATTTCTTGCAAGCATAACGTTTTCCAGCCGCAGTCCCGGGATGAGAAATTTCGTGATTCAAGCGACTCGTTTCGTTGTTCCCCCGAGGGTTTTTTTGAAAGCCTATTAGTTTTAACTGTAAATTTGTGTGACTCTTTTCACTTCCAAACGGCAGTTATTGAGAAAATTTTGGTATTCATACGTATTTCTTGCAAACAAAATTTTCATCCGCAGTACCGGGATGAGAAATTTTGTAAATCAATTGTGGCGTTTAGTTTTTACCTCAGCGGTTTTCTAAAGCTTAAAATTCATTGAATGAATATTTGGTCGCTTCTCTTCCTTTAAGGGCAGTCGCTGATATGAAAGTTTCGTTTATATACTTATTTTTTAAACATAATAATTTTCCTCCGCAGTCTCGGGATGAAAAATATCGCGAATCAATTTTCGTGTTTTTCTTCCAAGTGCTTTTTTAAAAGCTTTTCATTCATCAAATGAAAATTTGGTGTTTCTTTACCATTCAAAACGCACGTTTTTGAGAAAATGGTATCATTTATACGTATTTTTTGAAAGCATAAAGTTTTCCAGCCGAATTCCCAGGATGAGAAATTTCGTGATTCATGCGACTCGTTTAGTTGTTCCCCCGAGGGTTTTTTAAAAAGACTGTTAGTTTTAATTGTAAATTTGTGTGACTCTTTTCATTTCCAAACGGCAGTTATTGGGAAAATTTTCGTATTCATACGTTTTTCTTGCAAACAAAATTTTTCATCCGCAGTACCGGGATGAGAAATTTTGTGATTCAATTGTGGCGTTTAGTTCTTACCTCAGCGGTTTTTTAAAGCTTAAAATTCATTGAATGAATATTTGGTCGCCTCTCTTCCTTTAAGGGCAGTCGCTGATATGAAAGTTTCGTTTATATACTTATTTTTTAAACATAATAATTTTCCTCCGCAGTCTCGGGATGAAAAATATCGCGAATCAATTTTCGTGTTTTTCTTCCAAGTGCTTTTTTAAAAGCTTTTCATTCATCAAATGAAAATTTGGTCTTTCTTTACCATTCAAAACGCACGTTTTTGAGAAAATGGTATCATTTATACGTATTTTTTGAAAGCATAAAGTTTTCCAGCCGCAGTCCCAGGATGAGAAATTTCGTGATTCAAGCGACTCGTTTTGTTGTTCCCCCGAGGGTTTTTTAAAAAGACTGTTAGTTTTAATTGTAAATTTGTGTTACTCTTTTCATTTCCAAACGGCAGTTATTGGGAAAACTTTCGTATTCAAAAGTATTTCTATCAAACATAAAATTTTTCATCCGCAGTACCGGGATGAGAAATTTTGTGATTGAATTGTGGCGTTTAGTTTTAACCTCAGCGGTTTTTTTGAAGCTTAAAATTCATTAAATGAATATTTGGTCGCCTTTCTTCCTTTCAAAGCACTCGCTATTATAAAAGTTTCGTTAATATACGTATTTTTTAAACATAATAATTTTCCTCCGCAGTCCCGGGATGAGTAATTTCGCGAATCAATTTTCGTGTAGGTTTTTCTTCCAAGTGCTTTTTAAAAGGCTCTTCATTCATCAAATGAAAATTTGTTCCTTTCTTTACCTTTCAAAACGGTCGTTTTTGAGAAATTGGTATCATTTATACGTATTTCTTGCAAGCATAACGTTTTCCAGCCGCAGTCCCGGGATGAGAAATTTCGTGATTCAAGCGACTCATTTATTTGTTCCCCCGAGGGTTTTTTTTGGAAGCCTGTTAGTTTTTATTGTAAATTTGTGTTACTCTTTTCATTTCCAAACGGCAGTTATTGGGAAAACTTTCGTATTCAAAAGTATTTCTATCAAACATCAAATTTTTCATCCGCAGTACCGGGATGAGAAATTTTGTGATTGAATTGTGGCGTTTAGTTTTAACCTCAGCGGTTTTTTTGAAGCTTAAAATTCATTGAATGAATATTTGGTCGCCTTTCTTCCTTTCAAAGCACTCGCTTTTATAAAAGTTTCGTTAATATACGTATTTTTTAAACATAATAATTTTCCTCCGCAGTCCCGGGATTAAAAATTTCGCGAATCAATTCTTGTCTAAATTTTTCTTCCAAGTGCTTTTTTAAAAGCTTTTCATTCCTCAAATGAAAATTTGTTCTTTCTTTACTATTCAAAACGGTCGTTTTTGAGATAATGGTATCATTTATACGTATTTTTTACAAGCATTAAGTTTTCCAGCCGCAGTCCCGGGATGAGAAATTTCGTGATTCAAGCGACTCGTTTAGTTGTTCCCCCGAGGGTTTTTTAAAAAGACTGTTAGTTTTAATTGTAAATTTGTGTGACTCTTTTCATTTCCAAACGGCAGTTATTGGGAAAATTTTCGTATTCATACGTTTTTCTTGCAAACAAAATTTTTCATCCGCAGTACCGGGATGAGAAATTTTGTGATTGAATTGTGGCGTTTAGTTTTTACCTCAGCGGTTTTTTAAATCTTAAAATTCATTGAATGAATATTTGGTTGCCTCCCTTCCTTTCAAAGCAGTAGCTGTTATAAAAGTTTCGTTAATATACGTACTTTTTAAACATAATAATTTTCCTCCGAGGTCCCGGGATGAGAAATTTCGTGAATCAATTTTCGTGTAAGTTTTTCTTCCAAGTATTTTTCTAAAGCTTTTCATTCATCAAATGAAAATTTGTTCTTTCTTTACCATTCAAAACGGTCGTTTTTGAGAAAATGGTATCATTTATACGTATTTCTTGCAAGCATAACGTTTTCCAGCCGCAGTCCCGGGATGAGAAATTTCGTGATTCAAGCGACTCGTTTCGTTGTTCCCCCGAGGGTTTTTTTTAAAGCCTATTAGTTTTAACTGTAAATTTGTGTGACTCTTTTCACTTCCAAACGGCAGTTATTGAGAAAATTTTCATATTCATACGTATTTCTTGCAAACAAAATTTTCATTCGCAGTACCGGGATGAGAAATTTTGTGATTCAATTGTGGCGTTTAGTACTTACCTCAGCGGTTTTTTAAAGCTTAAAATTCATTGAATGAATATTTGGTCGCCAATCTTCCTTTAAGGGCAGTCGCTGATATGAAAGTTTCGTTTATATACTTATTTTTTAAACATAATAATTTTCCTCCGCAGTCTCGGGATGAAAAATATCGCGAATCAATTTTCGTGTTTTTCTTCCAAGTGCTTTTTTAAAAGCTTTTCATTCATCAAATGAAAATTTGGTCTTTCTTTACCATTCAAAACGCACGTTTTTGAGAAAATGGTATCATTTATACGTATTTTTTGAAAGCATAAAGTTTTCCAGCCGCAGTCCCAGGATGAGAAATTTCGTGATTCAAGCGACTCGTTTTGTTGTTCCCCCGAGGGTTTTTTAAAAAGACTGTTAGTTTTAATTGTAAATTTGTGTTACTCTTTTCATTTCCAAACGGCAGTTATTGGGAAAACTTTCGTATTCAAAAGTATTTCTATCAAACAAAATTTTTCATCCGCAGTACCGGGATGAGAAATTTTGTGATTGAATTGTGGCGTTTAGTTTTAAACTCAGCGGTTTTTTTGAAGCTTAAAATTCATTGGATGAATATTTGGTCGCCTTTCTTCCTTTCAAAGCACTCGCTATTATAAAAGTTTCGTTAATATACGTATTTTTTAAACAATAATTTTCCTCCGCAGTCCCGGGATGAGTAATTTCGCGAATCAATTTTCATGTAGGTTTTTCTTCCAAGTGCTTTTTAAAAGGCTCTTCATTCATCAAGTGAAAATTTGTCCCTTTCTTTACCTTTCAAAACGGTCGTTTTTGAGAAAATGGTATTATTTATACGTATTTCTTGCAAGCATAACGTTTTCCAGCCGCAGTCCCGGGATGAGAAATTTCGTGATTCAAGCGACTCGTTTACTTGTTCCCCCGAGGGTTTTTTTGGAAGCCTGTTAGTTTTAATTGTAAATTTGTGTTACTCTTTTCATTTCCAAACGGCAGTTATTGGGAAAACTTTCGTATTCAAAAGTATTTCTATCAAACATAAAATTTTTCATCCGCAGTACCGGGATGAGAAATTTTGTGATTGAATTGTGGCGTTTAGTTTTAACCTCAGCGGTTTTTTTGAAGCTTAAAATTCATTAAATGAATATTTGGTCGCCTTTCTTCCTTTCAAAGCACTCGCTATTATAAAAGTTTCGTTAATATACGTATTTTTTAAACATTATAATTTTCCTCCGCAGTCCCGGGATTAAAAATTTCGCGAATCAATTCTTGTCTAAATTTTTCTTCCAAGTGCTTTTTTAAAAGCTTTTGATTCATCAAATGAAAATTTGTTCTATCTTTACCATTCAAAACGGTCGTTTTTGAGATAATGGTATCATTTATACGTATTTTTTGCAAGCATTAAGTTTTCCAGCCGCAGTCCCGGGATGAGAAATTTCGTGATTCAAGCGACTCGTTTAGTTGTCCCCCCGAGGGTTTTTTAAAAAGACTGTTAGATTTAATTGTAAATTTGTGTGACTCTTTTCATTTCCAAACGGCAGTTATTAGGAAAATTTTCGTATTCATACGTTTTTCTTGCAAACAAAATTTTTCATCCGCAGTACCGGGATGAGAAATTTTGTGATTGAATTGTGGCGTTTAGTTTTTACCTCAGCGGTTTTTTAAATCTTAAAATTCATTGAATGAATATTTGGTTGCCTCCCTTCCTTTCAAAGCAGTCGCTGTTATAAAAGTTTCGTTAATATACGTACTTTTTAAACATAATAATTTTCCTCCGCAGTCCCGGGATGAGAAATTTCGTGAATCAATTTTCGTGTAAGTTTTTCTTCCAAGTATTTTTCTAAAAGCTTTTCATTCATCAAATGAAAATTTGGTCTTTCTTTACCATTCAAAACGCACGTTTTTGAGAAAATGGTATCATTTATTCGTATTTCTTGCAAGCATAATATTTTCCAGCCGCAGTCCCGGGATGAGAAATTTCTTGATTCAAGCGACTCGTTTCGTTGTTCCCCCGAAGGTTTTTTTGAAAGCCTATTAGTTTTAACTGTAAATTTGTGTGACTCTATTCATTTCCCAACGGCAGTTATTGGGAAAATTTTCGTATTCATACGTTTTTCTTGCAAACAAAATTTTTCATCCGCAGTACCGGGATGAGAAATTTTGTGATTCAATTGTGGCGTTTAGTTTTTACCTCAGCGGTTTTTTAAAGTTTAAAAATCATTGAATGAATATTTTGTCGCCTCTCTTCCTTTAAAGGCAGTCGCTGTTATAAAAGTTTCGTTAATATACTTATTTTTTAAACATAATAATTTTCCTCCGCAGTCCCGGGATTAAAAATTTCGCGAATCAATTCTTGTCTTAATTTTCCATCCAAGTGCTTTTTTAAAAGCTTTTCATTCATCAAATGAAAATTTGTTCTTTCTTTACCATTCAAAACGGTCGTTTTTGAGATAATGGTATCATTTATACGTATTTTTTGCAAGCATTAAGTTTTCCAGCCGCAGTCCCGGGATGAGAAATTTCGCGATTCAAGCGACTCGTTTAGTTGTTCCCCCGAGGGTTTTTTAAAAAGACTGTTAGTTTTAATTGTAAATTTGTGTGACTCTTTTCATTTCCAAACGGCAGTTATTGGTAAAATTTTCGTATTCATACGTTTTTCTTGCTAACAAAATTTTTCATCCGCAGTACCGGGATGAGAAATTTTGTGATTCAATTGTGGCGTTTAGTTTTTACCTCAGCGGTTTTTTAAAGCTTAAAATTCATTGAATGAATATTTTGGCGCCTCTCTTCCTTTAAAGGCAGTCGCTGTTATTAAAGTTTCGTTAATATACTTATTTTTTAAACATAATAATTTTCCTCCGCAGTCCCGGGATGAAAAATTTCGCGAATCAATTCTTGTCTAAATTTCTCTTCCAAGTGCTTTTTTAAAAGCTTTTCTTTCATCAAATGAAAATTTGTTCTTTCTTTACCATTCAAAACGGTCGTTTTTGAGAAAATGGTATCATTAAACGTATTTTTTGAAAGCATAAAGTTTTCCAGCCGAATTCCCGGGATGAGAAATTTCGTGATTCAAGTGACTCGTTTTGTTGTTCCCCCGAGGGTTTTTTAAAAAGACTGTTAGTTTTAATTGTAAATTTGTGTTACTCTTTTCATTTCCAAACGGCAGTTATTGGGAAAACTTTCGTATTCAAAAGTATTTCTATCAAACATAAAATTTTTCATCCGCAGTACCGGGATGAGAAATTTTGTGATTGAATTGTGGCGTTTAGTTTTAACCTCAGCGGTTTTTTTGAAGCTTAAAATTCATTGAATGAATATTTGGTCGCCTTTCTTCCTTTCAAAGCACTCGCTATTATAAAAGTTTCGTTAATATACGTATTTTTTAAACATAATAATTTTCCTCCGCAGTCCCGGGATGAGTAATTTCGCGAATCAATTTTCGTGTAAGTTTTTCTTCCAAGTGCTTTTTTAAAAGGCTCTTCATTCATCAAATGAAAATTTGTTCCTTCCTTTACCTTTCAAAACGGTCGTTTTTGAGAAAATTGTATCATTTATACGTATTTCTTGCAAGCATAACGTTTTCCAGCCGCAGTCCCGGGATGAGAAATTTCGTGATTCAAGCGACTCATTTATTTGTTCCCCCGAGGGTTTTTTTTGGAAGCCTGTTAGTTTTTATTGTAAATTTGTGTTACTCTTTTCATTTCCAAACGGCAGTTATTGGGAAAACTTTCGTATTCAAAAGTATTTCTATCAAACATCAAATTTTTCATCCGCAGTACCGGGATGAGAAATTTTGTGATTGAATTGTGGCGTTTAGTTTTAACCTCAGCGGTTTTTTTGAAGCTTAAAATTCATTAAATGAATATTTGGTCGCCTTTCTTCCTTTCAAAGCACTCGCTATTATAAAAGTTTCGTTAATATACGTATTTTTTAAACATAATAATTTTCCTCCGCAGTCCCGGGATGAGTAATTTCGCGAATCAATTTTCGTGTAGGTTTTTCTTCCAAGTGCTTTTTAAAAGGCTCTTCATTCATCAAATGAAAATTTGTTCCTTTCTTTACCTTTCAAAACGGTCGTTTTTGAGAAAATGGTATCATTTATACGTATTTCTTGCAAGCATAACGTTTTCCAGCCGCAGTCCCGGGATGAGAAATTTCGTGATTCAAGCGACTCGTTTAGTTGTTCCCCCGAGGGTTTTTTATAAAGACTGTTAGTTTTAATTGTAAATTTGTGTTACTCTTTTCATTTCCAAACGGCAGTTATTGGGAAAACTTTCGTATTCAAAGGTATTTCTTGCAAACATAAAATTTTTCATCCGCAGTACCGGGATGAGAAATTTTGTGATTGAATTGTGGCGTTTAGTTTTTACCTCAGCGGTTTTTTAAATCTTAAAATTCATTGAATGAATATTTGGTTGCCTCCCTTCCTTTCAAAGCAGTCGCTGTTATAAAAGTTTCGTTAATATACGTAGTTTTTAAACATAATAATTTTCCTCCGCAGTCCCGGGATGAGAAATTTCGTGAATCAATTTTCGTGTACGTTTTTCTTCCAAGTATTTTTCTAAAAGCTTTTCATTCATCAAATGAAAATTTGTTCTTTCTTTACCATTCAAAACGGTCGTTTTTGAGAAAATGGTATCATTTATACGTATTTCTTGCAAGCATAACGTTTTCCAGCCGCAGTCCCGGGATGAGAAATTTCGTGATTCAAGCGACTCGTTTCGTTGTTCCCCCGAGGGTTTTTTTGAAAGCCTATTAGTTTTAACTGTAAATTTGTGTGACTCTTTTCACTTCCAAACGGCAGTTATTGAGAAAATTTTGGTATTCATACGTATTTCTTGCAAACAAAATTTTCATCCGCAGTACCGGGATGAGAAATTTTGTGATTCAATTGTGGCGTTTAGTTTTTACCTCAGCGGTTTTCTAAAGCTTAAAATTCATTGAATGAATATTTGGTCGCTTCTCTTCCTTTAAGGGCAGTCGCTGATATGAAAGTTTCGTTTATATACTTATTTTTTAAACATAATAATTTTCCTCCGCAGTCTCGGGATGAAAAATATCGCGAATCAATTTTCGTGTTTTTCTTCCAAGTGCTTTTTTAAAAGCTTTTCATTCATCAAATGAAAATTTGGTGTTTCTTTACCATTCAAAACGCACGTTTTTGAGAAAATGGTATCATTTATACGTATTTTTTGAAAGCATAAAGTTTTCCAGCCGAATTCCCAGGATGAGAAATTTCGTGATTCAAGCGACTCGTTTAGTTGTTCCCCCGAGGGTTTTTTAAAAAGACTGTTAGTTTTAATTGTAAATTTGTGTGACTCTTTTCATTTCCAAACGGCAGTTATTGGGAAAATTTTCGTATTCATACGTTTTTCTTGCAAACAAAATTTTTCATCCGCAGTACCGGGATGAGAAATTTTGTGATTCAATTGTGGCGTTTAGTTCTTACCTCAGCGGTTTTTTAAAGCTTAAAATTCATTGAATGAATATTTGGTCGCCTCTCTTCCTTTAAGGGCAGTCGCTGATATGAAAGTTTCGTTTATATACTTATTTTTTAAACATAATAATTTTCCTCCGCAGTCTCGGGATGAAAAATATCGCGAATCAATTTTCGTGTTTTTCTTCCAAGTGCTTTTTTAAAAGCTTTTCATTCATCAAATGAAAATTTGGTCTTTCTTTACCATTCAAAACGCACGTTTTTGAGAAAATGGTATCATTTATACGTATTTTTTGAAAGCATAAAGTTTTCCAGCCGCAGTCCCAGGATGAGAAATTTCGTGATTCAAGCGACTCGTTTTGTTGTTCCCCCGAGGGTTTTTTAAAAAGACTGTTAGTTTTAATTGTAAATTTGTGTTACTCTTTTCATTTCCAAACGGCAGTTATTGGGAAAACTTTCGTATTCAAAAGTATTTCTATCAAACATAAAATTTTTCATCCGCAGTACCGGGATGAGAAATTTTGTGATTGAATTGTGGCGTTTAGTTTTAACCTCAGCGGTTTTTTTGAAGCTTAAAATTCATTAAATGAATATTTGGTCGCCTTTCTTCCTTTCAAAGCACTCGCTATTATAAAAGTTTCGTTAATATACGTATTTTTTAAACATAATAATTTTCCTCCGCAGTCCCGGGATGAGTAATTTCGCGAATCAATTTTCGTGTAGGTTTTTCTTCCAAGTGCTTTTTAAAAGGCTCTTCATTCATCAAATGAAAATTTGTTCCTTTCTTTACCTTTCAAAACGGTCGTTTTTGAGAAAATGGTATCATTTATACGTATTTCTTGCAAGCATAACGTTTTCCAGCCGCAGTCCCGGGATGAGAAATTTCGTGATTCAAGCGACTCATTTATTTGTTCCCCCGAGGGTTTTTTTTGGAAGCCTGTTAGTTTTTATTGTAAATTTGTGTTACTCTTTTCATTTCCAAACGGCAGTTATTGGGAAAATTTTGGATTCAAAAGTATTTCTATCAAACATCAAATTTTTCATCCGCAGTACCGGGATGAGAAATTTTGTGATTGAATTGTGGCGTTTAGTTTTAACCTCAGCGGTTTTTTTGAAGCTTAAAATTCATTGAATGAATATTTGGTCGCCTTTCTTCCTTTCAAAGCACTCGCTTTTATAAAAGTTTCGTTAATATACGTATTTTTTAAACATAATAATTTTCCTCCGCAGTCCCGGGATTAAAAATTTCGCGAATCAATTCTTGTCTAAATTTTTCTTCCAAGTGCTTTTTTAAAAGCTTTTCATTCCTCAAATGAAAATTTGTTCTTTCTTTACTATTCAAAACGGTCGTTTTTGAGATAATGGTATCATTTATACGTATTTTTTACAAGCATTAAGTTTTCCAGCCGCAGTCCCGGGATGAGAAATTTCGTGATTCAAGCGACTCGTTTAGTTGTTCCCCCGAGGGTTTTTTAAAAAGACTGTTAGTTTTAATTGTAAATTTGTGTGACTCTTTTCATTTCCAAACGGCAGTTATTGGGAAAATTTTCGTATTCATACGTTTTTCTTGCAAACAAAATTTTTCATCCGCAGTACCGGGATGAGAAATTTTGTGATTGAATTGTGGCGTTTAGTTTTTACCTCAGCGGTTTTTTAAATCTTAAAATTCATTGAATGAATATTTGGTTGCCTCCCTTCCTTTCAAAGCAGTAGCTGTTATAAAAGTTTCGTTAATATACGTACTTTTTAAACATAATAATTTTCCTCCGAGGTCCCGGGATGAGAAATTTCGTGAATCAATTTTCGTGTAAGTTTTTCTTCCAAGTATTTTTCTAAAGCTTTTCATTCATCAAATGAAAATTTGTTCTTTCTTTACCATTCAAAACGGTCGTTTTTGAGAAAATGGTATCATTTATACGTATTTCTTGCAAGCATAACGTTTTCCAGCCGCAGTCCCGGGATGAGAAATTTCGTGATTCAAGCGACTCGTTTCGTTGTTCCCCCGAGGGTTTTTTTTAAAGCCTATTAGTTTTAACTGTAAATTTGTGTGACTCTTTTCACTTCCAAACGGCAGTTATTGAGAAAATTTTCATATTCATACGTATTTCTTGCAAACAAAATTTTCATCCGCAGTACCGGGATGAGAAATTTTGTGATTCAATTGTGGCGTTTAGTACTTACCTCAGCGGTTTTTTAAAGCTTAAAATTCATTGAATGAATATTTGGTCGCCACTCTTCCTTTAAGGGCAGTCGCTGATATGAAAGTTTCGTTTATATACTTATTTTTTAAACATAATAATTTTCCTCCGCAGTCTCGGGATGAAAAATATCGCGAATCAATTTTCGTGTTTTTCTTCCAAGTGCTTTTTTAAAAGCTTTTCATTCATCAAATGAAAATTTGGTCTTTCTTTACCATTCAAAACGCACGTTTTTGAGAAAATGGTATCATTTATACGTATTTTTTGAAAGCATAAAGTTTTCCAGCCGCAGTCCCAGGATGAGAAATTTCGTGATTCAAGCGACTCGTTTTGTTGTTCCCCCGAGGGTTTTTTAAAAAGACTGTTAGTTTTAATTGTAAATTTGTGTTACTCTTTTCATTTCCAAACGGCAGTTATTGGGAAAACTTTCGTATTCAAAAGTATTTCTATCAAACAAAATTTTTCATCCGCAGTACCGGGATGAGAAATTTTGTGATTGAATTGTGGCGTTTAGTTTTAAACTCAGCGGTTTTTTTGAAGCTTAAAATTCATTGAATGAATATTTGGTCGCCTTTCTTCCTTTCAAAGCACTCGCTATTATAAAAGTTTCGTTAATATACGTATTTTTTAAACAATAATTTTCCTCCGCAGTCCCGGGATGAGTAATTTCGCGAATCAATTTTCATGTAGGTTTTTCTTCCAAGTGCTTTTTAAAAGGCTCTTCATTCATCAAATGAAAATTTGTCCCTTTCTTTACCTTTCAAAACGGTCGTTTTTGAGAAAATGGTATCATTTATACGTATTTCTTGCAAGCATAACGTTTTCCAGCCGCAGTCCCGGGATGAGAAATTTCGTGATTCAAGCGACTCGTTTAGTTGTTCCCCCGAGGGTTTTTTTGGAAGCCTGTTAGTTTTAATTGTAAATTTGTGTTACTCTTTTCATTTCCAAACGGCAGTTATTGGGAAAACTTTCGTATTCAAAAGTATTTCTATCAAACATAAAATTTTTCATCCGCAGTACCGGGATGAGAAATTTTGTGATTGAATTGTGGCGTTTAGTTTTAACCTCAGCGGTTTTTTTGAAGCTTAAAATTCATTAAATGAATATTTGGTCGCCTTTCTTCCTTTCAAAGCACTCGCTATTATAAAAGTTTCGTTAATATACGTATTTTTTAAACATTATAATTTTCCTCCGCAGTCCCGGGATTAAAAATTTCGCGAATCAATTCTTGTCTAAATTTTTCTTCCAAGTGCTTTTTTAAAAGCTTTTGATTCATCAAATGAAAATTTGTTCTATCTTTACCATTCAAAACGGTCGTTTTTGAGATAATGGTATCATTTATACGTATTTTTTGCAAGCATTAAGTTTTCCAGCCGCAGTCCCGGGATGAGAAATTTCGTGATTCAAGCGACTCGTTTAGTTGTCCCCCCGAGGGTTTTTTAAAAAGACTGTTAGATTTAATTGTAAATTTGTGTGACTCTTTTCATTTCCAAACGGCAGTTATTAGGAAAATTTTCGTATTCATACGTTTTTCTTGCAAACAAAATTTTTCATCCGCAGTACCGGGATGAGAAATTTTGTGATTGAATTGTGGCGTTTAGTTTTTACCTCAGCGGTTTTTTAAATCTTAAAATTCATTGAATGAATATTTGGTTGCCTCCCTTCCTTTCAAAGCAGTCGCTGTTATAAAAGTTTCGTTAATATACGTACTTTTTAAACATAATAATTTTCCTCCGCAGTCCCGGGATGAGAAATTTCGTGAATCAATTTTCGTGTAAGTTTTTCTTCCAAGTATTTTTCTAAAAGCTTTTCATTCATCAAATGAAAATTTGGTCTTTCTTTACCATTCAAAACGCACGTTTTTGAGAAAATGGTATCATTTATTCGTATTTCTTGCAAGCATAATATTTTCCAGCCGCAGTCCCGGGATGAGAAATTTCTTGATTCAAGCGACTCGTTTCGTTGTTCCCCCGAAGGTTTTTTTGAAAGCCTATTAGTTTTAACTGTAAATTTGTGTGACTCTATTCATTTCCCAACGGCAGTTATTGGGAAAATTTTCGTATTCATACGTTTTTCTTGCAAACAAAATTTTTCATCCGCAGTACCGGGATGAGAAATTTTGTGATTCAATTGTGGCGTTTAGTTTTTACCTCAGCGGTTTTTTAAAGTTTAAAAATCATTGAATGAATATTTTGTCGCCTCTCTTCCTTTAAAGGCAGTCGCTGTTATAAAAGTTTCGTTAATATACTTATTTTTTAAACATAATAATTTTCCTCCGCAGTCCCGGGATTAAAAATTTCGCGAATCAATTCTTGTCTTAATTTTCCATCCAAGTGCTTTTTTAAAAGCTTTTCATTCATCGAATGAAAATTTGTTCTTTCTTTACCATTCAAAACGGTCGTTTTTGAGATAATGGTATCATTTATACGTATTTTTTGCAAGCATTAAGTTTTCCAGCCGCAGTCCCGGGATGAGAAATTTCGCGATTCAAGCGACTCGTTTAGTTGTTCCCCCGAGGGTTTTTTAAAAAGACTGTTAGTTTTAATTGTAAATTTGTGTGACTCTTTTCATTTCCAAACGGCAGTTATTGGTAAAATTTTCGTATTCATACGTTTTTCTTGCTAACAAAATTTTTCATCCGCAGTACCGGGATGAGAAATTTTGTGATTCAATTGTGGCGTTTAGTTTTTACCTCAGCGGTTTTTTAAAGCTTAAAATTCATTGAATGAATATTTTGGCGCCTCTCTTCCTTTAAAGGCAGTCGCTGTTATTAAAGTTTCGTTAATATACTTATTTTTTAAACATAATAATTTTCCTCCGCAGTCCCGGGATGAAAAATTTCGCGAATCAATTCTTGTCTAAATTTCTCTTCCAAGTGCTTTTTTAAAAGCTTTTCTTTCATCAAATGAAAATTTGTTCTTTCTTTACCATTCAAAACGGTCGTTTTTGAGAAAATGGTATCATTAAACGTATTTTTTGAAAGCATAAAGTTTTCCAGCCGAATTCCCGGGATGAGAAATTTCGTGATTCAAGTGACTCGTTTTGTTGTTCCCCCGAGGGTTTTTTAAAAAGACTGTTAGTTTTAATTGTAAATTTGTGTTACTCTTTTCATTTCCAAACGGCAGTTATTGGGAAAACTTTCGTATTCAAAAGTATTTCTATCAAACATAAAATTTTTCATCCGCAGTACCGGGATGAGAAATTTTGTGATTGAATTGTGGCGTTTAGTTTTAACCTCAGCGGTTTTTTTGAAGCTTAAAATTCATTGAATGAATATTTGGTCGCCTTTCTTCCTTTCAAAGCACTCGCTATTATAAAAGTTTCGTTAATATACGTATTTTTTAAACATAATAATTTTCCTCCGCAGTCCCGGGATGAGTAATTTCGCGAATCAATTTTCGTGTAAGTTTTTCTTCCAAGTGCTTTTTTAAAAGGCTCTTCATTCATCAAATGAAAATTTGTTCCTTCCTTTACCTTTCAAAACGGTCGTTTTTGAGAAAATGGTATCATTTATACGTATTTCTTGCAAGCATAACGTTTTCCAGCCGCAGTCCCGGGATGAGAAATTTCGTGATTCAAGCGACTCATTTATTTGTTCCCCCGAGGGTTTTTTTTGGAAGCCTGTTAGTTTTTATTGTAAATTTGTGTTACTCTTTTCATTTCCAAACGGCAGTTATTGGGAAAACTTTCGTATTCAAAAGTATTTCTATCAAACATCAAATTTTTCATCCGCAGTACCGGGATGAGAAATTTTGTGATTGAATTGTGGCGTTTAGTTTTAACCTCAGCGGTTTTTTTGAAGCTTAAAATTCATTGAATGAATATTTGGTCGCCTTTCTTCCTTTCAAAGCACTCGCTATTATAAAAGTTTCGTTAATATACGTATTTTTTAAACATAATAATTTTCCTCCGCAGTCCCGGGATTAAAAATTTCGCGAATCAATTCTTGTCTAAATTTTTCTTCCAAGTGCTTTTTTAAAAGCTTTTCATTCCTCAAATGAAAATTTGTCCTTTCTTTACTATTCAAAACGGTCGTTTTTGAGATAATGGTATCATTTATACGTATTTTTTACAAGCATTAAGTTTTCCAGCCGCAGTCCCGGGATGAGAAATTTCGTGACTCAAGCGACTCGTTTAGGGTTTCCCCCGAGGGTTTTTTAAAAAGACTGTTAGTTTTAATTGTAAATTTGTGTGACTCTTTTCATTTCCAAACGGCAGTTATTGGGAAAATTTTCGTATTCATACGTTTTTCTTGCAAACAAAAATTTTCATCCGCAGTACCGGGATGAGAAATTTTGTGATTGAATTGTGGCGTTTAGTTTTTACCTCAGTGGTTTTTTAAATCTTAAAATTCATTGAATGAATATTTGGTTGCCTCCCTTCCTTTCAAAGCAGTAGCTGTTATAAAAGTTTCGTTAATATACGTACTTTTTAAACATAATAATTTTCCTCCGAGGTCCCGGGATGAGAAATTTCGTGAATCAATTTTCGTGTAAGTTTTTCTTCCAAGTATTTTTCTAAAGCTTTTCATTCATCAAATGAAAATTTGTTCTTTCTTTACCATTCAAAACGGTCGTATTTGAGAAAATGGTATCATTTATACGTATTTCTTGCAAGCATAACGTTTTCCAGCCGCAGTCCCGGGATGAGAAATTTCGTGATTCAAGCGACTCGTTTCGTTGTTCCCCCGAGGGTTTTTTTTAAAGCCTATTAGTTTTAACTGTAAATTTGTGTGACTCTTTTCACTTCCAAACGGCAGTTATTGAGAAAATTTTCGTATTCATACGTATTTCTTGCAAACAAAATTTTCATCCGCAGTACCGGGATGAGAAATTTTGTGATTCAATTGTGGCGTTTAGTTCTTACCTCAGCGGTTTTTTAAAGCTTAAAATTCATTGAATGAATATTTGGTCGCCTCTCTTCCTTTAAGGGCAGTCGCTGAAATGAAAGTTTCGTTTATATACTTATTTTTTAAACATAATAATTTTTCTCCGCAGTCTCGGGATGAAAAATATCGCGAATCAATTTTCGTGTTTTTCTTCCAAGTGCTTTTTTAAAAGCTTTTCATTCATCAAATGAAAATTTGGTCTTTCTTTACCATTCAAAACGGTCGTTTTTTAGAAAATGGTATCATTTATACGTATTTTTTGAAAGCATAAAGTTTTCCAGCCGCAGTCCCAGGATGAGAAATTTCGTGATTCAAGCGACTCGTTTTGTTGTTCCCCCGAGGGTTTTTTAAAAAGACTGTTAGTTTTAATTGTAAATTTGTGTTACTCTTTTCATTTCCAAACGGCAGTTATTGGGAAAACTTTCGTATTCAAAAGTATTTCTATCAAACAAAATTTTTCATCCGCAGTACCGGGATGAGAAATTTTGTGATTGAATTGTGGCGTTTAGTTTTAAACTCAGCGGTTTTTTTGAAGCTTAAAATTCATTGAATGAATATTTGGTCGCCTTTCTTCCTTTCAAAGCACTCGCTATTATAAAAGTTTCGTTGATATACGTATTTTTTAAACAATAATTTTCCTCCGCAGTCCCGGGGGTGAGTAATTTCGCGAATCAATTTTCGTGTAGGTTTTTCTTCCAAGTGCTTTTTAAAAGGCTCTTCATTCATCAAATGAAAATTTGTTCCTTTCTTTACCCTTTAAAACGGTCGTTTTTGAGAAAATGGTATCATTTATACGTATTTCTTGCAAGCATAACGTTTTCCAGCCGCAGTCCCGGGATGAGAAATTTCGTGATTCAAGCGACTCGTTTAGTTGTTCCCCCGAGGGTTTTTTTGGAAGCCTGTTAGTTTTAATTGTAAATTTGTGTTACTCTTTTCATTTCCAAACGGCAGTTATTGGGAAAACTTTCGTATTCAAAAGTATTTCTATCAAACATAAAATTTTTCATCCGCAGTACCGGGATGAGAAATTTTGTGATTGAATTGTGGCGTTTAGTTTTAACCTCAGCGGTTTTTTTGAAGCTTAAAATTCATCAAATGAATATTTGGTCGCCTTTCTTCCTTTCAAAGCACTCGCTATTATAAAGTTTCGTTAATATACGTATTTTTTAAACATTATAATTTTCCTCCGCAGTCCCGGGATTAAAAATTTCGCGAATCAATTCTTGTCTAAATTTTTCTTCCAAGTGCTTTTTTAAAAGCTTTTCATTCATCAAATGAAAATTTGTTCTTTCTTTACCATTCAAAACGGTCGTTTTTGAGATAATGGTATCATTTATACGTATTTTTTGCAAGCTTTAAGTTTTCCAGCCGCAGTCCCGGGATGAGAAATTTCGTGATTCAAGCGACTCGTTTAGTTGTCCCCCCGAGGGTTTTTTAAAAAGACTGTTAGATTTAATTGTAAATTTGTGTGACTCTTTTCATTTCCAAACGGCAGTTATTGGGAAAATTTTTGTATTCATACGTTTTTCTTGCAAACAAAATTTTTCATCCGCAGTACCGGGATGAGAAATTTTGTGATTGAATTGTGGCGTTTAGTTTTTACCTCAGCGGTTTTTTAAATCTTAAAATTCATTGAATGAATATTTGGTTGCCTCCCTTCCTTTCAAAGCAGTCGCTGTTATAAAAGTTTCGTTAATATACGTACTTTTTAAACATAATAATTTTCCTCCGCAGTCCCGGGATGAGAAATTTCGTGAATCAATTTTCGTGTAAGTTTTTCTTCCAAGTATTTTTCTAAAAGCTTTTCATTCATCAAATGAAAATTTGGTCTTTCTTTACCATTCAAAACGCACGTTTTTGAGAAAATGGTATCATTTATTCGTATTTCTTGCAAGCATAATATTTTCCAGCCGCAGTCCCGGGATGAGAAATTTCTTGATTCAAGCGACTCGTTTCGTTGTTCCCCCGAAGGTTTTTTTGAAAGCCTATTAGTTTTAACTGTAAATTTGTGTGACTCTTTTCATTTCCCAACGGCAGTTATTGGGAAAATTTTCGTATTCATACGTTTTTCTTGCAAACAAAATTTTTCATCCGCAGTACCGGGATGAGAAATTTTGTGATTCAATTGTGGCGTTTAGTTTTTACCTCAGCGGTTTTTTAAAGTTTAAAAATCATTGAATGAATATTTTGTCGCCTCTCTTCCTTTAAAGGCAGTCGCTGTTATAAAAGTTTCGTTAATATACTTATTTTTTAAACATAATAATTTTCCTCCGCAGTCCCGGGATTAAAAATTTCGCGAATCAATTCTTGTTTAAATTTTTCTTCCAAGTGCTTTTTTAAAAGCTTTTCATTCATCAAATGAAAATTTGTTCTTTCTTTACCATTCAAAACGGTCGTTTTTGAGATAATGGTATCATTTATACGTATTTTTTGCAAGCATTAAGTTTTCCAGCCGCAGTCCCGGGATGAGAAATTTCGTGATTCAAGCGACTCGTTTAGTTGTTCCCCCGAGGGTTTTTTAAAAAGACTGTTAGTTTTAATTGTAAATTTGTGTGACTCTTTTCATTTCCAAACGGCAGTTATTGGTAAAATTTTCGTATTCATACGTTTTTCTTGCTAACAAAATTTTTCATCCGCAGTACCGGGATGAGAAATTTTGTGATTCAATTGTGGCGTTTAGTTTTTACCTCAGCGGTTTTTTAAAGCTTAAAATTCATTGAATGAATATTTTGGCGCCTCTCTTCCTTTAAAGGCAGTCGCTGTTATAAAAGTTTCGTTAATATACTTATTTTTTAAACATAATAATTTTCCTCCGCAGTCCCGGGATGAAAAATTTCGCGAATGAATTCTTGTCTAAATTTCTCTTCCAAGTGCTTTTTTAAAAGCTTTTCATTCATCAAATGAAAATTTGTTCTTTCTTTACCATTCAAAACGGTCGTTTTTGAGAAAATGGTATCATTAAACGTATTTTTTGAAAGCATAAAGTTTTCCAGCCGAATTCCCGGGATGAGAAATTTCGTGATTCAAGTGACTCGTTTTGTTGTTCCCCCGAGGGTTTTTTAAAAAGACTGTTAGTTTTAATTGTAAATTTGTGTTACTCTTTTCATTTCCAAACGGCAGTTATTGGGAAAACTTTCGTATTCAAAAGTATTTCTATCAAACATAAAATTTTTCATCCGCAGTACCGGGATGAGAAATTTTGTGATTGAATTGTGGCGTTTAGTTTTAACCTCAGCGGTTTTTTTGAAGCTTAAAATTCATTGAATGAATATTTGGTCGCCTTTCTTCCTTTCAAAGCACTCGCTATTATAAAAGTTTCGTTAATATACGTATTTTTAAACATAATAATTTTCCTCCGCAGTCCCGGGATGAAAAATTTCGCGAATCAATTCTTGTCTAAATTTTTCTTCGAAGTGCTTTTTTAAAAGCTTTTCATTCATCAAATGAAATTTGTTCTTTCTATACCATTTAAAACGGTCGTTTTTGAGAAAATGGTATCATTTATACGTATTTTTTGCAAGCATAAAGTTTTCCAGCCGCAGTCCCGGGATGAGAAATTTCGTGATTCAAGCGACTCGTTTAGTTGTTCCCCCGAGGGTTTTTTATAAAGACTGTTAGTTTTAATTGTAAATTTGTGTTACTCTTTTCATTTCCAAACGGCAGTTATTGGGAAAACTTTCGTATTCAAAGGTATTTCTTGCAAACATAAAATTTTTCATCCGCAGTACCGGGATGAGAAATTTTGTCATTGAATTGTGGCGTTTAGTTTTTACCTCAGCGGTTTTTTAAATCTTAAAATTCATTGAATGAATATTTGGTCACCTCTCTTCTTTTAAGGGCAGTCGCTGATATGAAAGTTTCGTTTATATACTTATTTTTTAAACATAATAATTTTCCTCCGCAGTCTCGGGATGAAAAATATCGCGAATCAATTTTCGTGTTTTTCTTCCAAGTGCTTTTTTAAAAGCTTTTCATTCATCAAATAAAAATTTGGTCTTTCTTTACCATTCAAAACGCACGTTTTTGAGAAAATGGTATCATTTATACGTATTTCTTGCAAGCATAATATTTTCCAGCCGCAGTCCCGGGATGAGAAATTTCTTGATTCAAGCGACTCGTTTCGTTGTTACCCCGAAGGTTTTTTTGAAAGCCTATTAGTTTTAACTGTAAATTTGTGTGACTCTTTTCATTTCCCAACGGCAGTTATTGGGAAAACTTTCGTATTCAAAAGTATTTCTATGAAACATAAAATTTTTCATCCGCAGTACCGTGATGAGAAATTTTGTGATTGAATTGTGGCGTTTAGTTTTAACCTCAGCGGTTTTTTTGAAGCTTAAAATTCATTGAATGAATATTTGGTCGCCTTTCTTCCTTTCAAAGCACTCGCTATTATAAAAGTTTCGTTAATATACGTATTTTTTAAACATAATAATTTTCCTCCGCAGTCCCGGGATGAGTAATTTCGCGAATCAATTTTCGTGTAAGTTTTTCTTCCAAGTGCTTTTTTAAAGGCTCTTCATTCATCAAATGAAAATTTGTTCTTTCTATACCATTAAAAAACGGTGGTTTTTGAGAAAATGGTATCATTTATACGTATTTCTTGCAAGCATAACGTTTTCCAGCCGCAGTCCCGGGATGAGAAATTTCTTGATTCAAGCGACTGGTTTCGTTGTTCCCCCGAGGGTTTTTTTGAAAGCCTATTAGTTTTAACTAAATTTGTGTGACTCTTTTCACTTCCAAACGGCAGTTATTGAGAAAATTTTCGTATTCATACGTATTTCTTGCAAACAAAATTTTCATCCGCAGTACCGGGATGAGAAATTTTGTGATTCAATTGTGGCGTTTAGTTTTTACCTCAGCGGTTTTTTAAAGCTTAAAATTTATTGAATGGATATTTGGTCGCCTCGTTTCCTTTAAGGGCAGTCGCTGATATGAAAGTTTCGTTTATATACTTATTTTTTAAACATAATAATTTTCCTCCGCAGTCTCGGGATGAAAAATATCGCGAATCAATTTTCGTGTTTTTCTTCCAAGTGCTTTTTTAAAAGCTTTTCATTCATCAAATGAAAATTTGGTCTTTCTTTACCATTCAAAACGCACGTTTTTGAGAAAATGGTATCATTTATACGTATTTCTTGCAAGCATAATATTTTCCAGCCGCAGTCCCGGGATGAGAAATTTCTTGATTCAAGCGACTCGTTTCGTTGTTCCCCCGAAGGTTTTTTTGAAAGCCTATTAGTTTTAACTGTAAATTTGTGACTATTTTCATTTCCCAACGGCAGTTATTGGGAAAATTTTCGTATTCATACGTTTTTCTTGCAAACAAAATTTTTCATCCGCAGTACCGGGATGAGAAATTTTGTGATTCAATTGTGGCGTTTAGTTTTTACCTCAGCGGTTTTTTAAAGTTTAAAATTCATTGAATGAATATTTTGTCGCCTCTCTTCCTTTAAAGGCAGTCGCTGTTATAAAAATTTCATTAATATACTTATTTTTTAAACATAATAATTTTCCTCCGCAGTCCCGGGATTAAAAATTTCGCGAATCAATTCTTGTCTAAATTTTTCTTCCAAGTGCTTTTTCAAAAGCTTTTCATTCATCAAATGAAAATTTGTTCTTTCTTTACCATTCAAAACGGTCGTTTTTGAGATAATGGTATCATTTATACGTATTTTTTGCAAGCATTAAGTTTTCCAGCCGCAGTCCCGGGATCAGAAATTTCGTGATTCAAGTGACTCGTTTAGTTGTTCCCCCGAGGGTTTTTTAAAAAGACTGTTAGTTTTAATTGTAAATTTGTGTGACTCTTTTCATTTCCAAACGGCAGTTATTGGGAAAATTTTCGTATTCATACGTTTTTCTTGCAAACAAAATTTTTCATCCGCAGTACCGGGATGAGAAATTTTGTGATTCAATTGTGGCGTTTAGTTTTTACCTCAGCGGTTTTTTAAAGCTTAAAATTCATTGAATGAATATTTTGTCGCCTCTCTTCCTTTAAAGGCAGTCGCTGTTATAAAAGTTTCGTTAATATACTTATTTCTTAACCATAATAATTTTCCTCCGCAGTCCCGGGATGAAAAATTTCGCGAATCAATTCTTGTCTAAATTTTTACCAAGTGCTTTTTTAAAAGCTTTTCAATCATCAAATGAAAATTTGTTCTTTCTTTACCATTCAAAACGGTCGTTTTTGAGAAAATGGTATCATTAAACGTTTTTTTTGAAAGCATAAAGTTTTCCAGGCGAAGTCCCGGGATGAGAAATTTCGTGATTCAAGCGACTCGTTTTGTTGTTCCCCCGAGGGTTTTTTATAAAGACTGTTAGTTTTAATTGTAAATTTGTGTTACTCTTTTCATTTCCAAACGGCAGTTATTGGGAAAACTTTCGTATTCAAAAGTATTTCTATCAAACATAAAATTTTTCATCCGCAGTACCGGGATGAGAAATTTTGTGATTGAATTGTGGCGTTTAGTTTTAACCTCAGCGGTTTTTTTGAAGCTTAAAATTCATTGAATGAATATTTGGTCGCCTTTCTTCCTTTCAAAGCACTCGCTATTATAAAAGTTTCGTTAATATACGTATTTTTTAAACATAATAATTTTCCTCCGCAGTCCCGGGATGAGTAATTTCGCGAATCAATTTTCGTGTAAGTTTTTCTTCCAAGTGCTTTTTTAAAGGCTCTTCATTCATCAAATGAAAATTTGTTCCTTTCTTTACCTTTCAAAACGGTCGTTTTTGAGAAAATGGTATCATTTATACGTATTTCTTGCAAGCATAACGTTTTCCAGCCGCAGTCCCGGGATGAGAAATTTCGTGATTCAAGCGACTCGTTTAGTTGTTCTCCCGAGGGTTTTTTTGGAAGCCTGTTAGTTTTAATTGTAAATTTGTTTGACTCTTTTCATTTCCAAACGGCAGTTATTCAGAAAATTTTCGTATTCAAACTTATTTCTTGCAAACAAAATTTTTCATCCGCAGTACCGGGATGAGAAATTTTGTGATTGAATTGTGGCGTTTAGTTTTTACCTCAGCGGTTTTTTAAAGCTTAAAATTCATTTAATGAATATTTTGTGGCCTCTCTTCCTTTAAAGGCAGTCGCTGTTATAAAAGTTTCGTTAATATACTTATTTTTTAAACATAATAATTTTCCTCCGCAGTCCCGGGATGAAAAATTTCGCAAATCAATTCTTGTCTAAATTTTTCTTCGAAGTGCTTTTTTAAAAGCTTTTCATTCATCAAATGAAAATTTGTTCTTTCTATACCATTCAAAACGGTCGTTTTTGAGAAAATGGTATCATTTATACGTATTTTTTGCAAGCATAAAGTTTTCCAGCCGCAGTCCCGGGATGAGAAATTTCGTGATTCAAGCGACTCGTTTAGTTGTTCCCCCGAGGGTTTTTTATAAAGACTGTTAGTTTAAATTGTAAATTTGTGTTACTCTTTTCATTTCCAAACGGCAGTTATTGGGAAAACTTTCGTATTCAAAGGTATTTCATGCAAACATAAAATTTTTCATCTGCAGTACCGGGATGAGAAATTTTGTGATTGAATTGTGGCGTTTAGTTTTTGCCTCAGCGGTTTTTTAAATCTTAAAATTCATTGAATGAATATTTGGTTGCCTCCCTTCCTTTCAAAGCAGTCGCTGTTATAAAAGTTTCGTTAATATACGTGTTTTTTAAACATAATAATTTTCCTCCGCAGTCCCGGGATGAGAAATTTCGTGAATCAATTTTCGTGTAAGTTTTTCTTCCAAGTATTTTTCTAAAAGCTTTTCATTCATCAAATGAAAATTTGTTCTTTCTTTACCATTCAAAACGGTGGTTTTTGAGAAAATGGTATCATTTATACGTATTTCTTGCAAGCATAACGTTTTCCAGCCGCAGTCCCGGGATGAGAAATTTCTTGATTCAAGCGACTGGTTTCGTTGTTCCCCCGAGGGTTTTTTTGAAAGCCTATTAGTTTTAACTAAATTTGTGTGACTCTTTTCACTTCCAAACGGCAGTTATTGAGAAAATTTTCGCATTCATACGTATTTCTTGCAAACAAAATTTTCATCCGCAGTACCGGGATGAGAAATTTTGTGATTCAATTGTGGCGTTTAGTTTTTACCTCAGCGGTTTTTTAAAGCTTAAAATTTATTGAATGGATATTTGGTCGCCTCTCTTCCTTTAAGGGCAGTCGTTGATATGAAAGTTTCGTTTATATACTTATTTTTTAAACATAATAATTTTCCTCCGCAGTCTCGGGATGAAAAATATCGCGAATCAATTTTCGTGTTTTTCTTCCAAGTGCTTTTTTAAAAGCTTTTCATTCATCAAATGAAAATTTGGTCTTTCTTTACCATTCAAAACGCACGTTTTTGAGAAAATGGTATCATTTTTACGTATTTCTTGCAAGCATAATATTTTCCAGCCGCAGTCCCGGGATGAGAAATTTCTTGATTCAAGCGACTCGTTTCGTTGTTCCCCCGAAGGTTTTTTTGAAAGCCTATTAGTTTTAACTGTAAATTTGTGACTCTTTTCATTTCCCAACGGCAGTTATTGGGAAAATTTTCGTATTCATACGTTTTTCTTGCAAACAAAATTTTTCATCCGCAGTACCGGGATGAGAAATTTTGTGATTCAATTGTGGCGTTTAGTTTTTACCTCAGCGGTTTTTTAAAGTTTAAAATTCATTGAATGAATATTTTGTCGCCTCTCTTCCTTTAAAGGCAGTCGCTGTTATAAAAATTTCATTAATATACTTATTTTTTAAACATAATAATTTTCCTCCGCAGTCCCGGGATTAAAAATTTCGCGAATCAATTCTTGTCTAAATTTTTCTTCCAAGTGCTTTTTCAAAAGCTTTTCATTCATCAAATGAAAATTTGTTCTTTCTTTACCATTCAAAACGGTCGTTTTTGAGATAATGGTATCATTTATACGTATTTTTTGCAAGCATTAAGTTTTTCAGCCGCAGTCCCGGGATGAGAAATTTCGTGATTCAAGCGACTCGTTTAGTTGTTCCCCCGAGGGTTTTTTAAAAAGACTGTTAGTTTTAATTGTAAATTTGTGTGACTCTTTTCATTTCCAAACGGCAGTTATTGGGAAAATTTTCGTATTCATACGTTTTTCTTGCAAACAAAATTTTTCATCCGCAGTACCGGGATGAGAAATTTTGTGATTCAATTGTGGCGTTTAGTTTTTACCTCAGCGGTTTTTTAAAGCTTAAAATTCATTGAATGAATATTTGGTTGCCTCCCTTCCTTTCAAAGCAGTCGCTGTTATAAAAGTTTCGTTAATATACGTACTTTTTATACATAATAATTTTCCTCCGCAGTCCCGGGATGAGAAATTTCGTGAATCAATTTTCGTGTAAGTTTTTCTTCCAAGTATTTTTCTAAAAGCTTTTCATTCATCAAATGAAAATTTGTTCTTTCTTTACCATTCAAAACGGTGGTTTTTGAGAAAAAGGTATCATTTATACGTATTTCTTGCAAGCATAACGTTTTCCAGCCGCAGTCCCGGGATGAAAAAATTTCTTGATTCAAGCGACTGGTTTCGTTGTTCCCCCGAGGGTTTTTTTGAAAGCCTATTAGTTTTAACTAAATTTGTGTGACTCTTTTCACTTCCAAACGGCAGTTATTGAGAAAATTTTCGTATTCATACGTATTTCTTGCAAACAAAATTTTCACCCGCAGTACCGGGATGAGAAATTTTGTGATTCAATTGTGGCGTTTAGTTTTTACCTCAGCGGTTTTTTAAAGCTTAAAATTTATTGAATGGATATTTGGTCGCCTCTCTTCCTTTAAGGGCAGTCGCTGATATGAAAGTTTCGTTTATATACTTATTTTTTAAACATAATAATTTTCCTCCGCAGTCTCGGGATGAAAAATATCGCGAATCAATTTTCGTGTTTTTCTTCCAAGTGCTTTTTTAAAAGCTTTTCATTCATCAAATGAAAATTTGGTCTTTCTTTACCATTCAAAACGCACGTTTTTGAGAAAATGGTATCATTTATACGTATTTCTTGCAAGCATAATATTTTCCAGCCGCAGTCCCGGGATGAGAAATTTCTTGATTCAAGCGACTCGTTTCGTTGTTCCCCCGAAGGTTTTTTTGAAAGCCTATTAGTTTTAACTGTAAATTTGTGACTCTTTTCATTTCCCAACGGCAGTTATTGGGAAAATTTTCGTATTAATACGTTTGTCTTGCAAACAAAATTTTTCATCCGCAGTACCGGGATGAGAAATTTTGTGATTCAATTGTGGCGTTTAGTTTTTACCTCAGCGGTTTTTTAAAGTTTAAAATTCATTGAATGAATATTTTGTCGCCTTTCTTCCTTTAAAGGCAGTCGCTGTTATAAAAATTTCATTAATATACTTATTTTTTAAACATAATAATTTTCCTCCGCAGTCCCGGGATTAAAAATTTCGCGAATCAATTCTTGTCTACATTTTTCTTCCAAGTGCTTTTTCAAAAGCTTTTCATTCATCAAATGAAAATTTGTTCTTTCTTTACCATTCAAAACGGTCGTTTTTGAGATAATGGTATCATTTATACGTATTTTTTGCAAGCATTAAGTTTTCCAGCCGCAGTCCCGGGATGAGAAATTTCGTGATTCAAGCGACTCGTTTAGTTGTTCCCCCGAGGGTTTTTTAAAAAGACTTAGTTTTAATTGTAAATTTGTGTGACTCTTTTCATTTCCAAACGGCAGTTATTGGGAAAATTTTCGTATTCATACGTTTTTCTTGCAAACAAAATTTTTCATCCGCAGTACCGGGATGAGAAATTTTGTGATTCAATTGTGGCGTTTAGTTTTTACCTCAGCGGTTTTTTAAAGCTTAAAATTCCTTGAATGAATATTTTGTCGCCTCTCTTCCTTTAAAGGCAGTCGCTGTTATAAAAGTTTCGTTAATATACTTATTTTTTAACCATAATAATTTTCCTCCGCAGTCCCGGGATGAAAAATTTCGCGAATCAATTCTTGTCTAAATTTTTCTTCCAAGTGCTTTTTTAAAAGCTTTTCAATCATCAAATGAAAATTTGTTCTTTCTTTACCATTCAAAACGGTCGTTTTTGAGAAAATGGTATCATTAAACGTATTTTTTGAAAGCATAAAGTTTTCCAGCCGAAGTCCCGGGATGAGAAATTTCGTGATTCAAGCAACTCGTTTTGTTGTTCCCCCGAGGGTTTTTTATAAAGACTGTTAGTTTTAATTGTAAATTTGTGTTACTCTTTTCATTTCCAAACGGCAGTTATTGGGAAAACTTTCGTATTCAAAAGTATTTCTATCAAACATAAAATTTTTCATCCGCAGTACCGGGATGAGAAATTTTGTGATTGAATTGTGGCGTTTAGTTTTAACCTTAGCGGTTTTTTTGAAGCTTAAAATTCATTGAATGAATATTTGGTCGCCTTTCTTCCTTTTAAAGCACTCGCTATTATAAAAGTTTCGTGAATATACGTATTTTTTAAACATAATAATTTTCCTCCGCAGTCCCGGGATGAGTAAATTTGCGAATAAATTTTCGTGTAAGTTTTTCTTCCAAGTGCTTTTTTAAAGGCTCTTCATTCATCAAATGAAAATTTGTTCCTTTCTTTACCTTTCAAAACGGTCATTTTTGAAAAAATGGTATCATTTATACGTATTTCTTGCAAGCATAACGTTTTCCAGCCGCAGTCCCGGGATGAGAAATTTCGTGATTCAATCGACTCGTTTAGTTGTTCCCCCGAGGGTTTTTTTGGAAGCCTGTTAGTTTTAATTGTAAATTTGTTTGACTCTTTTCATTTCCAAACGGCAGTTATTCAGAAAATTTTCGAATTCAAACTTATTTCTTGCAAACAAAATTTTCATCCGCAGTACCGGGATGAGAAATTTTGTGATTCAATTGTGGCGTTTAGTTTTTACCTCAGCGGTTTTTTAAAGCTTAAAATTCATTGAATGAATATTTTGTGGCCTCTCTTCCTTTAAAGGCAGTCGTTGTTATAAAAGTTTCGTTAATATACGTACTTTTTAAACATAATAATTTTCCTCCGCAGTCCAGGGATGAGAAATTTCGTGAATCAATTTTCGTTTAGTTTTTCTTCCAAGTATTTTTCTAAAAGCTTTTCATTCATCAAATGAAAATTTGTTCTTTCTTTACCATTCAAAACGGTCGTTTTTGAGAAAATGGTATCATTTATAGGTATTTCTTGCAAGCATAACGTTTTCCAGCCGCAGTCCCGGGATGAGAAATTTCGTGATTCAAGCGACTCGTTTCGTTGTTCCCCCGAGGGTTTTTTTAAAAGCCTATTAGTTTTAACTGTAAATTTGTGTGACTCTTTTCACTTCCAAACGGCAGTTATTGAGAAAATTTTCGTATTCATACGTATTTCTTGCAAACAAAATTTTTCATCCGCAGCACCGGGATGAGAAATTTTGTGATTCAATTGTGGCGTTTAGTTTTTACCTAAGCGGTTTTTTAAAGCTTAAAATTCATTGAATGAATATTTGGTCGCCTCTCTTCCTTTAAGGGCAGTCGCTGATATGAAAGTTTCGTTGATATACTTATTTTTTAAACATAATAATTTTCCTCCGCAGTCCCGGGATTAAAAATTTCGCGAATCAATTCTTGGGTAAATTTTTCTTCCAAGTGCTTTTTAAAAAGCTTTTCATTCATCAAATGAAAATTTGTTCTTTCTTTACCATTCAAAACGGTCGTTTTTGAGATAATGGTATCATTTATACGTATTTTTTGCAAGCATTAAGTTTTCCAGCCGCAGTCCCGGGATGAGAAATTTCGTGATTCAAGCGACTCGTTTAGTTGTTCCCCCGAGGGTTTTTTAAAAAGACTGTTAGTTTTAATTGTAAATTTGTGTGACTCTTTTCATTTCCAAAGGGCAGTTATTGGGAAAATTTTCGTATTCATACGTTTTTCTTGCAAACAAAATTTTTCATCCGCAGTACCGGGATGAGAAATTTTGTGATTGAATTGTGGCGTTTAGTTTTTACCTCAGCGGTTTTTTAAAGCTTAAAATTCATTGAATGAATATTTTGTCGCCTCTCTTCCTTTAAAGGCAGTCGCTGTTATAAAAGTTTCGTTAATATACTTATTTTTTAAACATAATAATTTTCCTCCGCAGTCCCGGGATGAAAAATTTCGCGAATCAATTCTTGTCTAAATTTTTCTTCCAAGTGCTTTTTTAAAAGCTTTTCAATCATCAAATGAAAATTTGTTCTTTCTTTACCATTCAAAACGGTCGTTTTTGAGAAAATGGTATCATTAAACGTATTTTTTGAAAGCATAAAGTTTTCCAGCCGAAGTCCCGGGATGAGAAATTTCGTGATTCAAGCGACTCGTTTTGTTGTTCCCCCGAGGGTTTTTTAAAAAGACTGTTAGTTTTAATTGTAAATTTGTGTTACTCTTTTCATTTCCAAACGGCAGTTATTTGGAAAACTTTCGTATTTAAACGTATTTCTTGCAAACATAAAATTTTTCATCCGCAGTACCGGGATGAGAAATTTTGTGATTGAATTGTGGCGTTTAGTTTTTACCTCAGCGGTTTTTTAAATCTTAAAACTCATTGAATGAATATTTGGTTGCCTCCCTTCCTTTCAAAGCAGTCGCTGTTATAAAAGTTTCGTTAATATACGTACTTTTTAAACATAATAATTTTCCTCCGCAGTCCCGGGATGAGAAATTTCGTGAATCAATTTTCGTGTAATTTTTTCTTCCAAGTATTTTTCTAAAAGCTTTTCATCCATCAAATGAAAATTTGTTCTTTCTTTACCATTCAAAACGGTCGTTTTTGAGAAAATGGTATCATTTATACGTATTTCTTGCAAGCATAACGTTTTCCAGCCGCAGTCCCGGGATGAGAAATTTCGTGATTCAAGCGACTCGTTTCGTTGTTTCCCCGAGGGTTTTTTTGAAACCCTATTAGTTTTAACTGTAAATTTGTGTTACTCTTTTCATTTCCAAACGGCAGTTATTGGGAAAACTTTCGTATTCAAAGGTATTTCTTGCAAACATAAAATTTTTCATCCGCAGTACCGGGATGAGAAATTTTGTGATTGAATTGTGGCGTTTAGTTTTTACCTCAGTGGTTTTTTAAATCTTAAAATTCATTGAATGAATATTTGGTTGCCTCCCTTCCTTTCAAAGCAGTCGCTGTTATAAAAGTTTCGTTTATATACTTATTTTTTAAACATAATAATTTTCCTCCGCAGTCTCGGGATGAAAAATATCGCGAATCAATTTTCGTGTTTTTCTTCCAAGTGCTTTTTTAAAAGCTTTTCATTCATCAAATGAAAATTTGGTCTTTCTTTACCATTCAAAACGCACGTTTTTGAGAAAATGGTATCATTTATACGTATTTTTTGAAAGCATAAAGTTTTCCAGCCGCAGTCTCAGGATGAAAAATTTCGTGATTCAAGCGACTCGTTTTGTTGTTCCCCCGAGGGTTTTTTTAAAAGTCTGTTAGTTTTAATTGTAAATTTGTGTTACTCTTTTCATTTCCAAACGGCAGTTATTGGGAAAACTTTCGTATTCAAAGGTATTTCTTGCAAACATAAAATTTTTCATCCGCAGTACCGGGATGAGAAATTTTGTGATTGAATTGTGGCGTTTAGTTTTTACCTCAGTGGTTTTTTAAATCTTAAAATTCATTGAATGAATATTTGGTTGCCTCCCTTCCTTTCAAAGCAGTCGCTGTTATAAAAGTTTCGTTAATATACGTACTTTTTAAACATAATAATTTTCCTCCGCAGTCCCGGGATGAGTAATTTCGTGAATCAATTTTCGTGTAGGTTTTTCTTCCAAGTGCTTTTTAAAAGGCTTCACATTCATCAAATGAAAATTTGTTCCTTTCCTTACCTTTCAAAACGGTCGTTTTTGAGAAAATGGTATCATTTATACGTATTTTTTGCAAGCATTAAGTTTTCCAGCCGCAGTCCCGGGATGAGAAATTTCGTGATTCAAGCGACTCGTTTAGTTGTTCCCCCGAGGGTTTTTTAAAAAGACTGTTAGTTTTAATTGTAAATTTGTGTGACTCTTTTCATTTCCAAACGGCAGTTATTGGGAAAATTTTCGTATTCATACGTTTTTCTTGCAAACAAAATTTTTCATCCGCAGTACCGGGATGAGAAATTTTGTGATTCAATTGTGGCGTTTAGTTTTTACCTCAGCGGTTTTTTAAAGCTTAAAATTCATTGAATGAATATTTTGTCGCCTCTCTTACTTTAAAGGCAGTCGCTGTTATATAAGTTTCGTTAATATACCTTTTTTTTAAACATAATAATTTTCCTCCGCAGTCCCGGGATGAAAAATTTCGCGAATCAATTCTTGTCTAAATTTTTCTTCCAAGTGCTTCTTTAAAAGCTTTTCATTCATCAAATGAAAATTTGTTCTTTCTTTACCATTCAAAACGGTCGTTTTTGAGAAAATGGTATCATTTATACGTATTTCTTGCAAGCATAACGTTTTCTAGCCGCAGTCCCGGGATAAGAAATTTCGTGATTCAAGCGACTGGTTTAGTTGTTCCCCCGAGGGTTTTTTTGAAAGCCTGTTAGTTTTAATTGTAAATTTGTGTTTTTTTTCCTTTCCAAACGGCAGTTATTGGGAAAACTTTTGTATTCAAACATATTTCTTGCAAAAATAAAATTTTTCATCCGCAGCCCCGTGATGAGAAATTATGTGATTTAATTGATGCGTTTAGTTTTAACCTCAGCGGTTTTTTTGAAGCTTAAAATTCATTGAATGAATATTTGGTCGCCTTTCTTCCTTTCAAAGCACTCGCTATTATAAAAGTTTCGTTAATATACGTATTTTTTAAACAATAATTTTCCTCCGCAGTCCCGGGATGAGTAATTTCGCGAATCAATATTCGTGTAAGTTTTTCTTCCAAGTGCTTTTTTAAAGGCTCTTCATTCATCCAATGAAAATTTGTTCCTTTCTTTACCATTCAAAACGGTCGTTTTTGAGAAAATGGTATCATTTATACGTATTTCTTGCAAGCATAACGTTTTCAAGCCGCAGTCCCGGGATGAGAAATTTCTTGATTCAAGCGACTCGTTTCGTTGTTCCCCCGAGGGTTTTTTTGAAAGCCTATTAGTTTTAACTGTAAATTTGTGTGACCCTTTCACTTCCAAACGGCAGTTATTGAGAAAATTTTCGTATTCATACGTATTTCTTGCAAACAAAATTTTCATCCGCAGTACCGGGATGAGAAATTTTGTGATTCAATTGTGGCGTTTAGTTTTTACCTCAGCGGTTTTTTAAAGCTTAAAATTCATTGAATGGATATTTGGTCGCCTCTCTTCCTTTAAGGGCAGTCGCTGATATGAAAGTTTCGTTTATATACTTATTTTTTAAACATAATAATTTTCCTCCGCAGTCTCGGGATGAAAAATATCGCGAATCAATTTTCGTGTTTTTCTTCCAAGTGCTTTTTTAAAAGCTTTTCATTCATCAAATGAAAATTTGGTCTTTCTTTACCATTCAAAACGCACGTTTTTGAGAAAATGGTATCATTTATGCGTATTTCTTGCAAGCATAATATTTTGCAGCCGCAGTCCCGGGATGAGAAATTTCTTGATTCAAGCGACTCGTTTCGTTGTTCCCCCGAAGGTTTTTTTGAAAGCCTATTAGTTTTAACTGTAAATTTGTGTGACTCTTTTCATTTCCCAACGGCAGTTATTGGGAAAATTTTCGTATTCATACGTTTTTCTTGCAAACAAAATTTTTCATCCGCAGTACCGGGATGAGAAATTTTGTGATTCAATTGTGGCGTTTAGTTTTTACTTCAGCGGTTTTTTAAAGTTTAAATTCATTGAATGAATATTTTGTCGCCTCTCTTCCTTTAAAGGCAGTCGCTGTTATAAAAGTTTCGTTAATATACTTATTTTTTAAACATAATAATTTTCCTCCGCAGTCCCGGGATTAAAAATTTCGCAAATCAATTCTTGTCTAAATTTTTCTTCCAAGTGCTTTTTTAAAAGCTTTTCATTCATCAAATGAAAATTTGTTCTTTCTTTACCATTCAAAACGGTCGTTTTTGAGATAATGGTATCATTTATACGTATTTTTTGCAAGCATTAAGTTTTCCAGCCGCAGTCCCGGGATGAGAAATTTCGTGATTCAAGCGACTCGTTTAGTTGTTCCCCCGAGGGTTTTTTAAAAAGACTGTTAGTTTTAATTGTAAATTTGTGTGACCCCTTTCATTTCCAAACGGCAGTTGTTGGGAAAATTTTCGTATTCATACGTTTTTCTTGCAAACAAAATTTTTCATCCGCAGTACCAGGATGAGAAATTTTGTGATTCAATTGTGGCGTTTAGTTTTTACCTCAGCGGTTTTTTAAAGCTTAAAATTCATTGAATGAATATTTTGTCGCCTCTCTTCCTTTAAAGGCAGTCGCTGTCATAAAAGTTTCGTTAATATACGTACTTTTTAAACATGATAATTTTCCTCCGCAGTCCCGGGATGAGAAATTTCGTGAATCAATTTTCGTGTAAGTTTTTCTTCCAAGTATTTTTCTAAAAGCTTTTCATTCATCAAATGAAAATTTGTTCTTTCTTTACCATTCAAAACGGTCGTTTTTGATAAAATGGTATCATTTATACGTATTTCTTGCAAGCATAACGTTTTCCAGCCGCAGTCCCGGGTTGAGAAATTTCGTGATTCAAGCGACTCGTTTCGTTGTTTCCCCGAGGGTTTTTTTGAAAGCCTATTAGATTTAACTGTAAATTTGTGTGACTCTTTTCACTTCCAAACGACAGTTATTGAGAAAATTTTCGTATTCATACGTATTTCTTGCAAACAAAATTTTCATCCGCAGTACCGGGATGAGAAATTTTGTGATTCAATTGTGGCGTTTAGTTTTTACCTCAGCGGTTTTTTAAAGCTTAAAATTCATTGAATGAATATTTGGTCGCCTCTCTTCCTTTAAGGGCAGTCGCTGATATGAAAGTTTCGTTTATATACTTATTTTTTAAACATAATAATTTTCCTCCGCAGTCTCGGGATGAAAAATATCGCGAATCAATTTTCGTGTTTTTCTTCCAAGTGCTTTTTTAAAAGCTTTTCATTCATCAAATGAAAATTTGGTCTTTCTTTACCATTCAAAACGCACGTTTTTGAGAAAATGGTATCATTTATACGTATTTTTTGAAAGCATAAAGTTTTCCAGCCGCAGTTCCAGGATGAGAAATTTCGTGATTCAAGCGACTCGTTTTGTTGTTCCCCCGAGGGTTTTTTAAAAAGTCTGTTAGTTTTAATTGTAAATTTGTGTTACTCTTTTCATTTCCAAACGGCAGTTATTGGGAAAACTTTCGTATTCAAAGGTATTTCTTGCAAACATAAAATTTTTCATCCGCAGTACCGGGATGAGAAATTTTGTGATTGAATTGTGGCGTTTTGTTTTTACCTCAGCGGTTTTTTAAATCTTAAAATTCATTGAATGAATATTTGGTTGCCTCCCTTCCTTTCAAAGCAGTCGCTGTTATAAAAGTTTCGTTAATATACGTACTTTTTAAACATAATAATTTTCCTCCGCAGTCCCGGGATGAGTAATTTCGCGAATCAATTTTCGTGTAGGTTTTTCTTCCAAGTGCTTTTTAAAAGGCTCTTCATTCATCAAATGAAAATTTGTTCCTTTCTTTACCTTTCAAAACGGTCGTTTTTGAGAAAATGGTATCATTTATACGTATTTTTTGCAAGCATTAAGTTTTCCAGCCGCAGTCCCGGGATGGAAATTTCGTGATTCAAGCGACTCGTTTAGTTGTTCCCCCGAAGGTTTTTTAAAAAGACTGTTAGTTTTAATTGTAAATTTGTGTGACTCTTTTCATTTCCAAACGGCAGTTATTGGGAAAATTTTCGTATTCATACGTTTTTCTTGCAAACAAAATTTTTCATCCGCAGTACCGGGATGAGAAATTTTGTGATTCAATTGTGGCGTTTAGTTTTTACCTCAGCGGTTTTTTAAAGCTTAAAATTCATTGAATGAATATTTTGTCGCCTCTCTTACTTTAAAGGCAGTCGCTGTTATAAAAGTTTCGTTAATATACTTATTTTTTAAACATAATAATTTTCCTCCGCAGTCCCGGGATGAAAAATTTCGCGAATCAATTCTTGTCTAAATTTTTCTTCCAAGTGCTTTTTTAAAACCTTTTCATTCATCAAATGAAAATTTGTTCTTTCTTTACCATTCAAAACGGTCGTTTTTGAGAAAATGGTATCATTTATACGTATTTCTTGCAAGCATAACGTTTTCTAGCCGCAGTCCCAGGATTAGAAATTTCGTGATTCAAGCGACTCGTTTAGTTGTTCCCCCGAGGGTTTTTTTGAAAGCCTGTTAGTTTTAATTGTAAATTTGTGTTTTTTTTCCTTTCCAAACGGCAGTTATTGGGAAAACTTTTGTATTCAAACATATTTCTTGCAAAAATAAAATTTTTCATCCGCAGTCCCGTGATGAGAAATTTTGTGATTTAATTGTTGCGTTTAGTTTTAACCTCAGCGGTTTTTTTGAAGCTTAAAATTCATTGAATGAATATTTGGTCGCCTTTCTTCCTTTTAAAGCACTCGCTATTATAAAAGTTTCGTTAATATACGTATTTTTTAAACATAATAATTTTCCTCCGCAGTCCCGGGATGAGTAATTTCGCGAATCAATTTTCGTGTAAGTTTTTCTTCCAAGTGCTTTTTTAAAGGCTCTTCATTCATCAAATGAAAATTTGTTCCTTTCTTTACCATTCAAAACGGTCGTTTTTGAGAAAATGGTATCATTTATACGTATTTCTTGCAAGCATAACGTTTTCCAGCCGCAGTCCCGGGATGAGAAATTTCTTGATTCAAGCGACTCGTTTCGTTGTTCCCCCGAGGGTTTTTTTGAAAGCCTATTAGTTTTAACTGTAAATTTGTGTGACTCTTTTCACTTCCAAACGGCAGTTATTGAGAAAATTTTCGTATTCATACGTATTTCTTGCAAACAAAATTTTCATCCGCAGTACCGGGATGAGAAATTTTGTGATTCAATTGTGGCGTTTAGTTTTTACCTCAGCGGTTTTTTAAAGCTTAAAATTCATTGAATGGATATTTGGTCGCCTTTCTTCCTTTAAGGGCAGTCGCTGATATGAAAGTTTCGTTTATATACTTATTTTTTAAACATAATAATTTTCCTCCGCAGTCTCGGGATGAAAAATATCGCGAATCAATTTTCATGTTTTTCTTCCAAGTGCTTTTTTAAAAGCTTTTCAATTATCAAATGAAAATTTGGTCTTTCTTTACCATTCAAAACGCACGTTTTTGAGAAAATGGTATCATTTATACGTATTTCTTGCAAGCATAATATTTTCCAGCCGCAGTCCCGGGATGAGAAATTTCTTGATTCAAGCGACTCGTTTCGTTGTTCCCCCGAAGGTTTTTTTGAAAGCCTATTAGTTTTAACTGTAAATTTGTGTGACTCTTTTCATTTCCCAACGGCAGTTATTGGGAAAATTTTCGTATTCATACGTTTATCTTGCAAACAAAATTTTTCATCCGCAGTACCGGGATGAGAAATTTTGTGATTCAATTGTGGCGTTTAGTTTTTACCTCAGCGGTTTTTTAAAGTTTAAAATTCATTGAATGAATATTTTGTCGCCTCTCTTCCTTTAGAGGCAGTCGCTGTTATAACAGTTTCGTTAATATACTTATTTTTTAAACATAATAATTTTCCTCCGCAGTCCCGGGATTAAAAATTTCGCGAATCAATTCTTGTCTAAATTTTTCTTCCAAGTGCTTTTTAAAAGCTTTTCATTCATCAAATGAAAATTTGTTCTTTCTTTACCATTCAAAACGGTCGTTTTTGAGATAATGGTATCATTTATACGTATTTTTTGCAAGCATTAAGTTTTCCAGCCGCAGTCCCGGGATGAGAAATTTCGTGATTCAAGCGACTCGTTTAGTTGTTCCCCCGAGGGTTTTTTAAAAAGACTGTTTGTTTTAATTGTAAATTTGTGTGACTCTTTTCATTTCCAAACGGCAGTTGTTGGGAAAATTTTTGTATTCATACGTTTTTCTTGCAAACAAAATTTTTCATCCGCAGTACCAGGATGAGAAATTTTGTGATTCAATTGTGGCGTTTAGTTTTTACCTCAGCGGTTTTTTAAAGCTTAAAATTCATTGAATGAATATTTGGTTGCCTCCCTTCCTTTCAAAGCAGTCGCTGTTATAAAAGTTTCGTTATTATACGTACTTTTTAAACATAATAATTTTCCTCCGCAGTCCCGGGATGAGAAATTTCGTGAATCAATTTTCGTGTAAGTTTTTCTTCCAAGTATTTTTCTAAAAGCTTTTCATCCATCAAATGAAAATTTGTTCTTTCTTTACCATTCAAAACGGTCGTTTTTGAGAAAATGGTATCATTTATACGTATTTCTTGCAAGCATAACGTTTTCCGCCGCAGTCCCGGGATGAGAAATTTCGTGATTCAAGCGACTCGTTTCGTTGTTTCCCCGAGGGTTTTTTTGAAACCCTATTAGTTTTAACTGTAAATTTGTGTGACTCTTTTCACTTCCAAACGACAGTTATTGAGAAAATTTTCGTATTCATACGTATTTCTTGCAAACAAAATTTTCATCCGCAGTACCGGGATGAGAAATTTTGTGATTCAATTGTGGCGTTTAGTTTTTACCTCAGCGGTTTTTTAAAGCTTAAAATTCATTGAATGAATATTTGGTCGCCTCTTTTCCTTTAAGGGCAGTCGCTGATATGAAAGTTTCGTTTATATACTTATTTTTTAAACATAATAATTTTCCTCCGCAGTCTCGGGATGAAAAATATCGCGAATCAATTTTCGTGTTTTTCTTCCAAGTGCTTTTTTAAAAGCGTTTCATTCATCAAATGAAAATTTGGTCTTTCTTTACCATTCAAAACGCACGTTTTTGAGAAAATGGTATCATTTATACGTATTTTTTGAAAGCATAAAGTTTTCCAGCCGCAGTCTCAGGATGAAAAATTTCGTGATTCAAGCGACTCGTTTTGTTGTTCCCCCGAGGGTTTTTTAAAAAGTCTGTTAGTTTTAATTGTAAATTTGTGTTACTCTTTTCATTTCCAAACGGCAGTTATTGGAAAAACTTTCGTATTCAAAGGTATTTCTTGCAAACATAAAATTTTTCATCCGCAGTACCGGGATGAGAAATTTTGTGATTGAATTGTGGCGTTTAGTTTTTACCTCAGTGGTTTTTTAAATTTTAAAATTCATTGAATGAATATTTGGTTGCCTCCCTTCCTTTCAAAGCAGTCGCTGTTATAAAAGTTTCGTTAATATACGTACTTTTTAAACATAATAATTTTCCTCCGCAGTCCCGGGATGAGTAATTTCGCGAATCAATTTTCGTGTAGGTTTTTCTTCCAAGTGCTTTTTAAAAGGCTTCACATTCATCAAATGAAAATTTGTTCCTTTCCTTACCTTTCAAAACGGTCGTTTTTGAGAAAATGGTATCATTTATACGTATTTTTTGCAAGCATTAAGTTTTCCAGCCGCAGTCCCGGGATGAGAAATTTCGTGATTCAAGCGACTCGTTTAGTTGTTCCCCCGAGGGTTTTTTAAAAAGACTGTTAGTTTTAATTGTAAATTTGTGTGACTCTTTTCATTTCCAAACGGCAGTTATTGGGAAAATTTTCGTATTCATACGTTTTTCTTGCAAACAAAATTTTTCATCCGCAGTACCGGGATGAGAAATTTTGTGATTCAATTGTGGCGTTTAGTTTTTACCTCAGCGGTTTTTTAAAGCTTAAAATTCATTGAATGAATATTTTGTCGCCTCTCTTACTTTAAAGGCAGTCGCTGTTATATAAGTTTCGTTAATATACCTTTTTTTTAAACATAATAATTTTCCTCCGCAGTCCCGGGATGAAAAATTTCGCGAATCAATTCTTGTCTAAATTTTTCTTCCAAGTGCTTCTTTAAAAGCTTTTCATTCATCAAATGAAAATTTGTTCTTTCTTTACCATTCAAAACGGTCGTTTTTGAGAAAATGGTATCATTTATACGTATTTCTTGCAAGCATAACGTTTTCTAGCCGCAGTCCCGGGATAAGAAATTTCGTGATTCAAGCGACTGGTTTAGTTGTTCCCCCGAGGGTTTTTTTGAAAGCCTGTTAGTTTTAATTGTAAATTTTTGTTTTTTTTCCTTTCCAAACGGCAGTTATTGGGAAAACTTTTGTATTCAAACATATTTCTTGCAAAAATAAAATTTTTCATCCGCAGTCCCGTGATGAGAAATTATGTGATTTAATTGATGCGTTTAGTTTTAACCTCAGCGGTTTTTTTGAAGCTTAAAATTCATTGAATGAATATTTGGTCGCCTTTCTTCCTTTCAAAGCACTCGCTATTATAAAAGTTTCGTTAATATACGTATTTTTTAAACATAATAATTTTCCTCCGCAGTCCCGGGATGAGTAATTTCGCGAATCAATATTCGTGTAAGTTTTTCTTCCAAGTGCTTTTTTAAAGGCTCTTCATTCATCAAATGAAAATTTGTTCCTTTCTTTACCATTCAAAACGGTCGTTTTTGAGAAAATGGTATCATTTATACGTATTTCTTGCAAGCATAACGTTTTCAAGCCGCAGTCCCGGGATGAGAAATTTCTTGATTCAAGCGACTCGTTTCGTTGTTCCCCCGACGGTTTTTTTGAAAGCCTATTAGTTTTAACTGTAAATTTGTGTGACCCTTTCACTTCCAAACGGCAGTTATTGAGAAAATTTTCGTATTCATACGTATTTCTTGCAAACAAAATTTTCATCCGCAGTACCGGGATGAGAAATTTTGTGATTCAATTGTGGCGTTTAGTTTTTACCTCAGCGGTTTTTTAAAGCTTAAAATTCATTGAATGGATATTTGGTCGCCTCTCTTCCTTTAAGGGCAGTCGCTGATATGAAAGTTTCGTTTATATACTTATTTTTTAAACATAATAATTTTCCTCCGCAGTCTCGGGATGAAAAATATCGCGAATCAATTTTCGTGTTTTTCTTCCAAGTGCTTTTTTAAAAGCTTTTCATTCATCAAATGAAAATTTGGTCTTTCTTTACCATTCAAAACGCACGTTTTTGAGAAAATGGTATCATTTATACGTATTTCTTGCAAGCATAATATTTTGCAGCCGCAGTCCCGGGATGAGAAATTTCTTGATTCAAGCGACTCGTTTCGTTGTTCCCCCGAAGGTTTTTTTGAAAGCCTATTAGTTTTAACTGTAAATTTGTGTGACTCTTTTCATTTCCCAACGGCAGTTATTGGGAAAATTTTCGTATTCATACGTTTTTCTTGCAAAGAAAATTTTTCATCCGCAGTACCGGGATGAGAAATTTTGTGATTCAATTGTGGCGTTTAGTTTTTACCTAAGCGGTTTTTTAAAGTTTAAATTCATTGAATGAATATTTTGTCGCCTCTCTTCCTTTAAAGGCAGTCGCTGTTATAAAAGTTTCGTTAATATACTTATTTTTTAAACATAATAATTTTCCTCCGCAGTCCCGGGATTAAAAATTTCGCAAATCAATTCTTGTCTAAATTTTTCTTCCAAGTGCTTTTTTAAAAGCTTTTCATTCATCAAATGAAAATTTGTTCTTTCTTTACCATTCAAAACGGTCGTTTTTGAGATAATGGTATCATTTATACGTATTTTTTGCAAGCATTAGGTTTTCCAGCCGCAGTCCCGGGATGAGAAATTTCGTGATTCAAGCGACTCGTTTAGTTGTTCCCCCGAGGGTTTTTTAAAAAGACTGTTAGTTTTAATTGTAAATTTGTGTGACCCCTTTCATTTCCAAACGGCAGTTGTTGGGAAAATTTTCGTATTCATACGTTTTTCTTGCAAACAAAATTTTTCATCCGCAGTACCAGGATGAGAAATTTTGTGATTCAATTGTGGCGTTTAGTTTTTACCTCAGCGGTTTTTTAAAGCTTTAAATTCATTGAATGAATATTTTGTCGCCTCTCTTCCTTTAAAGGCAGTCGCTGTCATAAAAGTTTCGTTAATATACGTACTTTTTAAACATAATAATTTTCCTCCGCAGTCCCGGGATGAGAAATTTCGTGAATCAATTTTCGTGTAAGTTTTTCTTCCAAGTATTTTTCTAAAAGCTTTTCATTCATCAAATGAAAATTTGTTCTTTCTTTACCATTCAAAACGGTCGTTTTTGAGAAAATGGTATCATTTATACGTATTTCTTGCAAGCATAACGTTTTCCAGCCGCAGTCCCGGGATGAGAAATTTCGTGATTCAAGCGACTCGTTTCGTTGTTTCCCCGAGGGTTTTTTTGAAAGCCTATTAGATTTAACTGTAAATTTGTGTGACTCTTTTCACTTCCAAACGACAGTTATTGAGAAAATTTTCGTATTCATACGTATTTCTTGCAAACAAAATTTTCATCCGCAGTACCGGGATGAGAAATTTTGTGATTCAATTGTGGCGTTTAGTTTTTACCTCAGCGGTTTTTTAAAGCTTAAAATTCATTGAATGAATATTTGGTCGCCTCTCTTCCTTTAAGGGCAGTCGCTGATATGAAAGTTTCGTTTATATACTTATTTTTTAAACATAATAATTTTCCTCCGCAGTCTCGGGATAAAAAGTATCGCGAATCAATTTTCGTGTTTTTCTTCCAAATGCTTTTTTAAAAGCTTTTCATTCATCAAATGAAAATTTGGTCTTTCTTTACCATTCAAAACGCACGTTTTTGAGAAAATGGTATCATTTATACGTATTTTTTGAAAGCATAAAGTTTTCCAGCCGCAGTTCCAGGATGAGAAATTTCGTGATTCAAGCGACTCGTTTTGTTGTTCCCCCGAGGGTTTTTTAAAAAGTCTGTTAGTTTTAATTGTAAATTTGTGTTACTCTTTTCATTTCCAAACGGCAGTTATTGGGAAAACTTTCGTATTCAAAGGTATTTCTTGCAAACATAAAATTTTTCATCCGCAGTACCGGGATGAGAAATTTTGTGATTGAATTGTGGCGTTTTGTTTTTACCTCAGCGGTTTTTTAAATCTTAAAATTCATTGAATGAATATTTGGTTGCCTCCCTTCCTTTCAAAGCAGTCGCTGTTATAAAAGTTTCGTTAATATACGTACTTTTTAAACATAATAATTTTCCTCCGCAGTCCCGAGAGTAATTTCGCGAATCAATTTTCGTGTAGGTTTTTCTTCCAAGTGCTTTTTAAAAGGCTCTTCATTCATCAAATGAAAATTTGTTCCTTTCTTTACCTTTCAAAACGGTCGTTTTTGAGAAAATGGTATCATTTATACGTATTTTTGCAAGCATTAAGTTTTCCAGCCGCAGTCCCGGGATGGAAATTTCGTGATTCAAGCGACTTGTTTAGTTGTTCCCCCGAATGTTTTTTAAAAAGACTGTTAGTTTTAATTGTAAATTTGTGTGACTCTTTTCATTTCCAAACGGCAGTTATTGGGAAAATTTTCGTATTCATACGTTTTTCTTGCAAACAAAATTTTTCATCCGCAGTACCGGGATGAGAAATTTTGTGATTCAATTTTGGCGTTTAGTTTTTACCTCAGCGGTTTTTTAAAGCTTAAAATTCATTGAATGAATATTTTGTCGCCTCTCTTACTTTAAAGGCAGTCGCTGTTATAAAAGTTTCGTTAATATACTTATTTTTTAAACATAATAATTTTCCTCCGCAGTCCCGGGATGAAAAATTTCGCGAATCAATTCTTGTCTAAATTTTTCTTCCAAGTGCTTTTTTAAAACCTTTTCATTCATCAAATGAAAATTTGTTCTTTCTTTACCATTCAAAACGGTCGTTTTTGAGAAAATGGTATCATTTATACGTATTTCTTGCAAGCATAACGTTTTCTAGCCGCAGTCCCGGGATCAGAAATTTCGTGATTCAAGCGACTCGTTTAGTTGTTCCCCCGAGGGTTTTTTTGAAAGCCTGTTAGTTTTAATTGTAAATTTGTGTTTTTTTTCCTTTCCAAACGGCAGTTATTGGGAAAACTTTTGTATTCAAACATATTTCTTGCAAAAATAAAATTTTTCATCCGCAGTCCCGTGATGAGAAATTTTGTGATTTAATTGTTGCGTTTAGTTTTAACCTCAGCGGTTTTTTTGAAGCTTAAAATTCATTGAATGAATATTTGGTCGCCTTTCTTCCTTTTAAAGCACTCGCTATTATAAAAGTTTCGTTAATATACCTATTTTTTAAACATAATAATTTTCCTCCGCAGTCCCGGGATGAGTAATTTCGCGAATCAATTTTCGTGTAAGTTTTTCTTCCAAGTGCTTTTTTAAAGGCTCTTCATTCATCAAATGGAAATTTGTTCCTTTCTTTACCATTCAAAACGGTCGTTTTTGAGAAAATGGTATCATTTATACGTATTTCTTGCAAGCATAACGTTTTCCAGCCGCAGTCCCGGGATGAGAAATTTCTTGATTCAAGCGACTCGTTTCGTTGTTCCCCCGAGGGTTTTTTTGAAAGCCTATTAGTTTTAACTGTAAATTTGTGTGACTCTTTTCACTTCCAAACGGCAGTTATTAAGAAAATTTTCGTATTCATACGTATTTCTTGCAAACAAAATTTTCATCCGCAGTACCGGGATGAGAAATTTTGTGATTCAATTGTGGCGTTTAGTTTTTACCTCAGCGGTTTTTTAAAGCTTAAAATTCATTGAATGGATATTTGGTCGCCTCTCTTCCTTTAAGGGCAGTCGCTGATATGAAAGTTTCGTTTATATACTTATTTTTTAAACATAATAATTTTCCTCCGCAGTCTCGGGATGAAAAATATCGCGAATCAATTTTCATGTTTTTCTTCCAAGTGCTTTTTTAAAAGCTTTTCATTCATCAAATGAAAATTTGTTCCTTTCTTTACCATTCAAAACGCACGTTTTTGAGAAAATGGTATCATTTATACGTATTTCTTGCAAGCATAATATTTTCCAGCCGCAGTCCCGGGATGAGAAATTTCTTGATTCAAGCGACTCGTTTCGTTGTTCCCCCGAAGGTTTTTTTGAAAGCCTATTAGTTTTAACTGTAAATTTGTGTGACTCTTTTCATTTCCCAACGGCAGTTATTGGGAAAATTTTCGTATTCATACGTTTATCTTGCAAACAAAATTTTTCATCCGCAGTACCGGGATGAGAAATTTTGTGATTCAATTGTGGCGTTTAGTTTTTACCTCAGCGGTTTTTTAAAGTTTAAAATTCATTGAATGAATATTTTGTCGCCTCTCTTCCTTTAAAGGCAGTCGCTGTTATAACAGTTTCGTTAATATACTTATTTTTTAAACATAATAATTTTCCTCCGCAGTCCCGGGATTAAAAATTTCGCGAATCAATTCTTGTCTAAATTTTTCTTCCAAGTGCTTTTTTAAAAGCTTTTCATTCATCAAATGAAAATTTGTTCTTTCTTTACCATTCAAAACGGTCGTTTTTGAGATAATGGTATCATTTATACGTATTTTTTGCAAGCATTTAGTTTTCCAGCCGCAGTCCCGGGATGAGAAATTTCGTGATTCAAGCGACTCGTTTAGTTGTTCCCCCGAGGGTTTTTTAAAAAGACTGTTTGTTTTAATTGTAAATTTGTGTGACTCTTTTCATTTCCAAACGGCAGTTGTTGGGAAAATTTTTGTATTCATACGTTTTTCTTGCAAACAAAATTTTTCATCCGCAGTACCAGGATGAGAAATTTTGTGATTCAATTGTGGCGTTTAGTTTTTACCTCAGCGGTTTTTTAAAGCTTAAAATTCATTGAATGAATATTTTGTCGCCTCTCTTCCTTTAAAGGCAGTCGCTGTTATAAAAGTTTTGTTAATATACTTATTTTTTAAACATAATAATTTTCCTCCGCAGTCCCGGGATAAAAATTTCGCGAATCAATTCTTGTCTAAATTTTTCTTCCAAGTGCTTTTTTAAAAGCTTTTCATTCATCAAATGAAAATTTGTTCTTTCTTTACCATTCAAAACGGTCGTTTTTGAGAAAATGGTATCATTAAACGTATTTTTTGAAAGCATAAAGTTTTTCAGCCGCAGTCCCGGGATGAGAAATTTCGTGATTCAAGCGACTCGTTTTGTTGTTCCCCCGAGGGTTTTTTAAAAAGACTGTTAGTTTTAATTGTAAATTTGTGTTACTCTTTTCATTTCCAAACGGCAGTTATTGGGAAAACTTTCGTATTCTAAAGTATTTCTATCAAACATAAAATTTTTCATCCGCAGTACCGGGATGAGAAATTTTGTGATTGAATTGTGGCGTTTAGTTTTAACCTCAGCGGTTTTTTTGAAGCTTAAAATTCATTGAATGAATATTTGGTCGCCTTTCTTCCTTTCAAAGCACTCGCTATTATAAAAGTTTCGTTAATATACGTATTTTTTAAACATAATAATTTTCCTCCGCAGTCCCGGGATGAGTAATTTCGCGAATCAATTTTCGTGTAAGTTTTTCTTCCAAGTGCTTTTTTAAAGGCTCTTCATTCATCAAATGAAAATTTGTTCCTTTCTTTACCTTTCAAAACGGTCGTTTTTGAGAAAATGGTATCATTTATACGTATTTCTTGCAAGCAGAACGTTTTCCAGCCGCAGTCCCGGGAGGAGAAATTTCGTGATTCAAGCGACTCGTTTAGTTGTTCCCCCGAAGGTTTTTTTATAAAGACTGTTACTTTTAATTGTAAATTTGTGTTACTCTTTTCATTTCCAAACGGCAGTTATTGGGAAAACTTTCGTATTCAAAGGTATTTCTTACAAACAAAAAATTTTTCATCCGCAGTACCGGGATGAGAAATTTTGTGATTGAATTGTGGCGTTTAGTTTTTACCTCAGCGGTTTTTTAAATCTTAAAATTCATTGAATGAATATTTGGTTGCCTCCCTTCCTTTCAAAGCAGTCGCTGTTATAAAAGTTTCGTTAATATACGTACTTTTTAAACATAATAATTTTCCTCCGCAGTCCCGGGATGAGAAATTTCGTGAATCAATTTTCGTGTAAGTTTTTCTTCCAAGTATTTTTCTAAAAGCTTTTCATTCATCAAATGAAAATTTGTTCTTTCTTTACCATTCAAAACGGTCGTTTTTGAGAAAATGGTATCAGTTATACGTATTTCTTGCAAGCATAACGTTTTCCAGCCGCAGTCCCGGGATGAGAAATTTCGTGATTCAAGCGATTCGTTTCGTTGTTTCCCCGAGGGTTTTTTGAAAGCCTATTAGTTTTAACTGTAAATTTGTGTGACTCTTTTCACTTCCAAACGACAGTTATTGAGAAAATTTTCGTATTCATACGTATTTCTTGCAAACAAAATTTTCATCCGCAGTACCGGGATGAGAAATTTTGTGATTCAATTGTGGCGTTTAGTTTTTACCTCAGCGGTTTTTTAAAGCTTAAAATTCATGGATGGATATTTGGTCGCCTCTCTTCCTTTAAGGGCAGTCGCTGATATGAAAGTTTCGTTTATATACTTATTTTTTAAACATAATAATTTTCCTCCGCAGTCTCGGGATGAAAAATATCGCGAATCAATTTTCATGTTTTTCTTCCAAGTGCTTTTTTAAAAGCTTTTCATTCATCAAATGAAAATTTGTTCCTTTCTTTACCATTCAAAACGCACGTTTTTGAGAAAATGGTATCATTTATACGTATTTCTTGCAAGCATAATATTTTCCAGCCGCAGTCCCGGGATGAGAAATTTCTTGATTCAAGCGACTCGTTTCGTTGTTCCCCCGAAGGTTTTTTTGAAAGCCTATTAGTTTTAACTGTAAATTTGTGTGACTCTTTTCATTTCCCAACGGCAGTTATTGGGAAAATTTTCGTATTCATACGTTTATCTTGCAAACAAAATTTTTCATCCGCAGTACCGGGATGAGAAATTTTGTGATTCAATTGTGGCGTTTAGTTTTTACCTCAGCGGTTTTTTAAAGTTTAAAATTCATTGAATGAATATTTTGTCGTCTCTCTTCCTTTAAAGGCAGTCGCTGTTATAACAGTTTCGTTAATATACTTATTTTTTAAACATAATAATTTTCCTCCGCAGTCCCGGGATTAAAAATTTCGCGAATCAATTCTTGTCTAAATTTTTCTTCCAAGTGCTTTTTTAAAAGTTTTCATTCATCAAATGAAAATTTGTTCTTTCTTTACCATTCAAAACGGTCGTTTTTGAGATAATGGTATCATTTATACGTATTTTTTGCAAGCTTTAAGTTTTCCAGCCGCAGTCCCGGGATGAGAAATTTCGTGATTCAAGCGACTCGTTTAGTTGTTCCCCCGAGGGTTTTTTAAAAAGACTGTTTGTTTTAATTGTAAATTTGTGTGACTCTTTTCATTTCCAAACGGCAGTTGTTGGGAAAATTTTTGTATTCATACGTTTTTCTTGCAAACAAAATTTTTCATCCGCAGTACCAGGATGAGAAATTTTGTGATTCAATTGTGGCGTTTAGTTTTTACCTCAGCGGTTTTTTAAAGCTTAAAATTCATTGAATGAATATTTTGTCGCCTCTCTTCCTTTAAAGGCAGTCGCTGTTATAAAAGTTTCGTTAATATACTTATTTTTTAAACATAATAATTTTCCTCCGCAGTCCCGGGATAAAAATTTCGCGAATCAATTCTTGTCTAAATTTTTCTTCCAAGTGCTTTTTTAAAAGCTTTTCATTCATCAAATGAAAATTTGTTCTTTCTTTACCATTCAAAACGGTCGTTTTTGAGAAAATGCTATCATTAAACGTATTTTTTGAAAGCATAAAGTTTTTCAGCCGCAGTCCCGGGATGAGAAATTTCGTGATTCAAGCGACTCGTTTTGTTGTTCCCCCGAGGGTTTTTTAAAAAGACTGTTAGTTTTAATTGTAAATTTGTGTTACTCTTTTCATTTCCAAACGGCAGTTATTGGGAAAACTTTCGTATTCTAAAGTATTTCTATCAAACATAAAATTTTTCATCCGCAGTACCGGGATGAGAAATTTTGTGATTGAATTGTGGCGTTTAGTTTTAACCTCAGCGGTTTTTTTGAAGCTTAAAATTCATTGAATGAATATTTGGTCGCCTTTCTTCCTTTCAAAGCACTCGCTATTATAAAAGTTTCGTTAATATACGTATTTTTTAAACATAATAATTTTCCTCCGCAGTCCCGGGATGAGTAATTTCGCGAATCAATTTTCGTGTAAGTTTTTCTTCCAAGTGCTTTTTTAAAGGCTCTTCATTCATCAAATGAAAATTTGTTCCTTTCTTTACCTTTCAAAACGGTCGTTTTTGAGAAAATGGTATCATTTATACGTATTTCTTGCAAGCAGAACGTTTTCCAGCCGCAGTCCCGGGATGAGAAATTTCGTGATTCAAGCGACTCGTTTAGTTGTTCCCCCGAAGGTTTTTTTATAAAGACTGTTACTTTTAATTGTAAATTTGTGTTACTCTTTTCATTTCCAAACGGCAGTTATTGGGAAAACTTTCGTATTCAAAGGTATTTCTTACAAACATAAAATTTTTCATCCGCAGTACCGGGATGAGAAATTTTGTGATTGAATTGTGGCGTTTAGTTTTTACCTCAGCGGTTTTTTAAATCTTAAAATTCATTGAATGAATATTTTGTTGCCTCCCTTCCTTTCAAAGCAGTCGCTGTTATAAAAGTTTCGTTAATATAGGTACTTTTTAAACATAATAATTTTCCTCCGCAGTCCCGGGATGAGAAATTTCGTGAATCAATTTTCGTGTAAGTTTTTCTTCCAAGTATTTTTCTAAAAGCTTTTCATTCATCAAATGAAAATTTGTTCTTTCTTTACCATTCAAAACGGTCGTTTTTGAGAAAATGGTATCAGTTATACGTATTTCTTGCAAGCATAACGTTTTCCAGCCGCAGGCCCGGGATGAGAAATTTCGTGATTCAAGCGATTCGTTTCGTTGTTTCCCCGAGGGTTTTTTGAAAGCCTATTAGTTTTAACTGTAAATTTGTGTGACTTTTTCACTTCCAAACGACAGTTATTGAGAAAATTTTCGTATTCATACGTATTTCTTGCAAACAAAATTTTCATCCGCAGTACCGGGATGAGAAATTTTGTGATTCAATTGTGGCGTTTAGTTTTTACCTCAGCGGTTTTTTAGAGCCTAAAATTCATTGAATGAATATTTGGTCGCCTCTCTTCCTTTAAGGGCAGTCGCTGATATCAAAGTTTCGTTTATATACTTATTTTTTAAACATAATAATTTTCCTCCGCAGTCTCGGGATGAAAAATATCGCGAATCAATTTTCGTGTTTTTCTTCCAAGTGCTTTTTTAAAAGCATTTCATTCATCAAATGAAAATTTGGTCTTTCTTTACCATTCAAAACGCACGTTTTTGAGAAAATGGTATCATTTTTACGTATTTTTTGAAAGCATAAAGTTTTCCAGCCGCAGTCCCAGGATGAGAAATTTCGTGATTCAAGCGACTCGTTTTGTTGTTCCCCCGAGGGTTTTTTAAATAGTCTGTTAGTTTTAATTGTAAATTTGTGTTACTCTTTTCATTTCCAAACGGCAGTTATTGGGAAAACTTTCGTATTCAAAAGTATTTCTATCAAAAATAAAATTTTTCATCCGCAGTACCGGGATGAGAAATTTTGTGATTGAATTGTGGCGTTTAGTTTTAAACTCAGCGGTTTTTTTGAAGCTTAAAATTCATTGAATGAATATTTGGTCGCCTTTCTTCCTTTCAAAGCACTCGCTATTATAAAAGTTTCGTTTATATACGTATTTTTTAAACATAATAATTTTCCTCCGCAGTCCCGGGATGAGTAATTTCGCGAATCAATTTTCGTGTAGGTTTCTCTTCCAAGTGCTTTTTAAAAGGCTCTTCATTCATCAAATGAAAATTTGTTCCTTTCTTTACCTTTCAAAACGGTCGTTTTTGAGAAAATGGTGTCATTTATACGTATTTCTTGCAAGCATAACATTTTCCTGCCGCAGTCCCGGGATGAGAAATTTCGTGATTCAAGCGACTCGTTTAGTTGTTCCCCAGAGGGTTTTTTTGGAAGCCTGTTAGTTTTAATTGTAAATTTGTGTTACTCTTTTCATTTCCAAACGGCAGTTATTGGGAAAACTTTCGTATTCAAAAGTATTTCTATCATACATAAAATTTTTCATCCGCAGTACCGGGATGAGAAATTTTGTGATTGAATTGTGGCGTTTAGTTTTAACCTCAGCGGTTTTTTTTAAGCTTAAAATTCATTGAATGAATATTTGGTCGCCTTTCTTCCTTTCAAAGCACTCGCTATTATAAAAGTTTCGTTAATATACGTATTTTTTAAACATAATAATTTTCCTCCGCAGTCCCTGGATGAGAAATTTCGTGAATCAATTTTCGTGTAAGTTTTTCTTCCAAGTATTTTTCTAAAAGCTTTTCATTCATCAAATGAAAATTTGTTCTTTCTTTACTATTCAAAACGGTCGTTTTTGAGAAAATGGTATCATTTATACGTATTTCTTGCAAGCATAACGTTTTCCAGCCGCAGTCCCGGGATGAGAAATTTCGTGATTCAAGCGACTCGTTTCGTTGTTTCCCCGAGGGTTTTTTTGAAAGCCTATTAGTTTTAACTGTAAATTTGTGTGACTCTTTTCACTTCCAAACGACAGTTATTGAGAAAATTTTCGTATTCATACGTATTTCTTGCAAACAAAATTTTCATCCGCAGTACCGGGATGAGAAATTTTGTGATTCAATTGTGGCGTTTAGTTTTTACCTCAGCGGTTTTTTAAAGCTTAAAATTCATTGAATGAATATTTGGTCGCCTCTCTTCCTTTAAGGGCAGTCGCTGATATGAAAGTTTCGTTTATATACTTATTTTTTAAACATAATAATTTTCCTCCGCAGTCTCGGGATGAAAAATATCGCGAATCAATTTTCGTGTTTTTCTTCCAAGTGCTTTTTTAAAAGCTTTTCATTCATCAAATGAAAATTTGGTCTTTCTTTACCATTCAGAACGGTCGTTTTTGAGAAAATGGTATCAGTTATACGTATTTCTTGCAAGCATAACGTTTTCCAGCCGCAGTCCCGGGATGAGAAATTTCGTGATTCAAGCGATTCGTTTCGTTGTTTCCCCGAGGGTTTTTTGAAAGCCTATTAGTTTTAACTGTAAATTTGTGTGACTCTTTTCACTTCCAAACGACAGTTATTGAGAAAATTTTCGTATTCATACGTATTTCTTGCAAACAAAATTTTCATCCGCAGTACCGGGATGAGAAATTTTATGATTCAATTGTGGCGTTTAGTTTTTACCTCAGCGGTTTTTTAAAGCTTAAAATTCATTGAATGGATATTTGGTCGCCTCTCTTCCTTTAAGGGCAGTCGCTGATATGAAAGTTTCGTTTATATACTTATTTTTTAAACATAATAATTTTCCTCCGCAGTCTCGGGATGAAAAATATCGCGAATCAATTTTCATGTTTTTCTTCCAAGTGCTTTTTTAAAAGCTTTTCATTCATCAAATGAAAATTTGTTCCTTTCTTTACCATTCAAAACGCACGTTTTTGAGAAAATGGTATCATTTATACGTATTTCTTGCAAGCATAATATTTTCCAGCCGCAGTCCCGGGATGAGAAATTTCTTGATTCAAGCGACTCGTTTCGTTGTTCCCCCGAAGGTTTTTTTGAAAGCCTATTAGTTTTAACTGTAAATTTGTGTGACTCTTTTCATTTCCCAACGGCAGTTATTGGGAAAATTTTCGTATTCATACGTTTATCTTGCAAACAAAATTTTTCATCCGCAGTACCGGGATGAGAAATTTTGTGATTCAATTGTGGCGTTTAGTTTTTACCTCAGCGGTTTTTTAAAGTTTAAAATTCATTGAATGAATATTTTGTCGCCTCTCTTCCTTTAAAGGCAGTCGCTGTTATAACAGTTTCGTTAATATACTTATTTTTTAAACATAATAATTTTCCTCCGCAGTCCCGGGATTAAAAATTTCGCGAATCAATTCTTGTCTAAATTTTTCTTCCAAGTGCTTTTTTAAAAGCTTTTCATTCATCAAATGAAAATTTGTTCTTTCTTTACCATTCAAAACGGTCGTTTTTGAGATAATGGTATCATTTATACGTATTTTTGCAAGCTTTAAGTTTTCCAGCCGCAGTCCCGGGATGAGAAATTTCGTGATTCAAGCGACTCGTTTAGTTGTTCCCCCGAGGGTTTTTTAAAAAGACTGTTTGTTTTAATTGTAAATTTGTGTGACTCTTTTCATTTCCAAACGGCAGTTGTTGGGAAAATTTTTGTATTCATACGTTTTTCTTGCAAACAAAATTTTTCATCCGCAGTACCAGGATGAGAAATTTTGTGATTCAATTGTGGCGTTTAGTTTTTACCTCAGCGGTTTTTTAAAGCTTAAAATTCATTGAATGAATATTTTGTCGCCTCTCTTCCTTTAAAGGCAGTCGCTGTTATAAAAGTTTCGTTAATATACTTATTTTTTAAACATAATAATTTTCCTCCGCAGTCCCGGGATAAAAATTTCGCGAATCAATTCTTGTCTAAATTTTTCTTCCAAGTGCTTTTTTAAAAGCTTTTCATTCATCAAATGAAAATTTGTTCTTTCTTTACCATTCAAAACGGTCGTTTTTGAGAAAATGGTATCATTAAACGTATTTTTTGAAAGCATAAAGTTTTTCAGCCGCAGTCCCGGGATGAGAAATTTCGTGATTCAAGCGACTCGTTTTGTTGTTCCCCCGAGGGTTTTTTAAAAAGACTTAGTTTTAATTGTAAATTTGTGTTACTCTTTTCATTTCCAAACGGCAGTTATTGGGAAAACTTTCGTATTCTAAAGTATTTCTATCAAACATAAAATTTTTCATCCGCAGTACCGGGATGAGAAATTTTGTGATTGAATTGTGGCGTTTAGTTTTAACCTCAGCGGTTTTTTTGAAGCTTAAAATTCATTGAATGAATATTTGGTCGCCTTTCTTCCTTTCAAAGCACTCGCTATTATAAAAGTTTCGTTAATATACGTATTTTTTAAACATAATAATTTTCCTCCGCAGTCCCGGGATGAGTAATTTCGCGAATTAATTTTCGTGTAAGTTTTTCTTCCAAGTGCTTTTTTAAAGGCTCTTCATTCATCAAATGAAAATTTGTTCCTTTCTTTACCTTTCAAAACGGTCGTTTTTGAGAAAATGGTATCATTTATACGTATTTTTTGCAAGCATAAAGTTTTCCAGCCGCAGTCCCGGGAAGAGAAATTTCGTGATTCAAGCGACTCGTTTTGTTGTTCCCCCGAGGGTTTTTTAAAAAGACTGTTACTTTTAATTGTAAATTTGTGTTACTATTTTCATTTCCAAACGGCAGTTATTGGGAAAACTTTCGTATTCAAAGGTATTTCTTACAAACATAAAATTTTTCATCCGCAGTACCGGGATGAGAAATTTTGTGATTGAATTGTGGCGTTTAGTTTTTACCTCAGCGGTTTTTTAAATCTTAAAATTCATTGAATGAATATTTTGTTGCCTCCCTTCCTTTCAAAGCAGTCGCTGTTATAAAAGTTTCGTTAATATACGTACTTTTTAAACATAATAATTTTCCTCCGCAGTCCCGGGATGAGAAATTTCGTGAATCAATTTTCGTGTAAGTTTTTCTTCCAAGTATTTTTCTAAAAGCTTTTCATTCATCAAATGAAAATTTGTTCTTTCTTTACCATTCAAAACGGTCGTTTTTGAGAAAATGGTATCAGTTATACGTATTTCTTGCAAGCATAACGTTTTCCAGCCGCAGGCCCGGGATGAGAAATTTCGTGATTCAAGCGATTCGTTTCGTTGTTTCCCCGAGGGTTTTTTGAAAGCCTATTAGTTTTAACTGTAAATTTGTGTGACTCTTTTCACTTCCAAACGACAGTTATTGAGAAAATTTTCGTATTCATACGTATTTCTTGCAAACAAAATTTTCATCCGCAGTACCGGGATGAGAAATTTTGTGATTCAATTGTGGCGTTTAGTTTTTACCTCAGCGGTTTTTTAAAGCCTAAAATTCATTGAATGAATATTTGGTCGCCTCTCTTCCTTTAAGGGCAGTCGCTGATATGAAAGTTTCGTTTATATACTTATTTTTTAAACATAATAATTTTCCTCCGCAGTCTCGGGATGAAAAATATCGCGAATCAATTTTCGTGTTTTTCTTCCAAGTGCTTTTTTAAAAGCTTTTCATTCATCAAATGAAAATTTGGTCTTTCTTTACCATTCAAAACGCACGTTTTTGAGAAAATGGTATCATTTTTACGTATTTTTTGAAAGCATAAAGTTTTCCAGCCGCAGTCCCAGGATGAGAAATTTCGTGATTCAAGCGACTCGTTTTGTTGTTCCCCCGAGGGTTTTTTAAAAAGTCTAATAGTTTTAATTGTAAATTTGCGTTACTCTTTTCATTTCCAAACGGCAGTTATTGGGAAAACTTTCGTATTCAAAAGTATTTCTATCAAACATAAAATTTTTCATCCGCAGTACCGGGATGAGAAATTTTGTGATTGAATTGTGGCGTTTAGTTTTAAACTCAGCGGTTTTTTTGAAGCTTAAAATTCATTGAATGAATATTTGGTCGCCTTTCTTCCTTTCAAAGCACTCGCTATTATAAAAGTTTCGTTTATATACGTATTTTTTAAACATAATAATTTTCCTCCGCAGTCCCGGGATGAGTAATTTCGCGAATCAATTTTCGTGTAGGTTTCTCTTCCAAGTGCTTTTTAAAAGGCTCTTCATTCATCAAATGAAAATTTGTTCCTTTCTTTACCTTTCAAAACGGTCGTTTTTGAGAAAATGGTGTCATTTATACGTATTTTTTGCAAGCATAACATTTTCCAGCCGCAGTCCCGGGATGAGAAATTTCGTGATTCAAGCGACTGGTTTAGTTGTTCCCCAGAGGGTTTTTTTGGAAGCCTGTTAGTTTTAATTGTAAATTTGTGTTACTCTTTTCATTTCCAAACGGCAGTTATTGGGAAAACTTTCGTATTCAAAAGTATTTCTATCATAAATAAAATTTTTCATCCGCAGTACCGGGATGAGAAATTTTGTGATTGAATTGTGGCGTTTAGTTTTAACCTCAGCGGTTTTTTTTAAGCTTAAAATTCATTGAATGAATATTTGGTCGCCTTTCTTCCTTTCAAAGCACTCGCTATTATAAAAGTTTCGTTAATATACGTATTTTTTAAACATAATAATTTTCCTCCGCAGTCCCGGGATGAGAAATTTCGTGAATCAATTTTCGTGTAAGTTTTTCTTCCAAGTATTTTTCTAAAAGCTTTTCATTCATCAAATGAAAATTTGTTCTTTCTTTACCATTCAAAACGGTCGTTTTTGAGAAAATGGTATCATTTATACGTATTTCTTGCAAGCATAACGTTTTCCAGCCGCAGTCCCGGGATGAGAAATTTCGTGATTCAAGCGACTCGTTTCGTTGTTTCCCCGAGGGTTTTTTTGAAAGCCTATTTGTTTTAACTGTAAATTTGTGTGACTCTTTTCACTTCCAAACGACAGTTATTGAGAAAATTTTCGTATTCATACGTATTTCTTGCAAACAAAATTTTCATCCGCAGTACCGGGATGAGAAATTTTGTGATTCAATTGTGGCGTTTAGTTTTTACCTCAGCGGTTTTTTAAAGCTTAAAATTCATTGAATGAATATTTGGTCGCCTCTCTTCCTTTAAGGGCAGTCGCTGATATGAAAGTTTCGTTTATATACTTATTTTTTAAACATAATAATTTTCCTCCGCAGTCTCGGGATGAAAAATATCGCGAATCAATTTTCGTGTTTTTCTTCCAAGTGCTTTTTTAAAAGCTTTTCATTCATCAAATGAAAATTTGGTCTTTCTTTACCATTCAAAACGCACGTTTTTGAGAAAATGGTATCATTTATACGTATTTTTTGAAAGCATAAAGTTTTCCAGCCGCAGTTCCAGGATGAGAAATTTCGTGATTCAAGCGACTCGTTTTGTTGTTCCCCCGAGGGTTTTTTAAAAAGTCTGTTTGTTTTAATTGTAAATTTGTGTTACTCTTTTCATTTCCAAACGGCAGTTATTGGGAAAACTTTCGTATTCAAAGGTATTTCTTGCAAACATAAAATTTTTCATCCGCAGTACCGGGATGAGAAATTTTGTGATTCAATTGTGGCGTTTAGTTTTTACCTCAGCGGTTTTTTAAAGCTTAAAATTCATTGAATGAATATTTTGTCGCCTCTCTTACTTTAAAGGCAGTCGCTGTTATAAAAGTTTCGTTAATATACTTATTTTTTAAACATAATAATTTTCCTCCGCAGTCCCGGGATGAAAAATTTCGCGAATCAATTCTTGTCTAAATTTTTCTTCCAAGTGCTTTTTTAAAACCTTTTCATTCATCAAATGAAAATTTGTTCTTTCTTTACCATTCAAAACGGTCGTTTTTGAGAAAATGGTATCATTTATACGTATTTCTTGCAAGCATAACGTTTTCTAGCCGCAGTCCCGGGATAAGAAATTTCGTGATTCAAGCGACTCGTTTAGTTGTTCCCCCGAGGGTTTTTTTGAAAGCCTGTTAGTTTCAATTGTAAATTTGTGTTTTTTTTCCTTTCCAAACGGCAGTTATTGGGAAAACTTTTGTATTCAAACATATTTCTTGCAAAAATAAAATTTTTCATCCTCAGTCCCATGATGAGAAATTTTGTGATTTAATTGTTGCGTTTAGTTTTAACCTCAGCGGTTTTTTTGAAGCTTAAAATTCATTGAATGAATATTTGGTCGCCTTTCTTCCTTTTAAAGCACTCGCTATTATAAAAGTTTCGTTAATATACGTATTTTTTAAACATAATAATTTTCCTCCGCAGTCCCGGGATGAGTAATTTCGCGAATCAATTTTCGTGTAAGTTTTTCTTCCAAGTGCTTTTTTAAAGGCTCTTCATTCATCAAATGAAAATTTGTTCCTTTCTTTACCATTCAAAACGGTCGTTTTTGAGAAAATGGTATCATTTATACGTATTTCTTGCAAGCATAACGTTTTCCAGCCGCAGTCCCGGGATGAGAAATTTCTTGATTCAAGCGACTCGTTTCGTTGTTCCCCCGAGGGTTTTTTTGAAAGCCTATTAGTTTTAACTGTAAATTTGTGTGACTCTTTTCACTTCCAAACGGCAGTTATTGAGAAAATTTTCGTATTCATACGTATTTCTTGCAAACAAAATTTTCATCCGCAGTACCGGGATGAGAAATTTTGTGATTCAATTGTGGCGTTTAGTTTTTACCTCAGCGGTTTTTTAAAGCTTAAAATTCATTGAATGGATATTTGGTCGCCTCTCTTCCTTTAAGGGCAGTCGCTGATATGAAAGTTTCGTTTATATACTTATTTTTTAAACATAATAATTTTCCTCCGCAGTCTCGGGATGAAAAATATCGCGAATCAATTTTCATGTTTTTCTTCCAAGTGCTTTTTTAAAAGCTTTTCATTCATCAAATGAAAATTTGGTCTTTCTTTACCATTCAAAACGCACGTTTTTGAGAAAATGGTATCATTTATACGTATTTCTTGCAAGCATAATATTTTCCAGCCGCAGTCCCGGGATGAGAAATTTCTTGATTCAAGCGACTCGTTTCGTTGTTCCCCCGAAGGTTTTTTTGAAAGCCTATTAGTTTTAACTGTAAATTTGTGTGACTCTTTTCATTTCCCAACGGCAGTTATTGGGAAAATTTTCGTATTCATACGTTTATCTTGCAAACAAAATTTTTCATCCGCAGTACCGGGATGAGAAATTTTGTGATTCAATTGTGGCGTTTAGTTTTTACCTCAGCGGTTTTTTAAAGTTTAAAATTCATTGAATGAATATTTTGTCGCCTCTCTTCCTTTAAAGGCAGTCGCTGTTATAACAGTTTCGTTAATATACTTATTTTTTAAACATAATAATTTTCCTCCGCAGTCCCGGGATTAAAAATTTCGCGAATCAATTCTTGTCTAAATTTTTCTTCCAAGTGCTTTTTTAAAAGCTTTTCATTCATCAAATGAAAATTTGTTCTTTCTTTACCATTCAAAACGGTCGTTTTTGAGAAAATGGTATCATTTATACGTATTTTTTGCAAGCATAAAGTTTTCCAGCCGCAGTCCCGGGAAGAGAAATTTCGTGATTCAAGCGACTCGTTTTGTTGTTCCCCCGAGGGTTTTTTAAAAAGACTGTTAGTTTTAATTGTAAATTTGTGTTACTCTTTTCATTTCCAAACGGCAGTTATTGGGAAAACTTTCGTATTCTAAAGTATTCCTATCAAACATAAAATTTTTCATCCGCAGTACCGGGATGAGAAATTTTGTGATTGAATTGTGGCGTTTAGTTTTAACCTCAGCGGTTTTTTTGAAGCTTAAAATTCATTGAATAAATATTTGGTCGCCTTTCTTCCTTTCAAAGCACTCGCTATTATAAAAGTTTCGTTAATATACGTATTTTTTAAACATAATAATTTTCCTCCGCAGTCCCGGGATGAGTAATTTCGCGAATCAATTTTCGTGTAAGTTTTTCTTCCAAGTGCTTTTTTAAAGGCTCTTCATTCATCAAATGAAAATTTGTTCCTTTCTTTACCTTTCAAAACGGTCGTTTTTGAGAAAATGGTATCATTTATACGTATTTCTTGCAAGCAGAACGTTTTCCAGCCGTAGTCCCGGGATGAGAAATTTCGTGATTCAAGCGACTCGTTTAGTTTTTCCCCCGAGGGTTTTTTTTATAAAGACTGTTAGTTTTAATTGTAAATTTGTGTTACTCTTTTCATTTCCAAACGGCAGTTATTGGGAAAACTTTCGTATTCAAAGGTATTTCTTACAAACATAAAATTTTTCATCCGCAGTACCGGGATGAGAAATTTTGTGATTGATTTGTGGCGTTTAGTTTTTACCTCAGCGGTTTTTTAAATCTTAAAATTCATTGAATGAATATTTGGTTGCCTCCCTTCCTTTCAAAGCAGTCGCTGTTATAAAAGTTTCGTTAATATACGTACTTTTTAAACATAATAATTTTCCTCCGCAGTCCCGGGATGAGAAATTTCGTGAATCAATTTTCGTGTTTTTCTTCCAAGTGCTTTTTTAAAAGCTTTTCATTCATCAAATGAAAATTTGTTCCTTTCTTTACCATTCAAAACGCACGTTTTTGAGAAAATGGTATCATTTATACGTATTTCTTGCAAGCATAATATTTTCCAGCCGCAGTCCCGGGATGAGAAATTTCTTGATTCAAGCGACTCGTTTCGTTGTTCCCCCGAAGGTTTTTTTGAAAGCCTATTAGTTTTAACTGTAAATTTGTGTGACTCTTTTCATTTCCCAACGGCAGTTATTGGGAAAATTTTCGTATTCATACGTTTATCTTGCAAACAAAATTTTTCATCCGCAGTACCGGGATGAGAAATTTTGTGATTCAATTGTGGCGTTTAGTTTTTACCTCAGCGGTTTTTTAAAGTTTAAAATTCATTGAATGAATATTTTGTCGCCTCTCTTCCTTTAAAGGCAGTCGCTGTTATAACAGTTTCGTTAATATACTTATTTTTTAAACATAATAATTTTCCTCCGCAGTCCCGGGATTAAAAATTTCGCGAATCAATTCTTGTCTAAATTTTTCTTCCAAGTGCTTTTTTAAAAGCTTTTCATTCATCAAATGAAAATTTGTTCTTTCTTTACCATTCAAAACGGTCGTTTTTGAGATAATGGTATCATTTATACGTATTTTTGCAAGCTTTAAGTTTTCCAGCCGCAGTCCCGGGATGAGAAATTTCGTGATTCAAGCGACTCGTTTAGTTGTTCCCCCGAGGGTTTTTTAAAAAGACTGTTTGTTTTAATTGTAAATTTGTGTGACTCTTTTCATTTCCAAACGGCAGTTGTTGGGAAAATTTTTGTATTCATACGTTTTTCTTGCAAACAAAATTTTTCATCCGCAGTACCAGGATGAGAAATTTTGTGATTCAATTGTGGCGTTTAGTTTTTACCTCAGCGGTTTTTTAAAGCTTAAAATTCATTGAATGAATATTTTGTCGCCTCTCTTCCTTTAAAGGCAGTCGCTGTTATAAAAGTTTCGTTAATATACTTATTTTTTAAACATAATAATTTTCCTCCGCAGTCCCGGGATAAAAATTTCGCGAATCAATTCTTGTCTAAATTTTTCTTCCAAGTGCTTTTTTAAAAGCTTTTCATTCATCAAATGAAAATTTGTTCTTTCTTTACCATTCAAAACGGTCGTTTTTGAGAAAATGGTATCATTAAACGTATTTTTTGAAAGCATAAAATTTTTCAGCCGCAGTCCCGGGATGAGAAATTTCGTGATTCAAGCGACTCGTTTTGTTGTTCCCCCGAGGGTTTTTTAAAAAGACTTAGTTTTAATTGTAAATTTGTGTTACTCTTTTCATTTCCAAACGGCAGTTATTGGGAAAACTTTCGTATTCTAAAGTATTTCTATCAAACATAAAATTTTTCATCCGCAGTACCGGGATGAGAAATTTTGTGATTGAATTGTGGCGTTTAGTTTTAACCTCAGCGGTTTTTTTGAAGCTTAAAATTCATTGAATGAATATTTGGTCGCCTTTCTTCCTTTCAAAGCACTCGCTATTATAAAAGTTTCGTTAATATACGTATTTTTTAAACATAATAATTTTCCTCCGCAGTCCCGGGATGAGTAATTTCGCGAATTAATTTTCGTGTAAGTTTTTCTTCCAAGTGCTTTTTTAAAGGCTCTTCATTCATCAAATGAAAATTTGTTCCTTTCTTTACCTTTCAAAACGGTCGTTTTTGAGAAAATGGTATCATTTATACGTATTTCTTGCAAGCAGAACGTTTTCCAGCCGCAGTCCCGGGATGAGAAATTTCGTGATTCAAGCGACTCGTTTAGTTGTTCCCCCGAAGGTTTTTTTATAAAGACTGTTACTTTTAATTGTAAATTTGTGTTACTATTTTCATTTCCAAACGGCAGTTATTGGGAAAACTTTCGTATTCAAAGGTATTTCTTACAAACATAAAATTTTTCATCCGCAGTACCGGGATGAGAAATTTTGTGATTGAATTGTGGCGTTTAGTTTTTACCTCAGCGGTTTTTTAAATCTTAAAATTCATTGAATGAATATTTTGTTGCCTCCCTTCCTTTCAAAGCAGTCGCTGTTATAAAAGTTTCGTTAATATACGTACTTTTTAAACATAATAATTTTCCTCCGCAGTCCCGGGATGAGAAATTTCGTGAATCAATTTTCGTGTAAGTTTTTCTTCCAAGTATTTTTCTAAAAGCTTTTCATTCATCAAATGAAAATTTGTTCTTTCTTTACCATTCAAAACGGTCGTTTTTGAGAAAATGGTATCAGTTATACGTATTTCTTGCAAGCATAACGTTTTCCAGCCGCAGGCCCGGGATGAGAAATTTCGTGATTCAAGCGATTCGTTTCGTTGTTTCCCCGAGGGTTTTTTGAAAGCCTATTAGTTTTAACTGTAAATTTGTGTGACTCTTTTCACTTCCAAACGACAGTTATTGAGAAAATTTTCGTATTCATACGTATTTCTTGCAAACAAAATTTTCATCCGCAGTACCGGGATGAGAAATTTTGTGATTCAATTGTGGCGTTTAGTTTTTACCTCAGCGGTTTTTTAAAGCCTAAAATTCATTGAATGAATATTTGGTCGCCTCTCTTCCTTTAAGGGCAGTCGCTGATATGAAAGTTTCGTTTATATACTTATTTTTTAAACATAATAATTTTCCTCCGCAGTCTCGGGATGAAAAATATCGCGAATCAATTTTCGTGTTTTTCTTCCAAGTGCTTTTTTAAAAGCTTTTCATTCATCAAATGAAAATTTGGTCTTTCTTTACCATTCAAAACGCACGTTTTTGAGAAAATGGTATCATTTTTACGTATTTTTTGAAAGCATAAAGTTTTCCAGCCGCAGTCCCAGGATGAGAAATTTCGTGATTCAAGCGACTCGTTTTGTTGTTCCCCCGAGGGTTTTTTAAAAAGTCTAATAGTTTTAATTGTAAATTTGTGTTACTCTTTTCATTTCCAAACGGCAGTTATTGGGAAAACTTTCGTATTCAAAAGTATTTCTATCAAACATAAAATTTTTCATCCGCAGTACCGGGATGAGAAATTTTGTGATTGAATTGTGGCGTTTAGTTTTAAACTCAGCGGTTTTTTTGAAGCTTAAAATTCATTGAATGAATATTTGGTCGCCTTTCTTCCTTTCAAAGCACTCGCTATTATAAAAGTTTCGTTTATATACGTATTTTTTAAACATAATAATTTTCCTCCGCAGTCCCGGGATGAGTAATTTCGCGAATCAATTTTCGTGTAGGTTTCTCTTCCAAGTGCTTTTTAAAAGGCTCTTCATTCATCAAATGAAAATTTGTTCCTTTCTTTACCTTTCAAAACGGTCGTTTTTGAGAAAATGGTGTCATTTATACGTATTTTTTGCAAGCATAACATTTTCCAGCCGCAGTCCCGGGATGAGAAATTTCGTGATTCAAGCGACTCGTTTAGTTGTTCCCCAGAGGGTTTTTTTGGAAGCCTGTTAGTTTTAATTGTAAATTTGTGTTACTCTTTTCATTTCCAAACGGCAGTTATTGGGAAAACTTTCGTATTCAAAAGTATTTCTATCATAAATAAAATTTTTCATCCGCAGTACCGGGATGAGAAATTTTGTGATTGAATTGTGGCGTTTAGTTTTAACCTCAGCGGTTTTTTTTAAGCTTAAAATTCATTGAATGAATATTTGGTCGCCTTTCTTCCTTTCAAAGCACTCGCTATTATAAAAGTTTCGTTAATATACGTATTTTTTAAACATAATAATTTTCCTCCGCAGTCCCGGGATGAGTAATTTCGCGAATCAATTTTCGTGTAAGTTTTTCTTCCAAGTGCTTTTTTAAAGGCTCTTCATTCATCAAATGAAAATTTGTTCCTTTCTTTACCTTTCAAAACGGTCGTTTTTGAGAAAATGGTATCATTTATACGTATTTCTTGCAAGCAGAACGTTTTCCAGCCGTAGTCCCGGGATGAGAAATTTCGTGATTCAAGCGACTCGTTTAGTTTTTCCCCCGAGGGTTTTTTTATAAAGACTGTTAGTTTTAATTGTAAATTTGTGTTACTCTTTTCATTTCCAAACGGCAGTTATTGGGAAAACTTTCGTATTCAAAGGTATTTCTTACAAACATAAAATTTTTCATCCGCAGTACCGGGATGAGAAATTTTGTGATTGATTTGTGGCGTTTAGTTTTTACCTCAGCGGTTTTTTAAATCTTAAAATTCATTGAATGAATATTTGGTTGCCTCCCTTCCTTTCAAAGCAGTCGCTGTTATAAAAGTTTCGTTAATATACGTACTTTTTAAACATAATAATTTTCCTCCGCAGTCCCGGGATGAGAAATTTCGTGAATCAATTTTCGTGTTTTTCTTCCAAGTGCTTTTTTAAAAGCTTTTCATTCATCAAATGAAAATTTGTTCCTTTCTTTACCATTCAAAACGCACGTTTTTGAGAAAATGGTATCATTTATACGTATTTCTTGCAAGCATAATATTTTCCAGCCGCAGTCCCGGGATGAGAAATTTCTTGATTCAAGCGACTCGTTTCGTTGTTCCCCCGAAGGTTTTTTTGAAAGCCTATTAGTTTTAACTGTAAATTTGTGTGACTCTTTTCATTTCCCAACGGCAGTTATTGGGAAAATTTTCGTATTCATACGTTTATCTTGCAAACAAAATTTTTCATCCGCAGTACCGGGATGAGAAATTTTGTGATTCAATTGTGGCGTTTAGTTTTTACCTCAGCGGTTTTTTAAAGTTTAAAATTCATTGAATGAATATTTTGTCGCCTCTCTTCCTTTAAAGGCAGTCGCTGTTATAACAGTTTCGTTAATATACTTATTTTTTAAACATAATAATTTTCCTCCGCAGTCCCGGGATTAAAAATTTCGCGAATCAATTCTTGTCTAAATTTTTCTTCCAAGTGCTTTTTTAAAAGCTTTTCATTCATCAAATGAAAATTTGTTCTTTCTTTACCATTCAAAACGGTCGTTTTTGAGATAATGGTATCATTTATACGTATTTTTGCAAGCTTTAAGTTTTCCAGCCGCAGTCCCGGGATGAGAAATTTCGTGATTCAAGCGACTCGTTTAGTTGTTCCCCCGAGGGTTTTTTAAAAAGACTGTTTGTTTTAATTGTAAATTTGTGTGACTCTTTTCATTTCCAAACGGCAGTTGTTGGGAAAATTTTTGTATTCATACGTTTTTCTTGCAAACAAAATTTTTCATCCGCAGTACCAGGATGAGAAATTTTGTGATTCAATTGTGGCGTTTAGTTTTTACCTCAGCGGTTTTTTAAAGCTTAAAATTCATTGAATGAATATTTTGTCGCCTCTCTTCCTTTAAAGGCAGTCGCTGTTATAAAAGTTTCGTTAATATACTTATTTTTTAAACATAATAATTTTCCTCCGCAGTCCCGGGATAAAAATTTCGCGAATCAATTCTTGTCTAAATTTTTCTTCCAAGTGCTTTTTTAAAAGCTTTTCATTCATCAAATGAAAATTTGTTCTTTCTTTACCATTCAAAACGGTCGTTTTTGAGAAAATGGTATCATTAAACGTATTTTTTGAAAGCATAAAATTTTTCAGCCGCAGTCCCGGGATGAGAAATTTCGTGATTCAAGCGACTCGTTTTGTTGTTCCCCCGAGGGTTTTTTAAAAAGACTTAGTTTTAATTGTAAATTTGTGTTACTCTTTTCATTTCCAAACGGCAGTTATTGGGAAAACTTTCGTATTCTAAAGTATTTCTATCAAACATAAAATTTTTCATCCGCAGTACCGGGATGAGAAATTTTGTGATTGAATTGTGGCGTTTAGTTTTAACCTCAGCGGTTTTTTTGAAGCTTAAAATTCATTGAATGAATATTTGGTCGCCTTTCTTCCTTTCAAAGCACTCGCTATTATAAAAGTTTCGTTAATATACGTATTTTTTAAACATAATAATTTTCCTCCGCAGTCCCGGGATGAGTAATTTCGCGAATTAATTTTCGTGTAAGTTTTTCTTCCAAGTGCTTTTTTAAAGGCTCTTCATTCATCAAATGAAAATTTGTTCCTTTCTTTACCTTTCAAAACGGTCGTTTTTGAGAAAATGGTATCATTTATACGTATTTCTTGCAAGCAGAACGTTTTCCAGCCGCAGTCCCGGGATGAGAAATTTCGTGATTCAAGCGACTCGTTTAGTTGTTCCCCCGAAGGTTTTTTTATAAAGACTGTTACTTTTAATTGTAAATTTGTGTTACTATTTTCATTTCCAAACGGCAGTTATTGGGAAAACTTTCGTATTCAAAGGTATTTCTTACAAACATAAAATTTTTCATCCGCAGTACCGGGATGAGAAATTTTGTGATTGAATTGTGGCGTTTAGTTTTTACCTCAGCGGTTTTTTAAATCTTAAAATTCATTGAATGAATATTTTGTTGCCTCCCTTCCTTTCAAAGCAGTCGCTGTTATAAAAGTTTCGTTAATATACGTACTTTTTAAACATAATAATTTTCCTCCGCAGTCCCGGGATGAGAAATTTCGTGAATCAATTTTCGTGTAAGTTTTTCTTCCAAGTATTTTTCTAAAAGCTTTTCATTCATCAAATGAAAATTTGTTCTTTCTTTACCATTCAAAACGGTCGTTTTTGAGAAAATGGTATCAGTTATACGTATTTCTTGCAAGCATAACGTTTTCCAGCCGCAGGCCCGGGATGAGAAATTTCGTGATTCAAGCGATTCGTTTCGTTGTTTCCCCGAGGGTTTTTTGAAAGCCTATTAGTTTTAACTGTAAATTTGTGTGACTCTTTTCACTTCCAAACGACAGTTATTGAGAAAATTTTCGTATTCATACGTATTTCTTGCAAACAAAATTTTCATCCGCAGTACCGGGATGAGAAATTTTGTGATTCAATTGTGGCGTTTAGTTTTTACCTCAGCGGTTTTTTAAAGCCTAAAATTCATTGAATGAATATTTGGTCGCCTCTCTTCCTTTAAGGGCAGTCGCTGATATGAAAGTTTCGTTTATATACTTATTTTTTAAACATAATAATTTTCCTCCGCAGTCTCGGGATGAAAAATATCGCGAATCAATTTTCGTGTTTTTCTTCCAAGTGCTTTTTTAAAAGCTTTTCATTCATCAAATGAAAATTTGGTCTTTCTTTACCATTCAAAACGCACGTTTTTGAGAAAATGGTATCATTTTTACGTATTTTTTGAAAGCATAAAGTTTTCCAGCCGCAGTCCCAGGATGAGAAATTTCGTGATTCAAGCGACTCGTTTTGTTGTTCCCCCGAGGGTTTTTTAAAAAGTCTAATAGTTTTAATTGTAAATTTGTGTTACTCTTTTCATTTCCAAACGGCAGTTATTGGGAAAACTTTCGTATTCAAAAGTATTTCTATCAAACATAAAATTTTTCATCCGCAGTACCGGGATGAGAAATTTTGTGATTGAATTGTGGCGTTTAGTTTTAAACTCAGCGGTTTTTTTGAAGCTTAAAATTCATTGAATGAATATTTGGTCGCCTTTCTTCCTTTCAAAGCACTCGCTATTATAAAAGTTTCGTTTATATACGTATTTTTTAAACATAATAATTTTCCTCCGCAGTCCCGGGATGAGTAATTTCGCGAATCAATTTTCGTGTAGGTTTCTCTTCCAAGTGCTTTTTAAAAGGCTCTTCATTCATCAAATGAAAATTTGTTCCTTTCTTTACCTTTCAAAACGGTCGTTTTTGAGAAAATGGTGTCATTTATACGTATTTTTTGCAAGCATAACATTTTCCAGCCGCAGTCCCGGGATGAGAAATTTCGTGATTCAAGCGACTCGTTTAGTTGTTCCCCAGAGGGTTTTTTTGGAAGCCTGTTAGTTTTAATTGTAAATTTGTGTTACTCTTTTCATTTCCAAACGGCAGTTATTGGGAAAACTTTCGTATTCAAAAGTATTTCTATCATAAATAAAATTTTTCATCCGCAGTACCGGGATGAGAAATTTTGTGATTGAATTGTGGCGTTTAGTTTTAACCTCAGCGGTTTTTTTTAAGCTTAAAATTCATTGAATGAATATTTGGTCGCCTTTCTTCCTTTCAAAGCACTCGCTATTATAAAAGTTTCGTTAATATACGTATTTTTTAAACATAATAATTTTCCTCCGCAGTCCCGGGATGAGAAATTTCGTGAATCAATTTTCGTGTAAGTTTTTCTTCCAAGTATTTTTCTAAAAGCTTTTCATTCATCAAATGAAAATTTGTTCTTTCTTTACCATTCAAAACGGTCGTTTTTGAGAAAATGGTATCATTTATACGTATTTCTTGCAAGCATAACGTTTTCCAGCCGCAGTCCCGGGATGAGAAATTTCGTGATTCAAGCGACTCGTTTCGTTGTTTCCCCGAGGGTTTTTTTGAAAGCCTATTTGTTTTAACTGTAAATTTGTGTGACTCTTTTCACTTCCAAACGACAGTTATTGAGAAAATTTTCGTATTCATACGTATTTCTTGCAAACAAAATTTTCATCCGCAGTACCGGGATGAGAAATTTTGTGATTCAATTGTGGCGTTTAGTTTTTACCTCAGCGGTTTTTTAAAGCTTAAAATTCATTGAATGAATATTTGGTCGCCTCTCTTCCTTTAAGGGCAGTCGCTGATATGAAAGTTTCGTTTATATACTTATTTTTTAAACATAATAATTTTCCTCCGCAGTCTCGGGATGAAAAATATCGCGAATCAATTTTCGTGTTTTTCTTCCAAGTGCTTTTTTAAAACCTTTTCATTCATCAAATGAAAATTTGGTCTTTCTTTACCATTCAAAACGCACGTTTTTGAGAAAATGGTATCATTTATACGTATTTTTTGAAAGCATAAAGTTTTCCAGCCGCAGTTCCAGGATGAGAAATTTCGTGATTCAAGCGACTCGTTTTGTTGTTCCCCCGAGGGTTTTTTAAAAAGTCTGTTTGTTTTAATTGTAAATTTGTGTTACTCTTTTCATTTCCAAACGGCAGTTATTGGGAAAACTTTCGTATTCAAAGGTATTTCTTGCAAACATAAAATTTTTCATCCGCAGTACCGGGATGAGAAATTTTGTGATTCAATTGTGGCGTTTAGTTTTTACCTCAGCGGTTTTTTAAAGCTTAAAATTCATTGAATGAATATTTTGTCGCCTCTCTTACTTTAAAGGCAGTCGCTGTTATAAAAGTTTCGTTAATATACTTATTTTTTAAACAATAATTTTCCTCCGCAGTCCCGGGATGAAAAATTTCGCGAATCAATTCTTGTCTAAATTTTTCTTCCAAGTGCTTTTTTAAAACCTTTTCATTCATCAAATGAAAATTTGTTCTTTCTTTACCATTCAAAACGGTCGTTTTTGAGAAAATGGTATCATTTATACGTATTTCTTGCAAGCATAACGTTTTCTAGCCGCAGTCCCGGGATAAGAAATTTCGTGATTCAAGCGACTCGTTTAGTTGTTCCCCCGAAGGTTTTTTTGAAAGCCTGTTAGTTTCAATTGTAAATTTGTGTTTTTTTTCCTTTCCAAACGGCAGTTATTGGGAAAACTTTTGTATTCAAACATATTTCTTGCAAAAATAAAATTTTTCATCCTCAGTCCCATAATGAGAAATTTTGTGATTTAATTGTTGCGTTTAGTTTTAACCTCAGCGGTTTTTTTGAAGCTTAAAATTCATTGAATGAATATTTGGTCGCCTTTCTTCCTTTTAAAGCACTCGCTATTATAAAAGTTTCGTTAATATACGTATTTTTTAAACATAATAATTTTCCTCCGCAGTCCCGGGATGAGTAATTTCGCGAATCAATTTTCGTGTAAGTTTTTCTTCCAAGTGCTTTTTTAAAGGCTCTTCATTCATCAAATGAAAATTTGTTCCTTTCTTTACCATTCAAAACGGTCGTTTTTGAGAAAATGGTATCATTTATACGTATTTCTTGCAAGCATAACGTTTTCCAGCCGCAGTCCCGGGATGAGAAATTTCTTGATTCAAGCGACTCGTTTCGTTGTTCCCCCGAGGGTTTTTTTGAAAGCCTATTAGTTTTAACTGTAAATTTGTGTGACTCTTTTCACTTCCAAACGGCAGTTATTGAGAAAATTTTCGTATTCATACGTATTTCTTGCAAACAAAATTTTCATCCGCAGTACCGGGATGAGAAATTTTGTGATTCAATTGTGGCGTTTAGTTTTTACCTCAGCGGTTTTTTAAAGCTTAAAATTCATTGAATGGATATTTGGTCGCCTCTCTTCCTTTAAGGGCAGTCGCTGATATGAAAGTTTCGTTTATATACTTATTTTTTAAACATAATAATTTTCCTCCGCAGTCTCGGGATGAAAAATATCGCGAATCAATTTTCATGTTTTTCTTCCAAGTGCTTTTTTAAAAGCTTTTCATTCATCAAATGAAAATTTGGTCTTTCTTTACCATTCAAAACGCACGTTTTTGAGAAAATGGTATCATTTATACGTATTTCTTGCAAGCATAATATTTTCCAGCCGCAGTCCCGGGATGAGAAATTTCTTGATTCAAGCGACTCGTTTCGTTGTTCCCCCGAAGGTTTTTTTGAAAGCCTATTAGTTTTAACTGTAAATTTGTGTGACTCTTTTCATTTCCCAACGGCAGTTATTGGGAAAATTTTCGTATTCATACGTTTATCTTGCAAACAAAATTTTTCATCCGCAGTACCGGGATGAGAAATTTTGTGATTCAATTGTGGCGTTTAGTTTTTACCTCAGCGGTTTTTTAAAGTTTAAAATTCATTGAATGAATATTTTGTCGCCTCTCTTCCTTTAAAGGCAGTCGCTGTTATAACAGTTTCGTTAATATACTTATTTTTTAAACATAATAATTTTCCTCCGCAGTCCCGGGATTAAAAATTTCGCGAATCAATTCTTGTCTAAATTTTTCTTCCAAGTGCTTTTTTAAAAGCTTTTCATTCATCAAATGAAAATTTGTTCTTTCTTTACCATTCAAAACGGTCGTTTTTGAGAAAATGGTATCATTTATACGTATTTTTTGCAAGCATAAAGTTTTCCAGCCGCAGTCCCGGGAAGAGAAATTTCGTGATTCAAGCGACTCGTTTTGTTGTTCCCCCGAGGGTTTTTTAAAAAGACTGTTAGTTTTAATTGTAAATTTGTGTTACTCTTTTCATTTCCAAACGGCAGTTATTGGGAAAACTTTCGTATTCTAAAGTATTCCTATCAAACATAAAATTTTTCATCCGCAGTACCGGGATGAGAAATTTTGTGATTGAATTGTGGCGTTTAGTTTTAACCTCAGCGGTTTTTTTGAAGCTTAAAATTCATTGAATGAATATTTGGTCGCCTTTTTTCCTTTCAAAGCACTCGCTATTATAAAAGTTTCGTTAATATACGTATTTTTTAAACATAATAATTTTCCTCCGCAGTCCCGGGATGAGTAATTTCGCGAATCAATTTTCGTGTAAGTTTTTCTTCCAAGTGCTTTTTTAAAGGCTTTTCATTCATCAAATGAAAATTTGTTCTTTCTTTACCATTCAAAACGGTCGTTTTTGAGAAAATGGTATCAGTTATACGTATTTCTTGCAAGCATAACGTTTTCCAGCCGCAGGCCCGGGATGAGAAATTTCGTGATTCAAGCGATTCGTTTCGTTGTTTCCCCGAGGGTTTTTTTGAAAGCCTATTAGTTTTAACTGTAAATTTGTGTGACTCTTTTCACTTCCAAACGACAGTTATTGAGAAAATTTTCGTATTCATACGTATTTCTTGCAAACAAAATTTTCATCCGCAGTACCGGGATGAGAAATTTTGTGATTCAATTGTGGCGTTTAGTTTTTACCTCAGCGGTTTTTTAAAGCCTAAAATTCATTGAATGAATATTTGGTCGCCTCTCTTCCTTTAAGGGCAGTCGCTGATATGAAAGTTTCGTTTATATACTTATTTTTTAAACATAATAATTTTCCTCCGCAGTCTCGGGATGAAAAATATCGCGAATCAATTTTCGTGTTTTTCTTCCAAGTGCTTTTTTAAAAGCTTTTCATTCATCAAATGAAAATTTGGTCTTTCTTTACCATTCAAAACGCACGTTTTTGAGAAAATGGTATCATTTTTACGTATTTTTTGAAAGCATAAAGTTTTCCAGCCGCAGTCCCAGGATGAGAAATTTCGTGATTCAAGCGACTCGTTTTGTTGTTCCCCCGAGGGTTTTTTAAAAAGTCTGTTAGTTTTAATTGTAAATTTGTGTTACTCTTTTCATTTCCAAACGGCAGTTATTGGGAAAACTTTCGTATTCAAAAGTATTTCTATCAAACATAAAATTTTTCATCCGCAGTACCGGGATGAGAAATTTTGTGATTGAATTGTGGCGTTTAGTTTTAAACTCAGCGGTTTTTTTTGAAGCTTAAAATTCATTGAATGAATATTTGGTCGCCTTTCTTCCTTTCAAAGCACTCGCTATTAAAAAAGTTTCGTTTATATACGTATTTTTTAAACATAATAATTTTCCTCCGCAGTCCCGGGATGAGTAATTTCGCGAATCAATTTTCGTGTAGGTTTCTCTTCCAAGTGCTTTTTAAAAGGCTCTTCATTCATCAAATGAAAATTTGTTCCTTTCTTTACCTTTCAAAACGGTCGTTTTTGAGAAAATGGTGTCATTTATACGTATTTCTTGCAAGCATAACGTTTTCCAGCCGCAGTCCCGGGATGAGAAATTTCGTGATTCAAGCGACTCGTTTAGTTGTTCCCCAGAGGGTTTTTTTGGAAGCCTGTTAGTTTTAATTGTAAATTTGTGTTACTCTTTTCATTTCCAAACGGCAGTTATTGGGAAAACTTTCGTATTCAAAAGTATTTCTATCATACATAAAATTTTTCATCCGCAGTACCGGGATGAGAAATTTTGTGATTGAATTGTGGCGTTTAGTTTTAACCTCAGCGGTTTTTTTTAAGCTTAAAATTCATTGAATGAATATTTGGTCGCCTTTCTTCCTTTCAAAGCACTCGCTATTATAAAAGTTTCGTTAATATACGTATTTTTTAAACATAATAATTTTCCTCCGCAGTCCCAGGATTAAAAATTTCGCGAATCAATTCTTGTCTAAATTTTTCTTCCAAGTGCTTTTTTAAAACCTTTTCATTCATCAAATGAAAATTTGTTCTTTCTTTACCATTCAAAACGGTCGTTTTTTAGATAACGGTATCATTTATACGTATTTTTTGCAAGCATTAAGTTTTCCAGCCGCAGTCCCGGGAAGAGAAATTTCGTGATTCAAGCGACTCGTTTAGTTGTTCCCCCGAGGGTTTTTTTGGAAGCCTGTTTGTTTTACTTGTAAATTTGTTTGACTCTGTTCATTTCAAAACGGCAGTTATTCAGAAAATTTTCGTATTCAAACTTATTTCTTGCTAACAAAATTTTTCATCCGCAGTACCGGGATGAGAAATTTTGTGATTCAATTGTGGCGTTTAGTTTTACCTCAGCGGTTTTTTAAAGCTTAAAATTCATTGAATGAATATTTTGTGGCCACTCTTCCTTTAAAGGCAGTCGCTGTTATAAAAGTTTCGTTAATATACTTATTTTTTAAACATAATAATTTTCCTCCGCAGTCTCGGGATGAAAAATATCGCGAATCAATTTTCGTGTTTTTCTTCCAAGTGCTTTTTTAAAAGCTTTTCATTCATCAAATGAAAATTTGGTCTTTCTTTACCATTCAAAACGCACGTTTTTGAGAAAATGGTATCATTTATACGTATTTCATGCAAGCATAATATTTTCCAGCCGCAGTCCCGGGATGAGAAATTTCTTGATTCAAGCGACTCGTTTCGTTGTTCCCCCGAAGGTTTTTTTGAAAGCCTATTAGTTTTCACTGTAAATTTGTGTGACTCTTTTCATTAACCAACGGCAGTTATTGGGAAAATTTTCGTATTCATACGTTTATCTTGCAAACAAAATTTTTCATCCGCAGTACCGGGATGAGAAATTTTGTGATTCAATTGTGGCGTTTAGTTTTTACCTCAGCGGTTTTTTAAAGTTTAAAATTCATTGAATGAATATTTTGTCGCCTCTCTTCCTTTAACGGCAGTCGCTGTTATAACAGTTTCGTTAATATACTTATTTTTTAAACATAATAATTTTCCTCCGCAGTCCCGGGATTAAAAATTTCGCGAATCAATTCTTGTCTAAATTTTTCTTCCAAGTGCTTTTTTAAAAGCTTTTCATTCATCAAATGAAAATTTGTTCTTTCTTTACCATTCAAAACGGTCGTTTTTGAGATAATGGTATCATTTATACGTATTTTTTGCAAGCATTAAGTTTTCCAGCCGCAGTCCCGGGAAGAGAAATTTCGTGATTCAAGCGACTCGTTTAGTTGTTCCCCCGAGGGTTTTTTAAAAAGACTGTTAGTTTTAATTGTAAATTTGTGTGACTCTTTTCATTTCCAAACGGCAGTTGTTGGGAAAATTTTCGTATTCATACGTTTTTCTTGCAAACAAAATTTTTCATCCGCAGTACCAGGATGAGAAATTTTGTGATTCAATTGTGGCGTTTAGTTTTTACCTCAGCGGTTTTTTAAAGCTTAAAATTCATTGAATGAATATTTTGTCGCCTCTCTTCCTTTAAAGGCAGTCGCTGTTATAAAAGTTTCGTTAATATACTTATTTTTTAAACATAATAATTTTCCTCCGCAGTCCCGGGATAAAAAATTTCGCGAATCAATTCTTGTCTAAATTTTTCTTCCAAGTGCTTTTTTAAAAGCTTTTCATTCATCAAATGAAAATTTGTTCTTTCTTTACCATTCAAAACGGTCGTTTTTGAGAAAATGGTATCATTAAACGTATTTTTTGAAAGCATAAAGTTTTTCAGCCGCAGTCCCGGGATGAGAAATTTCGTGATTCAAGCGACTCGTTTTGTTGTTCCCCCGAGGGTTTTTTAAAAAGACTGTTAGTTTTAATTGTAAATTTGTGTTACTCTTTTCATTTCCAAACGGCAGTTATTGGGAAAACTTTCGTATTCTAAAGTATTTCTATCAAACATAAAATTTTTCATCCGCAGTACCGGGATGAGAAATTTTGTGATTGAATTGTGGCGTTTAGTTTTAACCTCAGCGGTTTTTTTGAAGCTTAAAATTCATTGAATGAATATTTGGTCGCCTTTCTTCCTTTCAAAGCACTCGCTATTATAAAAGTTTCATTAATATACGTATTTTTTAAACATAATAATTTTCCTCCGCAGTCCCGGGATGAGTAATTTCGCGAATCAATTTTCGTGTAAGTTTTTCTTCCAAGTGCTTTTTTAAAGGCTCTCCATTCATCAAATGAAAATTTGTTCCTTTCTTTACCTTTCAAAACGGTCGTTTTTGAGAAAATGGTATCATTTATACGTATTTCTTGCAAGCAGAACGTTTTCCAGCCGTAGTCCCGGGATGAGAAATTTCGTGATTCAAGCGACTCGTTTAGTTGTTCCCCCGAGGGTTTTTTTATAAAGACTGTTAGTTTTAATTGTAAATTTGTGTTACTCTTTTCATTTCCAAACGGCAGTTATTGGGAAAACTTTCGTATTCAAAGGTATTTCTTACAAACATAAAATTTTTCATCCGCAGTACCGGGATGAGAAATTTTCTGATTAAATTGTGGCGTTTAGTTTTTACCTCAGCGGTTTTTTAAATCTTAAAATTCATTGAATGAATATTTGGTTGCCTCCCTTCCTTTCAAAGCAGTCGCTGTTATAAAAGTTTCGTTAATATACGTACTTTTTAAACATAATAATTTTCCTCCGCAGTCCCGGGATGAGAAATTTCGTGAATCAATTTTCGTGTAAGTTTTTCTTCCAAGTATTTTTCTAAAAGCTTTTCATTCATCAAATGAAAATTTGTTCTTTCTTTACCATTCAAAACGGTCGTTTTTGAGAAAATGGTATCAGTTATACGTATTTCTTGCAAGCATAACGTTTTCCAGCCGCAGGCCCGGGATGAGAAATTTCGTGATTCAAGCGATTCGTTTCGTTGTTTCCCCGAGGGTTTTTTTGAAAGCCTATTAGTTTTAACTGTAAATTTGTGTGACTCTTTTCACTTCCAAACGACAGTTATTGAGAAAATTTTCGTATTCATACGTATTTCTTGCAAACAAAATTTTCATCCGCAGTACCGGGATGAGAAATTTTGTGATTCAATTGTGGCGTTTAGTTTTTACCTCAGCGGTTTTTTAAAGCCTAAAATTCATTGAATGAATATTTGGTCGCCTCTCTTCCTTTAAGGGCAGTCGCTGATATGAAAGTTTCGTTTATATACTTATTTTTTAAACATAATAATTTTCCTCCGCAGTCTCGGGATGAAAAATATCGCGAATCAATTTTCGTGTTTTTCTTCCAAGTGCTTTTTTAAAAGCTTTTCATTCATCAAATGAAAATTTGGTCTTTCTTTACCATTCAAAACGCACGTTTTTGAGAAAATGGTATCATTTTTACGTATTTTTTGAAAGCATAAAGTTTTCCAGCCGCAGTCCCAGGATGAGAAATTTCGTGATTCAAGCGACTCCTTTTGTTGTTCCCCCGAGGGTTTTTTAAAAAGTCTGTTAGTTTTAATTGTAAATTTGTGTTACTCTTTTCATTTCCAAACGGCAGTTATTGGGAAAACTTTCGTATTCAAAAGTATTTCTATCAAACATAAAATTTTTCATCCGCAGTACCGGGATGAGAAATTTTGTGATTGAATTGTGGCGTTTAGTTTTAAACTCAGCGGTTTTTTTGAAGCTTAAAATTCATTGAATGAATATTTGGTCGCCTTTCTTCCTTTCAAAGCACTCGCTATTATAAAAGTTTCGTTTATATACGTATTTTTTAAACATAATAATTTTCCTCCGCAGTCCCGGGATGAGTAATTTCGCGAATCAATTTTCGTGTAGGTTTCTCTTCCAAGTGCTTTTTAAAAGGCTCTTCATTCATCAAATGAAAATTTGTTCCTTTCTTTACCTTTCAAAACGGTCGTTTTTGAGAAAATGGTGTCATTTATACGTATTTCTTGCAAGCATAACGTTTTCCAGCCGCAGTCCCGGGATGAGAAATTTCGTGATTCAAGCGACTCGTTTAGTTGTTCCCCAGAGGGTTTTTTTGGAAGCCTGTTAGTTTTAATTGTAAATTTGTGTTACTCTTTTCATTTCCAAACGGCAGTTATTGGGAAAACTTTCGTATTCAAAAGTATTTCTATCATACATAAAATTTTTCATCCGCAGTACCGGGATGAGAAATTTTGTGATTGAATTGTGGCGTTTAGTTTTAACCTCAGCGTTTTTTTTTAAGCTTAAAATTCATTGAATGAATATTTGGTCGCCTTTCTTCCTTTCAAAGCACTCGCTATTATAAAAGTTTCGTTAATATACGTATTTTTTAAACATAATAATTTTCCTCCGCAGTCCCAGGATTAAAAATTTCGCGAATCAATTCTTGTCTAAATTTTTCTTCCAAGTGCTTTTTTAAAACCTTTTCATTCATCAAATGAAAATTTGTTCTTTCTTTACCATTCAAAACGGTCGTTTTTTAGATAACGGTATCATTTATACGTATTTTTTGCAAGCATTAAGTTTTCCAGCCGCAGTCCCGGGAGGAGAAATTTCGTGATTCAAGCGACTCGTTTAGTTGTTCCCCCGAGGGATTTTTTGGAAGCCTGTTTGTTTTACTTGTAAATTTGTTTGACTCTGTTCATTTCAAAACGGCAGTTATTCAGAAAATTTTCGTATTCAAACTTATTTCTTGCTAACAAAATTTTTCATCCGCAGTACCGGGATGAGAAATTTTGTGATTCAATTGTGGCGTTTAGTTTTACCTCAGCGGTTTTTTAAAGCTTAAAATTCATTGAATGAATATTTTGTGGCCTCTCTTCCTTTAAAGGCAGTCGCTGTTATAAAAGTTTCGTTAATATACTTATTTTTTAAACATAATAATTTTCCTCCGCAGTCTCGGGATGAAAAATATCGCGAATCAATTTTCTTGTTTTTCTTCAGAGTGCTTTTTTAAAAGCTTTTCATTCATCAAATGAAAATTTGGTCTTTCTTTACCATTCAAAACGCACGTTTTTGAGAAAATGGTATCATTTATACGTATTTCTTGCAAACATAATATTTTCCAGCCGCAGTCCCGGGATGAGAAATTTCTTGATTCAAGCGACTCGTTTCGTTGTTCCCCCGAAGGTTTTTTTGAAAGCCTATTAGTTTTCACTGTAAATTTGTGTGACTCTTTTCATTAACCAACGGCAGTTATTGGGAAAATTTTCGTATTCATACGTTTTTCTTGCAAACAAAATTTTTCATCCGCAGTACCGGGATGAGAAATTTTGTGATTCAATTGTGGCGTTTAGTTTTTACCTCAGCGGTTTTTTAAAGTTTAAAATTCATTGAATGAATATTTTGTCGCCTCTCTTCCTTTAAAGGCAGTCGCTGTTATAAAAGTTTCGTTAATATACTTATTTTTTAAACATAATAATTTTCCTCCGCAGTCCCGGGATTAAAAATTTCGCGAATCAATTCTTGTCTAAATTTTTCTTCCAAGTGCTTTTTTAAAAGCTTTTCATTCATCAAATGAAAATTTGTTCTTTCTTTACCATTCAAAACGGTCGTTTTTGAGATAATGGTATCATTTATACGAATTTTTTGCAAGCATTAAGTTTTCCAGCCGCAGTCCCGGGATGAGAAATTTCGTGATTCAAGCGACTTGTTTAGTTGTTCCCCCGAGGGTTTTTTTATAAAGACTGTTAGTTTTAATTGTAAATTTGTGTTACTCTTTTCATTTCCAAACGGCAGTTATTGGGAAAACTTTCGTATTCAAAGGTATTTCTTGCAAACATAAAATTTTTCATCCGCAGTACCGGGATGAGAAATTTTGTCATTGAATTGTGGCGTTTAGTTTTTACCTCAGCGGTTTTTTTAATCTTAAAATTCATTGAATGAATATTTGGTTGCCTCCCTTCCTTTCAAAGCAGTCGCTGTTATAAAAGTTTCGTTAATATACGTACTTTTTAAACATAATAATTTTCCTCCGCAGTCCCGGGATGAGAAATTTTGTGAATCAATTTTCGTGTAAGTTTTTCTTCCAAGTATTTTTCTAAAAGCTTTTCATTCATCAAATGAAAATTTGTTCTTTCTTTACCATTAAAAACGGTCGTTTTTGAGAAAATGGTATCATTTATACGTATTTCTTGCAAGCATAACGTTTTCCAGCCGCAGTCCCGGGATGAGAAATTTCGTGATTCAAGCGACTCGTTTCGTTGTTCCCCCGAGGGTTTTTTTGAAAGCCTATTAGTTTTAACTGTAAATTTCTGTGACTCTTTTCACTTCCAAACGGCAGTTATTGAGAAAATTTTCGTATTCATACGTATTTCTTGCAAACAAAATTTTCATCCGCAGTACCGGGATGAGAAATTTTGTGATTCAATTGTGGCGTTTAGTTTTTACCTCAGCGGTTTTTTAAAGCTTAAAATTCATTGAATGAATATTTGGTCGCCTCTCTTCCTTTAAGGGCAGTCGCTGATATGAAAGTTTCGTTTATATACTTATTTTTTAAACATAATAATTTTCCTCCGCAGTCTCGGGATGAAAAATATCGCGAATCAATTTTCGTGTTTTTCTTCCAAGTGCTTTTTTAAAAGCTTTTCATTCATCAAATGAAAATTTGGTCTTTCTTTACCATTCAAAACGCACGTTTTTGAGAAAATGGTATCATTTATACGTATTTTTTGAAAGCATAAAGTTTTCCAGCCGCAGTCCCAGGATGAGAAATTTCGTGATTCAAGCGACACGTTTTGTTGTTCCCCCGAGGGTTTTTTAAAAAGACTGTTAGTTTTAATTGTAAATTTGTGTTACTCTTTTCATTTCCAAACGGCAGTTATTGGGAAAACTTTCGTATTCAAAAGTATTTCTATCAAACATAAAATTTTTCATCCGCAGTACCGGGATGAGAAATTTTGTGATTGAATTGTGGCGTTTAGTTTTAAACTCAGCGGTTTTTTTGAAGCTTAAAATTCATTGAATGAATATTTGGTCGCCTTTCTTCCTTTCAAAGCACTCGCTATTATAAAAGTTTCGTTAATATACGTATTTTTTAAACATAATAATTTTCCTCCGCAGTCCCGGGATGAGTAATTTGGCGAATCAATTTTCGTGTAGGTTTTTCTTCCAAGTGCTTTTTCATAGGCTCTTCATTCATCAAATGAAAATTTGTTCCTTTCTTTACCTTTCAAAACGGTCGTTTTTGAGAAAATGGTATCATTTATACGTATTTCTTGCAAGCATAACGTTTTCCAGCCGCAGTCCCGGGATGAGAAATTTCGTGATTCAAGCGACTCATTTAGTTGTTCCCCCGAGGGTTTTTTTGGAAGCCTGTTAGTTTTTATTGTAAATTTGTGTTACTCTTTTCATTTCCAAACGGCAGTTATTGGGAAAACTTTCGTATTCAAAAGTATTTTTATCAAACATCAAATTTTTCATCCGCAGTACCGGGATGAGAAATTTTGTGATTGAATTGTGGCGTTTAGTTTTAACCTCAGCGGTTTTTTTGAAGCTTAAAATTCATTGAATGAATATTTGGTCGCCTTTCTTCCTTTTAAAGCACTCGCTATTATTAAAGTTTCGTTAATATACGTATTTTTTAAAAATAATAATTTTCCTCCGCAGTCCCGGGATTAAAAATTTCGCGAATCAATTCTTGTCTAAATTTTTCTTCCAAGTGCTTTTTTAAAAGCTTTTCATTCATCAAATGAAAATTTGTTCTTTCTTTACTATTCAAAACGGTCGTTTTTGAGATAATGGTATCATTTATACGTATTTTTTGCAAGCATTAAGTTTTCCAGCCGCAGGTTCGGGATGAGAAATTTCGTGATTCAAGCGACTCGTTTAGTTGTTCCCCCGAGGGTTTTTTAAAAAGACTGTTAGTTTTAATTGTAAATTTGTGTGACTCTTTTCATTTCCAAACGGAAGTTATTGGGAAAATTTTCGTATTCATACGTTTTTCTTGCAAACAAAATTTTTCATCCGCAGTACCGGGATGAGAAATTTTGTGATTGAATTGTGGCGTTTAGTTTTTACCTCAGCGGTTTTTTAAATCTTAAAATTCATTGAATGAATATTTGGTTGCCTCCCTTCCTTTCAAAGCAGTCGCTGTTATAAAAGTTTCGTTAATATACGTACTTTTTAAACATAATAATTTTCCTCCGAGGTCCCGGGATGAGAAATTTCGTGAATCAATTTTCGTGTAAGTTTTTCTTCCAAGTATTTTTCTAAAAGCTTTTCATTCATCAAATGAAAATTTGTTCTTTCTTTACCATTCAAAACGGTCGTTTTTGAGAAAATGGTATCATTTATACGTATTTCTTGCAAGCATAACGTTTTCCAGCCGCAGTCCCGGGATGAGAAATTTCGTGATTCAAGCGACTCGTTTCGTTGTTCCCCCGAGGGTTTTTTTGAAAGCCTATTAGTTTTAACTGTAAATTTGTGTGACTCTTTTCACTTCCAAACGGCAGTTATTGAGAAAATTTTCGTATTCATACGTATTTCTTGCAAACAAAATTTTCATCCGCAGTACCGGGATGAGAAATTTTGTGATTCAATTGTGGCGTATAGTTCTTACCTCAGCGGTTTTTTAAAGCTTAAAATTCATTGAATGAATATTTGGTCGCCTCTCTTCCTTTAAGGGCAGTCGCTGATATGAAAGTTTCGTTTATATACTTATTTTTTAAACATAATAATTTTCCTCCGCAGTCTCGGGATGAAAAATATCGCGAATCAATTTTGGTGTTTTTCTTCCAAGTGCTTTTTTAAAAGCTTTTCATTCATCAAATGAAAATTTGGTCTTTCTTTACCATTCAAAACGCACGTTTTTGAGAAAATGGTATCATTTATATGTATTTTTTGAAAGCATAAAGTTTTCCAGCCGCTGTCCCAGAATGAGAAATTTCGTGATTCAAGCGACTCGTTTTGTTGTTCCCCCGAAGGTTTTTTAAAAAGACTGTTAGTTTTAATTGAAAATTTGTGTTACTCCTTTCATTTCCAAACGGCAGTTATTGGGAAAACTTTCGTATTCAAAAGTATTTCTATCAAACATAAAATTTTTCATCCGCAGTACCGGGATGAGAAATTTTGTGATTGAATTGTGGCGTTAATTTTAAACTCAGCGGTTTTTTTGAAGCTTAAAATTCATTGAATGAATATTTGGTCGCCTTTCTTCCTTTCAAAGCACTCGCTATTATAAAAGTTTCGTTATTATACGTATTTTTTAAACATAATAATTTTCCTCCGCAGTCCCGGGATGAGTAATTTCGCGAATCAATTTTCGTGTAGGTTTTTCTTCCAAGTGCTTTTTAAAAGGCTCTTCATTCATCAAATGAAAATTTGTTCCTTTCTTTACCTTTCAAAACGGTCGTTTTTGAGAAAATGGTATCATTTATACGTATTTCTTGCAAGCATAACGTTTTCCAGCCGCAGTCCCGCGATGAGAAATTTCGTGATTCAAGCGACTCGTTTAGTTGTTCCCCCGAGGGTTTTTTTGGAAGCCTGTTAGTTTTAATTGTAAATTTGTGTTACTCTTTTCATTTCCAAACGGCAGTTATTGGGAAAACTTTCGTATTCAAAAGTATTTCTATCAAACATAAAATTTTTCATCCGCAGTACCGGGATGAGAAATTTTGTGATTGAATTGTGGCGTTTAGTTTTAACCTCAGCGGTTTTTTTTAAGCTTAAAATTCATTGAATGAATATTTGGTCGCCTTTCTTCCTTTCAAAGCACTCGCTATTATAATAGTTTCGTTAATATACGTATTTTTTAAACATAATAATTTTCCTCCGCAGTCCCGGGATTAAAAATTTCGCGAATCAATTCTTGTCTAAATTTTTCTTCCAACTGCTTTTTTAAAAGCTTTTCATTCATCAAATGAAAATTTGTTCTTTCTTTACCATTCAAAACGGTCGTTTTTTAGATAACGGTATCATTTATACGTATTTCTTGCAAGCATAACGTTTTCCAGCCGCAGTCCCGGGATGAGAAATTTCGTGATTCAAGCGACTCGTTTCGTTGTTCCCCCGAGGGTTTTTTTGAAAGACTATTAGTTTTAATTGTAAATTTGTGTGACTCTTTTCACTTCCAAACGGCAGTTATTGAGAAAATTTTCGTATTCATACGTAGTTCTTGCAAACAAAATTTTCATCCGCAGTACCGGGATGAGAAATTTTGTGATTCAATTGTGGCGTTTAGTTTTTACCTCAGCGGTTTTTTAAATCTTAAAATTCATTGAATGAATATTTGGTCGCCTCTCTTCCTTTAAGGGCAGTCGCTGATATGAAAGTTTCGTTTATATACTTATTTTTTAAACAAAATAATTTTCCTCCGCAGTCTCGGGATGAAAAATATCGCGAATCAATTTTCGTGTTTTTCTTCCAAGTGCTTTTTTAAAAGCTTTTCATTCATCAAATGAAAATTTGGTCTTTCTTTACCATTCAAAACAAACGTTTTTGAGAAAATGGTATCATTTATACGTATTTCTTGCAAGCATAATTTTTTCCAGCCGCAGTCCCGGGATGAGAAATTTCTTGATTCAAGCGACTCGTTTCGTTGTTCCCCCGAAGGTTTTTTTGAAAGCCTATTAGTTTTCACTGTAAATTTGTGTGACTCTTTTCATTTCCAAACGGCAGTTATTGGGAAAACTTTCGTATTCAAAGGTATCTCTTGCAAACATAAAATTTTTCATCCGCAGTACCGGGATGAGAAATTTTGTGATTCAATTCTGGCGTTTAGTTTTACCTCAGCGGTTTTTTAAAGCTTAAAATTCATTGAATGAATATTTTGTGGCCTCTCTTCCTTTAAAGGCAGTCGCTGTTATAAAAGTTTCGTTAATATACTTATTTTTTAAACATTATAATTTTCCTCCGCAGTCCCGGGATGAAAAATTTCGCGAATCAATTCTTGTCTAAATTTTTCTTCGAAGTGCTTTTTTAAAAGCTTTTCATTCATCAAATGAAAATTTGTTCTTTCTATACCATTCAAAACGGTCGTTTTTGAGAAAATGGTATCATTTATACGTATTTTTTGCAAGCATAAAGTTTTCCAGCCGCAGTCCCGGGATGAGAAATTTCGTGATTCAAGCGACTCGTTTAGTTGTTCCCCCGAGGGTTTTTTATAAAGACTGTTAGTTTTAATTGTAAATTTGTGTTACTCTTTTCATTTCCAAACGGCAGTTATTGGGAAAACTTTCGTATTCAAAGGTATTTCTTGCAAACATAAAATTTTTCATCCGCAGTACCGGGATGAGAAATTTTGTGATTGAATTGTGGCGTTTAGTTTTTACCTCAGCGGTTTTTTAAATCTTAAAATTCATTGAATGAATATTTGGTTGCTTCCCTTCCTTTCAAAGCAGTCGCTGTTATAAAAGTTTCGTTAATATACGTACTTTTTAAACATAATAATTTTCCTCCGAGGTCCCGGGATGAGAAATTTCGTGAATCAATTTTCGTGTAAGTTTTTCTTCCAAGTATTTTTCTAAAAGCTTTTCATTTATCAAATGAAAATTTGTTCTTTCTTTACCATTCAAAACGGTCGTTTTTGAGAAAATGGTATCATTTATACGTATTTCTTGCAAGCATAACGTTTTCCAGCCGCAGTCCCGGGATGAGAAATTTCGTGATTCAAGCGTCTCGTTTCGTTGTTCCCCCGAGGGTTTTTTTGAAAGCCTATTAGTTTTAACTGTAAATTTGTGTGACTCTTTTCACTTCCAAACGGCAGTTATTGAGAAAATTTTCGTATTCATACGTATTTCTTGCAAACAAAATTTTCATCCGCAGTACCGGGATGAGAAATTTTGTGATTCAATTGTGGCGTTTAGTTCTTACCTCAGCGGTTTTTTAAAGCTTAAAATTCATTGAATGAATATTTGGTCGCCTCTCTTCCTTTAAGGGCAGTCGCTGATATGAAAGTTTCGTTTATATACTTATTTTTTAAACATAATAATTTTCCTCCGCAGTCTCGGGATAAAAAATATCGCGAATCAGTTTTCGTGTTTTTCTTCCAAGTGCTTTTTTAAAAGCTTTTCATTCATCAAATGAAAATTTGGTCTTTCTTAACATTCAAAACGCACGTTTTTGAGAAAATGGTATCATTTATACGTATTTTTTGAAAGCATAAAGTTTTCCAGCCGCAGTCCCAGGATGAGAAATTTCGTGATTCAAAAGACTCGTTTTGTTGTTCCCCCGAGGGTTTTTTAAAAAGACTGTTAGTTTTAATTGTAAATTTGTGTTACTCTTTTCATTTTCAAACGGCAGTTATTGGGAAAACTTTCGTATTCAAAAGTATTTCTATCAAACAAAATTTTTCATCCGCAGTACCGGGATGAGAAATTTTGTGATTGAATTGTGGCGTTTAGTTTTAAACTCAGCGGTTTTTTTGAAGCTTAAAATTCATTGAATGAATATTTGGTCGCCTTTCTTCCTTTCAAAGCACTCGCTATTATAAAAGTTTCGTTAATATACGTATTTTTTAAACAATAATTTTCCTCCGCAGTGTTGGGATTAAAAATTTCATGAATCAATTCTTGTCTAAATTTTTCTTCCAAGTGCTTTTTTAAAAGCTTTTCATTCATCAAATGAAAATTTGTTCTTTCTTTACCATTCAAAACGGACGTTTTTGAGATAATGGTATCATTTATACGTAATTTTTGCAAGCATTAAGTTTTCCAGCCGCAGTCCCGGGATGAGAAATTTCGTGATTCAAGCGACTCGTTTAGTTGTTCCCCCGAGGGTTTTTTTGAAAGACTATTAGTTTTAATTGTAAATTTGTGTGACTCTTTTCATTTCCCAACGGCAGTTATTGGGAAAATTTTCGTATTCATACGTTTTTCTTGCAAACAAAATTTTTCATCCGCAGTACCGGGACGAGAAATTTTGTGATTCAATTGTGGCGTTTAGTTTTTACCTCAGCGGTTTTTTAAAGTTTAAAATTCATTGAATGAATATTTTGTCGCCTCTCTTGCTTTAAAGGCAGTCGCTGTTATAAAAGTTTCGTTAATATACTTATTTTTAAAACATAATAATTTTCCTCCGCAGTCCCGGGATTAAAAATTTCGCGAATCAATTCTTTTCTAAATTTTTCTTCCAAGTGCTTTTTTAAAAGCTTTTCATTCATCAAATGAAAATTTGTTCTTTCTTTACCATTCAAAACGGTCGTTTTTGAGATAATGGTATCATTTATACGTATTTTTTGCAAGCATTAAGTTTTCCAGCCGCAGTCCCGGGATGAGAAATTTCGTGATTCAAGCGACTCGTTTAGTTGTTCCCCCGAGGGTTTTTTAAAAAGACTGTTAGTTTTTATTGTAAATTTGTGTGACTCTTTTCATTTCCAAACGGCAGTTATTGGGAAAATTTTCGTATTCATACGTTTTTCTTGCAAACAAAATATTTCATCCGCAGTACCGGGATGAGAAATTTTGTGATTCAATTGTGGCGTTTAGTTTTTACCTCAGCGGTTTTTTAAAGCTTAAAATTCATTGAATGAATATTTTGTCGCCTCTCTTCCTTTAAAGGCAGTCGCTGTTATAAAAGTTTCGTTAATATACTTATTTTTTAAACATAAAAATTTTCCTCCGCAGTCCCGGGATGAAAAATTTCGCGAATCAATTCTTGTCTAAATTTTTCTTCCAAGTGCTTTTTTAAAAGCTTTTCATTCATCAAATGAAAATTTGTTCTTTCTTTACCATTCAAAACGGTCGTTTTTGAGAAAATGGTATCATTTATACGTAATTTTGAAAGCATAAAGTTTTCCAGCCGCAGTCCCGGGATGAGAAATTTCGTGATTCAAGCGACTCGTTTTGTTGTTCCCCCGAGGGTTTTTTAAAAAGACTTAGTTTTAATTGCAAATTTGTGTTACTCTTTTCATTTCCAAACGGCAGTTATTGGGAAAACTTTCGTATTCAAAAGTATTTCTATCAAACATAAAATTTTTCATCCGCAGTACCGGGATGAGAAATTTTGTGATTGAATTGTGGCGTTTAGTTTTAACCTCAGCGGTTTTTTTGAAGCTTAAAATTCATTGAATGAATATTTGGTCGCCTTTCTTCCTTTCAAAACACTCGCTTCTATAAAAGTTTCGTTAATATACGTATTTTTTAAACATAATAAATTTCCTCCGCAGTCCCGGAATGAGTAATATCGCGAATCAATTTTCGTGGAAGTTTTTCTTCCAAGTGCTTTTTTAAAAGCTTTTCATTCATCAAATGAAAATTTGTTCCTTTCTTTACCTTTCAAAACGGTCGTTTTTGAGAAAATGGTATTATTTATACGTATTTCTTGCAAGCATAACGTTTTCCAGCCGCAGTCTGGGGATGAGAAATTTCGTGATTCAAGCAACTCGTTTAGTTGTTCCCCCGAGGGTTTTTTTGGAAGCCCGTTAGTTTTAATTGTAAATTTGTTTGACTCTTTTCATTTCCAAACGGCAGTTATTGGGAAAACTTTCGTATTCAAAGGTATTTCTTGCAAACATAAAATTTTTCATCCGCAGTACCGGGATGAGAAATTTTGTGATTGAATTGTGGCGTTTAGTTTTTACCTCAGCGGTTTTTTAAATCTTAAAATTCATTGAATGAATATTTGGTTGCCTCCCTTCCTTTCAAAGCAGTCGCTGTTATAAAAGTTTCGTTAATATACGTACTTTTTAAACATTATAATTTTCCTCCGCAGTCCCGGGATGAGAAATTTCGTGAATCAATTTTCGTGTAAGTTTTTCTTCCAAGTATTTTTCTAAAAGCTTTTCATTCATCAAATGAAAATTTGTTCTTTCTTTACCATTCAAAACGGTCGTTTTTGAGAAAATGTTATCATATATACGTATTTCTTGCAAGCATAACGTTTTCCAGCCGCAGTCCCGGGATGAGAAATTTCGTGATTCAAGCGACTCGTTTCGTTGTTCCCCCGAGGGTTTTTTTTGAAAGCCTATTAGTTTTAACTGTAAATTTGTGACTCTTTTCACTTCCAAACGGCAGTTATAAAGAAAATTTTCGTATTCATACGTATTTCTTGCAAACAAAATTTTCATCTGCAGTACCGGGATGAGAAATTTTGTGATTCAATTGTGGCGTTTAGTTTTTACCTCAGCGGTTTTTTAAAGCTTAAAATTCATTGAATGAATATTTGGTCGCCTCTCTTCCTTTAAGGGCAGTCGCTGATATGAAAGTTTCGTTTATATACTTATTTTTTAAACATAATAATTTTCCTCCGCAGTCTCGGGATGAAAAATATCGCGAATCAATTTTCGTGTTTTTCTTCCAAGTGCTTTTTTAAAAGCTTTTCATTCATCAAATGAAAATTTGGTCGTTCTTTACCATTCAAAACGCACGTTTTTGAGAAAATGGTATCATTTATACGTATTTTTTGAAAGCATAAAGTTTTCCAGCCGCAGTCCCAGGATGAGAAATTTCGTGATTAAAGCGACTCGTTTTGTTGTTCCCCCGAGGGTTTTTTAAAAAGACTGTTAGTTTTAATTGTAAATTTGTGTTACTCTTTTCATTTACAAACGGCAGTTATTGGGAAAACTTTCGTATTCAAAAGTATTTCTATCAAACATAAAATTTTTCATCCGCAGTACCGGGATGAGAAATTTTGTGATTGAATTGTGGCGTTTAGTTTTAACCTCAGCGGTTTTTTTGAAGCTTAAAATTCATTGAATGAATATTTGGTCGCCTTTCTTCCTTTCAAAGCACTCGCTTCTATAAAAGTTTCGTTAATATACGTATTTTTTAAACATAATAATTTTCCTCCGCAGTCCCGGAATGAGTAATTTCGCGAATCAATTTTCGTGGAAGTTTTTCTTCCAAGTGCTTTTTTAAAAGCTTATCATTCATCAAATGAAAATTTGTTCCTTTCTTTACCTTTCAAAACGGTTGTTTTTGAGAAAATGGTATCATTTATACGTATTTCTTGCAAGCATAACGTTTTCCAGCCGCAGTCCCGGGATGAGAAATTTCGTGATTCAAGCGACTCGTTTAGTTGTTCCCCCGAGGGTTTTTTATAAAGACTGTTAGTTTTAATTGTAAATTTGTGTTACTCTTTTCATTTCCAAACGGCAGTTATTGGGAAAACTTTCGTATTCAAAGGTATTTCTTGCAAACATAAAATTTTTCATCCGCAGTACCGGGATGAGAAATTTTGTGATTGAATTGTGGCGTTTAGTTTTTACCTCAGCGGTTTTTTAAATCTTAAAATTCATTGAATGAATATTTGGTTGCCTCCCTTCCTTTCAAAGCAGTCGCTGTTATAAAAGTTTCGTTAATATACTTATTTTTAAAACATAAAAATTTTCCTCCGCAGTCCCGGGATGAAAAATTTCGCGAATCAATTCTTGTCTAAATTTTTCTTCCAAGTGCTTTTTTAAAAGCTTTTCATTCATCAAATGAAAATTTGTTCTTTCTTTACCATTCAAAACGGTCGTTTTTGAGAAAATGGTATCATTTATACGTATTTTTTGAAAGCATAAAGTTTTCCAGCCGCAGTCCCGGGATGAGAAATTTCGTGATTCCAGCGACTCGTTTTGTTGTTCCCCCGAGGGTTTTTTATAAAGACTGTTAGTTTTAATTGTAAATTTGTGTTACTCTTTTCATTTCCAAACGGCAGTTATTGGGAAAACTTTCGTATTAAAAGGTATTTCTTGCAAACATAAAATTTTTCATCCGCAGTACCGGGATGAGAAATTTTGTGATTGAATTGTGGCGTTGAGTTTTTACCTCAGCGGTTTTTTAAATCTTAAAATTCATTGAATGAATATTTGGTTGCCTCCCTTCCTTTCAAAGCAGTCGCTGTTATAAAAGTTTCGTTAATATACGTACTTTTTAAACATTATAATTTTCCTCCGCAGTCCCGGGATGAGAAATTTCGTGAATCAATTTTCGTGTAAGTTTTTCTTCCAAGTATTTTTCTAAAAGCTTTTCATTCATCAAATGAAAATTTGTTCTTTCTTTACCATTCAAAACGGTCGTTTTTGAGAAAATTGTATCATTTATACGTATTTCTTGCAAGCATAACGTTTTCCAGCCGCAGTCCCGGGATGAGAAATTTCGTGATTCAAGCGACTCGTTTCGTTGTTCCCCCGAGGGTTTTTTTGAAAGCCTATTAGTTTTAACTGTAAATTTGTGTGACTCTTTTCACTTCCAAACGGCAGTTATTAAGAAAATTTTAGTATTCATACGTATTTCTTGCAAACAAAATTTTCATCCGCAGTACCGGGATGAGAAATTTTGTGATTCAATTGTGGCGTTTAGTTTTTACCTCAGCGGTTTTTTAAAGTTTAAAATTCATTGAATGAATATTTGGTCGCCTCTCTTCCTTTAAGGGCAGTCGCTGATATGAAAGTTTCGTTTATATACTTATTTTTTAAACATAATAATTTTCCTCCGCAGTCTCGGGATGAAAAATATCGCGAATCAATTTTCGTGGTTTTCTTCCAAGTGCTTTTTTAAAAGCTTTTCATTCATCAAATGAAAATTTGGTCTTTCTTTACCATTCAAAACGCACGTTTTTGAGAAAATGGTATCATTTATACGTATTTTTTGAAAGCATAAAGTTTTCCAGCCGCAGTCCCAGGATGAGAAATTTCGTGATTAAAGCGACTCGTTTTGTTGTTCCCCCGAGGGTTTTTTAAAAAGACTGTTAGTTTTAATTGTAAATTTGTGTTACTCTTTTCATTTACAAACGGCAGTTATTGGGAAAACTTTCGTATTCAAAAGTATTTCTATCAAACATAAAATTTTTCATCCGCAGTACCGGGATGAGAAATTTTGTGATTGAATTGTGGCGTTTAGTTTTAACCTCAGCGGTTTTTTTGAAGCTTAAAATTCATTGAATGAATATTTGGTCGCCTTTCTTCCTTTCAAAGCACTCGCCATTATAAAAGTTTCGTTAATATACGTATTTTTTAAACATAATAATTTTCCTCCGCAGTCCCGGAATGAGTAATTTCGCGAATCAATTTTCGTGGAAGTTTTTCTTCCAAGTGCTTTTTTAAAAGCTTTTCATTCATCAAATGAAAATTTGTTCCTTTCTTTACCTTTCAAAACGGTCGTTTTTGAGAAAATGGTATCATTTATACGTATTTCTTGCAAGCATAACGTTTTCCAGCCGCAGTCCCGGGATGAGAAATTTCGTGATTCAAGCGACTCGTTTAGTTGTTCCCCCGAGGGTTTTTTTGGAAGCCTGTAAGTTTTAATTTCCAAATTTGTTTGACTCTTTTCATTTCCAAACGGCAGTTATTGGGAAAATTTTCGTATTCATACGTTTTTCTTGCAAACAAAATTTTTCATCCGCAGTACCGGGATGAGAAATTTTGTGATTCAATTGTGGCGTTTAGTTTTACCTCAGCGGTTTTTTAAAGCTTAAAATTCATTGAATGAATATTTTGTGGCCTCTCTTCCTTTAAAGGCAGTCGCTGTTATAAAAGTTTCGTTAATACACTTATTTTTTAAACATAATAATTTTCCTCCGCAGTCCCGGGATGAAAAATTTCGCGAATCAATTCTTGTCTAAATTTTTCTTCTAAGTGCTTTTGTAAAAGCTTTTCATTCATTAAATGAAAATTTGTTTTTTCTATACCATTCAAAACGTTCGTTTTTGAGAAAATGTTATCATTTATACGTATATTTTGCAAGCATAAAGTTTTCCAGCCGCAGTCCCGGGATGAGAAATTTCGTGATTCAAGCGACTCGTTTAGTTGTTCCCCCGAGGGTTTTTTATAAAGACTGTTAGTTTTAATTGTAAATTTGTGTTACTCTTTTCATTTCCAAACGGCAGTTATTGGGAAAACTTTCGTATTCAAAGGTATTTCTTGCAAACATAAAATTTTTCATCCGCAGTACCGGGATGAGAAATTTTGTGATTGAATTGTGGCGTTTAGTTTTTACCTCAGCGGTTTTTTAAATCTTAAAATTCATTGAATGAATATTTGGTTGCCTCCCTTCCTTTCAAAGCAGTCGCTGTTATAAAAGTTTCGTTAATATACTTATTTTTAAAACATAAAAATTTTCCTCCGCAGTCCCGGGATGAAAAATTTCGCGAATCAATTCTTGTCTAAATTTTTCTTCCAAGTGCTTTTTTAAAAGCTTTTCATTCATCAAATGAAAATTTGTTCTTTCTTTACCATTCAAAACGGTCGTTTTTGAGAAAATGGTATCATTTATACGTATTTTTTGAAAGCATAAAGTTTTCCAGCCGTTGTCCCGGGATGAGAAATTTCGTGATTCCAGGGACTCGTTTTGTTGTTCCCCCGAGGGTTTTTTAAAAAGACTGTTAGTTTTAATTGTAAATTTGTGTTACTCTTTTCATTTCCAAACGGCAGTTATTGGGAAAACTTTCGTATTCAAAAGTATTTCTATCAAACATAAAATTTTTCATCCGCAGTACCGGGATGAGAAATTTTGTGATTGAATTGTGGCGTTTAGTTTTAACCTCAGCGGTTTTTTTGAAGCTTAAAATTCATTGAATGAATATTTGGTCGCCATTCTTCCTTTCAAAGCACTCGCTTCTATAAAAGTTTCGTTAATATACGTATTTTTTAAACATAATAATTTTCCTCCGCAGTCCCGGAATGAGTAATATCGCGAATCAATTTTCGTGGAAGTTTTTCTTCCAAGTGCTTTTTTAAAAGCTTTTCATTCATCAAATGAAAATTTGTTCCTTTCTTTACCTTTCAAAACGGTCGTTTTTGAGAAAATGGTATCATTTATACGTATTTCTTGCAAGCATAACGTTTTCCAGCCGCAGTCTGGGGATGAGAAATTTCGTGATTCAAGCGACTCGTTTAGTTGTTCCCCCGAGGGTTTTTTTGGAAGCCTGTTATTTTTAATTGTAAATTTGTTTGACTCTTTTCATTTCCAAACGGCAGTTATTCAGAAAATTTTCGTATTTAAACTTATTTCTTGCAAACAAAATTTTTCATCCGCAGTACCGGGATGAGAAATTTTGTGATTCAATTGTGGCGTTTAGTTTTACCTCAGCGGTTTATTAAAGCTTAAAATTCATTGAATGAATATTTTGTGGCCTCTCTTCCTTTAAAGGCAGTCGCTGTTATAAAAGTTTCGTTAATACACTTATTTTTTAAACATAATAATTTTCCTCCGCAGTCCCGGGATGAAAAATCTCGCGAATCAATTCTTGTCTAAATTTTTCCTCTAAGTGCTTTTGTAAAAGCTTTTCATTCATTAAATGAAAATTTGTTTTTTCTATACCATTCAAAACGTTCGTTTTTGAGAAAATGGTATCATTTATACGTATTTTTTGCAAGCATAAAGTTTTCCAGCCGCAGTCCCGGGATGAGAAATTTCGTGATTCAAACGACTCGTTTAGTTGTTCCCCCGAGGGTTTTTTATAAAGACTGTTAGTTTTAATTGTAAATTTGTGTTACTCTTTTCATTTCCAAACGGCAGTTATTGGGAAAACTTTCGTATTCAAAGGTATTTCTTGCAAACATAAAATTTTTCATCCGTAGTACCGGGATGAGAAATTTTGTGATTGAATTGTGGCGTTTAGTTTTTACCTCAGCGGTTTTTTAAATCTTAAAATTCATTAAATGAATATTTGGTTGCCTCCCTTCCTTTCAAAGCAGTCGCTGTTATAAAAGTTTCGTTAATATACGTACTTTTTAAACATAATAATTTTCCTCCGCAGTCCCGGGATGAGAAATTTCGTGAATCAATTTTCGTGTAAGTTTTTCTTCCAAGTATTTTTCTAAAAGCTTTTCATTCATCAAATGAAAATTTGTTCTTTCTTTACCATTCAAAACGGTCGTTTTTGAGAAAATGGTATCATTTATACGTATTTCTTGCAAGCATAACGTTTTCCAGCCGCAGTCCCGGGATGAGAAATTTCGTGATTCAAGCGACTCGTTTCGTTGTTCCCCCGAGGGTTTTTTTGAAAGCCTATTAGTTTTAACTGTAAATTTGTGTGACTCTTTTCACTTCCAAACGGCAGTTATTAAGAAAATTTTCGTATTCATACGTATTTCTTGCAAACAAAATTTTCATCCGCAGTACCGGGATGAGAAATTTTGTGATTCAATTGTGGCGTTTAGTTTTTACCTCAGCGGTTTTTTAAAGCTTAAAATTCATTGAATGAATATTTGGTCGCCTCTCTTCCTTTAAGGGCAGTCGCTGATATGAAAGTTTCGTTTATATACTCATTTTTTAAACATAATAATTTTCCTCCGCAGTCTCGGGATGAAAAATATCGCGAATCAATTTTCGTGTTTTTCTTCCAAGTGCTTTTTTAAAAGCTTTTCAATCATCAAATGAAAATTTGGTCTTTCTTTACCATGCAAAACGCACGTTTTTGAGAAAATGGTATCATTTATACGTATTTTTTGAAAGCATAAAGTTTTCCAGCCGCAGTCCCAGGATGAGAAATTTCGTGATTAAAGCGACTCGTTTTGTTGTTCCCCCGAGGGTTTTTTAAAAAGACTGTTAGTTTTAATTGTAAATTTGTGTTACTCTTTTCATTTACAAACGGCAGTTATTGGGAAAACTTTCGTATTCAAAAGTATTTCTATCAAACATAAAATTTTTCATCCGCCGTACCGGGATGAGAAATTTTGTGATTGAATTGTGGCGTTTAGTTTTATCCTCAGCGGTTTTTTTGAAGCTTAAAATTCATTGAATGAATATATGGTCGCCTTTCTTCCTTTCAAAGCACTCGCTTCTATAAAAGTTTCGTTAATATACGTATTTTTTAAACATAATAATTTTCCTCCGCAGTCCCGGAATGAGTAATTTCGCGAATCAATTTTCGTGGAAGTTTTTCTTCCAAGTGCTTTTTTAAAAGCTTTTCATTCATCAAATGAAAATTTGTTCCTTTCTTTACCTTTCAAAACGGTCGTTTTTGAGAAAATGGTATCATTTATACGTATTTCTTGCAAGCATAACGTTTTCCAGCCGCAGTCCCGGGATGAGAAATTTCGTGATTCAAGCGACTCGTTTAGTTGTTCCCCCGAGGGTTTTTTTGGAAGCCTGTAAGTTTTAATTTCCAAATTTGTTTGACTCTTTTCATTTCCAAACGGCAGTTATTCAGAAAATTTTCATATTCACACTTATTTCTTGCAAACAAAATTTTTCATCCGCAGTACCGGGATGAGAAATTTTGTGATTCAATTGTGGCGTTTAGTTTTACCTCAGCGGTTTTTTAAAGCTTAAAATTCATTGAATGAATATTTTGTGGCCTCTCTTCCTTTAAAGGCAGTCGCTGTTATAAAAGTTTCGTTAATACACTTATTTTTTAAACATAATAATTTTCCTCCGCAGTCCCGGGATGAAAAATTTCGCGAATCAATTCTTGTCTAAATTTTTCTTCTAAGTGCTTTTGTAAAAGCTTTTCATTCATTAAATGAAAATTTGTTTTTTCTATACCATTCAAAACGTTCGTTTTTGAGAAAATGGTATCATTTATACGTATTTTTTGCAAGCATAAAGTTTTCCAGCCGCAGTCCCGGGATGAGAAATTTCGTGATTCAAGCGACTCGTTTAGTTGTTCCCCCGAGGGTTTTTTATAAGACTGTTAGTTTTAATTGTAAATTTGTGTTACTCTTTTCATTTACAAACGGCAGTTATTGGGAAAACTTTCGTATTCAAAAGTATTTCTATCAAACATAAAATTTTTCATCCGCCGTACCGGGATGAGAAATTTTGTGATTGAATTGTGGCGTTTAGTTTTATCCTCAGCGGTTTTTTTGAAGCTTAAAATTCATTGAATGAATATTTGGTCGCCTTTCTTCCTTTCAAAGCACTCGCTTCTATAAAAGTTTCGTTAATATACGTATTTTTTAAACATAATAATTTTCCTCCGCAGTCCCGGAATGAGTAATTTCGCGAATCAATTTTCGTGGAAGTTTTTCTTCCAAGTGCTTTTTTAAAAGCTTTTCATTCATCAAATGAAAATTTGTTCCTTTCTTTACCATTCAAAACGGTCGTTTTTGAGAAAATGGTATCATTTATACGTATTTCTTGCAAGCATAACGTTTTCCAGCCGCAGTCCCGGGATGAGAAATTTCGTGATTCAAGCGACTCGTTTCGTTGTTCCCCCGAGGGTCTTTTTGAAAGCCTATTAGTTTTAACTGTAAATTTGTGTGACTCTTTTCACTTCCAAACGGCAGTTATTAAGAAAATTTTCGTATTCATACGTATTTCTTGCAAACAAAATTTTCATCCGCAGTACCGGGATGAGAAATTTTGTGATTCAATTGTGGCGTTTAGTTTTTACCTCAGCGGTTTTTTAAAGCTTAAAATTCATTGAATGAATATTTGGTCGCCTCTTTTCCTTTAAGGGCAGTCGCTGATATGAAAGTTTCGTTTATATACTTATTTTTTAAACGTAATAATTTTCCTCCGCAGTCTCGGGATGAAAAATATCGCGAATCAATTTTCGTGTTTTTCTTCCAAGTGCTTTTTTAAAAGCTTTTCATTCATCAAATGAAAATTTGGTCTTTCTTTACCATTCAAAACGCACGTTTTTGAGAAAATGGTATCATTTATACGTATTTTTTGAAAGCATAAAGTTTTCCAGCCGCAGTCCCAGGATGAGAAATTTCGTGATTAAAGCGACTCGTTTTGTTGTTCCCCCGAGGGTTTTTTAAAAAGACTGTTAGTTTTAATTGTAAATTTGTGTTACTCTTTTCATTTACAAACGGCAGTTATTGGGAAAACTTTCGTATTCAAAAGTATTTCTATCAAACATAAAATTTTTCATCCGCAGTACCGGGATGAGAAATTTTGTGATTGAATTGTGGCGTTTAGTTTTAACCTCAGCGGTTTTTTTGAAGCTTAAAATTCATTGAATGAATATTTGGTCGCCTTTCTTCCTTTCAAAGCACTCGCCATTATAAAAGTTTCGTTAATATACGTATTTTTTAAACATAATAATTTTCCTCCGCAGTCCCGGAATGAGTAATTTCGCGAATCAATTTCCGTGGAAGTTTTTCTTCCAAGTGCTTTTTTAAAAGCTTTTCATTCATCAAATGAAAATTTGTTCCTTTCTTTACCTTTCAAAACGGTCGTTTTTGAGAAAATGGTATCATTTATACGTATTTCTTGCAAGCATAACGTTTTCCAGCCGCAGTCCCGGGATGAGAAATTTCGTGATTCAAGCGACTCGTTTCGTTGTTCCCCCGAGGGTTTTTTTGAAAGCCTATTAGTTTTAACTGTAAATTTGTGTGACTCTTTTCACTTCCAAACGGCAGTTATTAAGAAAATTTTCGTATTCATACGTATTTCTTGCAAACAAAATTTTCATCCGCAGTACCGGGATGAGAAATTTTGTGATTCAATTGTGGCGTTTAGTTTTTACCTCAGCGGTTTTTTAAAGCTTAAAATTCATTGAATGAATATTTGGTCGCCTCTCTTCCTTTAAGGGCAGTCGCTGATATGAAAGTTTCGTTTATATACTTATTTTTTAAACATAATAATTTTCCTCCGCAGTCTCGGGATGAAAAATATCGCGAATCAATTTTCGTGTTTTTCTTCCAAGTGCTTTTTTAAAAGCTTTTCATTCATCAAATGAAAATTTGGTCTTTCTTTACCATTCAAAACGCACGTTTTTGAGAAAATGGTATCATTTATACGTATTTTTTGAAAGCATAAAGTTTTCCAGCCGCAGTCCCAGGATGAGAAATTTCGTGATTAAAGCGACTTGTTTTGTTGTTCCCCCGAGGGTTTTTTAAAAAGACTGTTAGTTTTAATTGTAAATTTGTGTTACTCTTTTCATTTACTAACGGCAGTTATTGGGAAAACTTTCGTATTCAAAAGTATTTCTATCAAACATAAAATTTTTCATCCGCAGTACCGGGATGAGAAATTTTGTGATTGAATTGTGGCGTTTAGTTTTAACCTCAGCGGTTTTTTTGAAGCTTAAAATTCATTGAATGAATATTTGGTCGCCTTTCTTCCTTTCAAAGCACTCGCCATTATAAAAGTTTCGTTAATATACGTATTTTTTAAACATAATAATTTTCCTCCGCAGTCCCGGAATGAGTAATTTCGCGAATCAATTTCCGTGGAAGTTTTTCTTCCAAGTGCTTTTTTAAAAGCTTTTCATTCATCAAATGAAAATTTGTTCCTTTCTTTACCTTTCAAAACGGTCGTTTTTGAGAAAATGGTATCATTTATACGTATTTCTTGCAAGCATAACGTTTTCCAGCCGCAGTCCCGGGATGAGAAATTTCGTGATTCAAGCGACTCGTTTAGTTGCTCCCCCGAGGGTTTTTTTGGAAGCCTGTAAGTTTTAATTTCCAAATTTGTTTGACTCTTTTCATTTCCAAACGGCAGTTATTCAGAAAATTTTCGTATTCAAACTTATTTCTTGCAAACAAAATTTTTCATCCGCAGTACCGGGATGAGAAATTTTGTGATTCAATTGTGGCGTTTAGTTTTACCTCAGCGGTTTTTTAAAGCTTAAAATTCATTGAATGAATATTTTGTGGCCTCTCTTCCTTTAAAGGCAGTCGCTGTTATAAAAGTTTCGTTAATACACTTATTTTTTAAACATAATAATTTTCCTCCGCAGTCACGGGATGAAAAATTTCGCGAATCAATTCTTGTCTAAATTTTTCTTCTAAGTGCTTTTGTAAAAGCTTTTCATTCATTAAATGAAAATTTGTTTTTTCTATACCATTCAAAACGTTCGTTTTTGAGAAAATGGTATCATTTATACGTATTTTTTGCAAGCATAAAGTTTTCCAGCCGCAGTCCCGGGATGAGAAATTTCGTGATTCAAGCGACTCGTTTAGTTGTTCCCCCGAGGGTTTTTTATAAAGACTGTTAGTTTTAATTGTAAATTTGTGTTACTCTTTTCATTTCCAAACGGCAGTTATTGGGAAAACTTTCGTATTCAAAGGTATTTCTTGCAAACATAAAATTTTTCATCCGCAGTACCGGGATGAGAAATTTTGTGATTGAATTGTGGCGTTTAGTTTTTACCTCAGCGGTTTTTTAAATCTTAAAATTCATTGAATGAATATTTGGTTGCCTCCCTTCCTTTCAAAGCAGTCGCTGTTATAAAAGTTTCGTTAATATACGTACTTTTTAAACATTATAATTTTCCTCCGCAGTCCCGGGATGAGAAATTTCGTGAATCAATTTTCGTGTAAGTTTTTCTTCCAAGTATTTTTCTAAAAGCTTTTCATTCATCAAATGAAAATTTGTTCTTTCTTTACCATTCAAAACGGTCGTTTTTGAGAAAATGGTATCATTTATACGTATTTCTTGCAGGCATAACGTTTTCCAGCCACAATCCCAGGATGAGAAATTTCGTGATTCAAGCGACTCGTTTTGTTGTTCCCCCGAGGGTTTTTTTAAAGGCTGTTAGTTTTAATTGTAAATTTGTGTGACTCTTTTCACTTCCAAACGGCAGTTATTAAGAAAATTTTCGTATTCATACGTATATCTTGCAAACAAAATTTTCATCCGCAGTACCGGGATGAGAAATTTTGTGATTCAATTGTGGCGTTTAGTTTTTACCTCAGCGGTTTTTTAAAGCTTAAAATTCATTGAATGAATATTTGGTCGCCTCTCTTCCTTTAAGGGCAGTCGCTGAAATGAAAGTTTCGTTTATATACTTATTTTTTAAACATAATAATTTTCCTCCGCAGTCTCGGGATGAAAAATATCGCGAATCAATTTTCGTGTTTTTCTTCCAAGTGCTTTTTTAAAAGCTTTTCATTCATCAAATGAAAATTTGGTCTTTCTTTACCATTCAAAACGCACGTTTTTGAGAAAATGGTACCATTTATACGTATTTTTTGAAAGCATAAAGTTTTCCAGCCGCAGTCCCAGGATGAGAAATTTCGTGATTAAAGCGACTCGTTTTGTTGTTCCCCCGAGGGTTTTTTAAAAAGACTGTTAGTTTTAATTGTAAATTTGTGTTACTCTTTTCATTTCCAAACGGCAGTTATTGGGAAAACTTTCGTATTCAAAAGTATTTCTATCAAACATAAAATTTTTCATCCGCAGTACCGGGATGAGAAATTTTGTGATTGAATTGTGGCGTTTAGTTTTAAACTCAGCGGTTTTTTTGAAGCTGAAAATTCATTGAATGAATATTTGGTCGCCTTTCTTCCTTTCAAAGCACTCGCTATTATAAAAGTTTCGTTAATTTACGTATTTTTTAAACATAATAATTTTCCTCCGCAGTCCCGGAATGAGTAATTTCGCGAATCAATTTTCGTGTAGGGTTTTCTTCCAAGTGTTTTTTAAAAGGCTCTTCATTCATCAAATGAAAATTTGTTCCTTTCTTTACCTTTCAAAACGGTCGTTTTTGAGAAAATGGTATCATTTATACGTATTTCTTGCAAGCATAACGTTTTCCAGCCGCAGTCCCGGGATGAGAAATTTCGTGAATCAAGCGACTCGTTTAGTTGTTCCCCCGAGGGTTTTTTTGGAAGCCTGTTAGTTTTAATTGTAAATTTTTGTTACTCTTTTCATTTCCAAACGGCAATTATTGGGAAAACTTTCGTATTCAAAAGTATTTCTATCAAACATAAACTTTTTCATCCGCAGAACCGGGATGAGAAATTTTGTGATTGAATTGTGGCGTTTAGTTTTAAACTCAGCGGTTTTTTTGAAGCTTAAAATTCATTGAATGAATATTTGGTCGCCTTTCTTCCTTCCAAAGCACTCGCTATTATAAAAGTTTCGTTAATATACGTATTTTTTAAACATAATAATTTTCCTCCGCAGTCCCGGGATTAAAAATTTCGCGAATCAATTCTTGTCTAAATTTTTCTTCCAAGTGCTTTTTTAAAAGCTTTTCATTCATCAAATGAAAATTTGTTCTTTCTTTACCATTCAAAACGGTCGTTTTTGAGATAATGGTATCATTTATACGTATTTTTTGCAAGCATTAAGTTTTCCAGCCGCAGTCCCGGGATGAGAAATTTCGTGATTCAAGCGACTCGTTTAGTTGTTCCCCCGAGGGTTTTTTAAAAAGACTGTTAGTTTTAATTGTAAATTTGTGTGACTCTTTTCATTTCCAAACGGCAGTTATTGGGAAAATTTTCGTATTCATACGTTTTTCTTGCAAACAAAATTTTTCATCCGCAGTACCGGGATGAGAAATTTTGTGATTGAATTGTGGCGTTTAGTTTTTACCTCAGCGGTTTTTTAAATCTTAAAATTCATTGAATGAATATTTGGTCGCCTCCCTTCCTTTCAAAGCAGTCGCTGTTATAAAAGTTTCGTTAATATACGTACTTTTTAAACATAATAATTTTCCTCCGCAGTCCCGGGGTGAGAAATTTCGTGAATCAATTTTCGTGTAAGTTTTTCTTCCAAGTATTTTTCTAAAAGCTTTTCATTCATCAAATGAAAATTTGTTCTTTCTTTACCATTCAAAACGGTCGTTTTTGAGAAAATGGTATCATTTATACGTATTTCTTGCAAGCATAACGTTTTCCAGCCGCAGTCCCGGGATGAGAAATTTCGTGATTCAAGCGACTCGTTTAGTTGTTCCCCCGAGGGTTTTTTTGAAAGCCTGTTAGTTTTAATTGTAAATTTGTTTGACTCTTTTCATTTCCAAACGGCAGTTATTCAGAAAATTTTCGTATTCAAACTTATTTCTTGCAAACAAAATTTTTCATCCGCAGTACCGGGATGAGAAATTTTGTGTATCAATTGTGGCGTTTAGTTTTACCTCAGCGGTTTTTTAAAGCTTAAAATTCATTGAATGAATATTTTGTGGCCTCTCTTCCTTTAAAGGCAGTCGCTGTTATAAAAGTTTCGTTAATACACTTATTTTTTAAACATAATAATTTTCCTCCGCAGTCCCGGGATGAAAAATTTCGCGAATCAATTCTTGTCTAAATTTTTCTTCTAAGTGCTTTTGTAAAAGCTTTTCATTCATTAAATGAAAATTTGTTCTTTCTATACCATTCAAAACGTTCGTTTTTGAGAAAATGGTATCATTTATACGTATTTTTTGCAAGCATAAAGATTTCCAGCCGCAGTCCCGGGATGAGAAATTTCGTGATTCAAGCGACTCGTTTAGTTGTTCCCCCGAGGGTTTTTTATAAAGACTGTTAGTTTTAATTGTAAATTTGTGTTACTCTTTTCATTTCCAAACGGCAGTTATTGGGAAAACTTTCGTATTCAAAGGTATTTCTTGCAAACATAAAATTTTTCATCCGCAGTACCGGGATGAGAAATTTTGTGATTGAATTGTGGCGTTTAGTTTTTACCTCAGCGGTTTTTTAAATCTTAAAATTCATTGAATGAATATTTGGTTGCCTCCCTTCCTTTCAGAGCAGTCGCTGTTATAAAAGTTTCGTTAATATACGTACTTTTTAAACATTATAATTTTCTACCGCAGTCTCGGGATGAAAAATATCGCGAATCAATTTTCGTGTTTTTCTTCCAAGTGCTTTTTTAAAAGCTTTTCATTCATCGAATGAAAATTTGGTCTTTCTTTACCATTCAAAACGCACGTTTTTGAGAAAATGGTATCATTTATACGTATTTCTTGCAAGCATAACGTTTTCCAGCCGCAGTCCCGGGATGAGAAATTTCGTGATTCAAGCGACTCGTTTCGTTGTTCCCCCGAGGGTTTTTTTGAAAGCCTATTAGTTTTAACTGTAAATTTGTGTGACTCTTTTCACTTCCAAACGGCAGTTATTAAGAAAATTTTCGTATTCATACGTATTTCTAGCAAACAAAATTTTCGTCCGCAGTACCAGGATGAGAAATTTTGTGATTCAATTGTGGCGTTTAGTTTTTACCTCAGCGGTTTTTTAAAGCTTAAAATTCATTGAATGAATATTTGGTCGCCTCTCTTCCTTTAAGGGCAGTCGCTGATATGATAGTTTCGTTTATATACTTATTTTTTAAACATAATAATTTTCCTCCGCAGTCTCGGGATGAAAAATATCGCGAATCAATTTTCGTGTTTTTCTTCCAAGTGCTTTTTTAAAAGCTTTTCATTCATCAAATGAAAATTTGGTCTTTCTTTACCATTCAAAACGCACGTTTTTGAGAAAATGGTATCATTTATACGTATTTTTTGAAAGCATAAAGTTTTCCAGCCGCAGTCCCAGGATGAGAAATTTCGTGATTCAAGCGACTCGTTTTGTTGTTCCCCCGAGGGTTTTTTAAAAAGACTGTTAGTTTTAATTGTAAATTTGTGTTACTCTTTTCATTTCCAAACGGCAGTTATTGGGAAAATTTTCGTATTCAAAAGTATTTCTATCAAACATAAAATTTTTCATCCGCAGTACCGGGATGAGAAATTTTGTGATTGAATTGGGGCGTTTAGTTTTAAATTCAGCGGTTTTTTTGAAGCTGAAAATTCATTGAATGAATATTTGGTCGCCTTTCTTCCTTTCAAAGCACTCGCTATTATAAAAGTTTCGTTAATATACGTATTTTTTAAACATAATAATTTTCCTCCGCAGTCCCGGGATTAAAAATTTCGCGAATCAATTCTTGTCTAAATTTTTCTTCCAAGTGCTTTTTTAAATGCTTTTCATTCAACAAATGAAAATTTGTTCTTTCTTTACCATTCAAAACGGTCGTTTTTGAGATAATGGTATCATTTATACGTATTTTTTGCAAGCATTAAGTTTTCCAGCCGCAGTCCCGGGATGAGAAATTTCGTGATTCAAGCGACTCGTTTAGTTGTTCCCCCGACGTTTTTTTAAAAAGACTGTTAGTTTTAATTGTAAATTTGTGTGACTCTTTTCATTTCCAAACGGCAGTTATTGGGAAAATTTTCGTATTCATACGTTTTTCTTGCAAACAAAATTTTTCATCCGCAGTACCGGGATGAGAAATTTTGTGATTGAATTGTGGCGTTTAGTTTTTACCTCAGCGGTTTTTTAAATCTTAAAATTCATTGAATGAATATTTGGTCGCCTCCCTTCCTTTCAAAGCAGTCGCTGTTATAAAAGTTTCGTTAATATACGTACTTTTTAAACATAATGATTTTCCTCCGCAGTCCCGGGGTAAGAAATTTCGTGAATCAATTTTCGTGTAAGTTTTTCTTCCAAGTATTTTTCTAAAAGCTTTTCATTCATCAAATGAAAATTTGTTCTTTCTTTACCATTCAAAACGGTCGTTTTTGAGAAAATGGTATCATTTATACGTATTTCTTGCAAGCATAACGTTTTCCAGCCGCAGTCCCGGGATGAGAAATTTCTTGATTCAAGCGACTCGTTTCGTTGTTCCCCCGAGGGTTTTTTTGAAAGCCTATTAGTTTTAACTGTAAATTTGTGTGACTCTTTTCACTTCCAAACGGCAGTTATTGAGAAAATTTTCGTATTCATACGTATTTCTTGCAAACAAAATTTTCATCCGCAGTACCGGGATGAGAAATTTTGTGATTCAATTGTGGCGTTTAGTTTTTACCTCAGCGGTTTTTTAAAGCTTAAAATTCATTGAATGAATATTTTGTCGCCTCTCTTCCTTTAAGGGCAGTCGCTGATATGAAAGTTTCGTTTATATACTTATTTTTTAAACATAATAATTTTCCTCCGCAGTCCCGGGATGAAAAATTTCGCGAATCAATTCTTGTCTAAATTTTTCTTCCAAGTGCTTTTTTAAAAGCTTTTCATTCATCAAATGAAAATTTGTTCTTTATTTACCATTCAAAACGGTCGTTTTTGAGAAAATGGTATCATTAAACGTATTTTTTGAAAGCATAAAGTTTTCCAGCCGCAGTCCCGGGATGAGAAATTTCGTGATTCAAGCGACTCGTTTCGTTGTTCCCCCGAGGGTTTTTTTGAAAGCCTATTAGTTTTAACTGTAAATTTGTGTGACTCTTTTCACTTCCAAACGGCAGTTATTGAGAAAATTTTCGTATTCATACGTATTTCTTGCAAACAAAATTTTCATCCGCAGTACCGGGATGAGAAATTTTGTGATTCAATTGTGGCGTTTAGTTTTTACCTCAGCGGTTTTTTAAAGCTTAAAATTCATTAAATGAATATTTGGTCGCCTCTCTTCCTTTAAGGGCAGGCGCTGATATGAAAGTTTCGTTTATATACTTATTTTTTAAACATAATAATTTTCCTCCGCAGTCTCGGGATGAAAAATATCGCGAATCAATTTTCGTGTTTTTCTTCCAAGTGCTTTTTTAAAAGCTTTTCATTCATCGAATGAAAATTTGGTCTTTCTTTACCATTCAAAACGCACGTTTTTTAGAAAATGGTATCATTTATACGTATTTTTTGAAAGCATAAAGTTTTCCAGCCGCAGTCCCAGGATGAGAAATATCGTGATTCAAGCGACTCGTTTTGTTGTTCCCCCGAGGGTTTTTTAAAAAGACTGTTAGTTTTAATTGTAAATTTGTGTGACTCTTTTCATTTCCAAACGGCAGTTATCGGGAAAATTTTCGTATTCATACGTTTTTCTTGCAAACAAAATTTTTCATCCGCAGTACCGGGATGAGAAATTTTGTGATTCAATTGTGGCGTTTAGTTTTTACCTCAGCGATTTTTTAAAGCTTAAAATTCATTGAATGAATATTTTGTCGCCTTTCTTCCTTTCAAAGCACTCGCTATTATAAAAGTTTCGTTAATATACGTATTTTTTAAACATAATAATTTTCCTCCGCAGTCCCGGGATGAGTAATTTCGCGAATATATTTTCGTGTAGGTTTTTCTTCCAAGTGCTTTTTAAAAGGCTCTTCATTCATCAAATGAAAATTTGTTCCTTTCTTTACCTTTCAAAACGGTCGTTTTTGAGAAAATGGTATCATTTATACGTATTTCTTGCAAGCATAACGTTTTCAAGCCGCAGTCCCGGGATGAGAAATTTCGTGATTCAAGCGACTCATTTAGTTGTTCCCCCGAGGGTTTTTTTTGGAAGCCTGTTAGTTTTTATTGTAAATTTGTGTTACTCTTTTCATTTCCAAACGGCAGTTATTGGGAAAACTTTCGTATTCAAAAGTATTTCTATCAAACATCAAATTTTTCATCCGCAGTACCGGGATGAGAAATTTTGTGATTGAATTGTGGTGTTTAGTTTTAACCTCAGTGGTTTTTTTGAAGCTTAAAATTCATTTAATGAATATTTGGTCGCCTTTCTTCCTTTCAAAGCACTCGCTATTATAAAAGTTTCGTTAATATATGTATTTTTTAAACATTATAATTTTCCTCCGCAGTCCCGGGATTAAAAATTTCGCGAATCAATTCTTGTCTAAATTTTTCTTCCAAGTGCTTTTTTAAAAGCTTTTAATTCATCAAATGAAAATTTGTTCTTTCTTTACTATTCAAAACGGTCGTTTTTGAGATAATGGTATCATTTATACGTATTTTTTGCAAGCATTAAGTTTTCCAGCCGCAGTCCCGGGATGAGAAATTTCGTGATTCAAGCGACTCATTTAGTTGTTCCCCCGAGGGTTTTTTAAAAAGACTGTTAGTTTTAATTGTAAATTTGTGTGACTCTTTTCATTTCCAAACGGCAGTTATTGGGAAAATTTTCGTATTCATACGTTTTTCTTGCAAACAAAATTTTTCATCCGCAGTACCGGGATGAGAAATTTTGTGATTGAATTGTGGCGTTTAGTTTTTACCTTAACGGTTTTTTAAATCTTAAAATTCATTGAATGAATATTTGGTTGCCTCCCTTCCTTTCAAAGCAGTCGCTGTTATAAAAGTTTCGTTAATATACGTACTTTTTAAACATAATAATTTTCCTTCGAGGTCCCGGGATGAGAAATTTCGTGAATCAATTTTCGTGTAAGTTTTTCTTCCAAGCATTTTTCTAAAAGCTTTTCATTCATCAAATGAAAATTTGTTCTTTCTTTACCATTCAAAACGGTCGTTTTTGAGAAAATGGTATCATTTATACGTATTTCTTGCAAGCATAACGTTTTCCAGCCGCAGTCCCGGGATGAGAAATTTCGTGATTCAAACGACTCGTTTCGTTGTTCCCCCGAGGGTTTTTTTGAAAGCCTATTAGTTTTAACTGTAAATTTGTGTGACTCTTTTCATTTCCAAAGGGCAGTTATTGGGAAAATTTTCGTATTCATACGTTTTTCTATCAAACATCAAATTTTTCATCCGCAGTACCGGGATGAGAAATTTTGTGATTGAATTGTGGCGTTTAGTTTTAACCTCAGCGGTTTTTTGAAGCTTAAAATTCATTTAATGAATATTTGGTCGCCTTTCTTCCTTTCAAAGCACTCGCTATTATAAAAGTTTCGTTAATATACGTATTTTTTAAACATAATAATTTTCCTCCGCAGTCCCGGGATTAAAAATTTCGCGAATCAATTCTTGTCTAAATTTTTCTTCCAAGTGCTTTTTTAAAAGCTTTTCATTCATCAAATGAAAATTTGTTCTTTCTTTACCATTCAAAACGGTCGTTTTTGAGATAATGGTATCATTTATACGTATTTTTTGCAAGCATTAAGTTTTCCAGCCGCAGTCCCGGGATGAGAAATTTCGTGATTCAAGCGACTCGTTTAGTTGTTCCCCCGACGTTTTTTTAAAAAGACTGTTAGTTTTAATTGTAAATTTGTGTGACTCTTTTCATTTCCAAACGGCAGTTATTGGGAAAATTTTCGTATTCATACGTTTTTCTTGCAAACAAAATTTTTCATCCGCAGTACCGGGATGAGAAATTTTGTGATTGAATTGTGGCGTTTAGTTTTTACCTCAGCGGTTTTTTAAATCTTAAAATTCATTGAATGAATATTTGGTCGCCTCCCTTCCTTTCAAAGCAGTCGCTGTTATAAAAGTTTCGTTAATATACGTACTTTTTAAACATAATGATTTTCCTCCGCAGTCCCGGGGTGAGAAATTTCGTGAATCAATTTTCGTGTAAGTTTTTCTTCCAAGTATTTTTCTAAAAGCTTTTCATTCATCAAATGAAAATTTGTTCTTTCTTTACCATTCAAAACGGTCGTTTTTGAGAAAATGGTATCATTTATACGTATTTCTTGCAAGCATAACGTTTTCCAGCCGCAGTCCCGGGATGAGAAATTTCTTGATTCAAGCGACTCGTTTCGTTGTTCCCCCGAGGGTTTTTTTGAAAGCCTATTAGTTTTAACTGTAAATTTGTGTGACTCTTTTCACTTCCAAACGGCAGTTATTGAGAAAATTTTCGTATTCATACGTATTTCTTGCAAACAAAATTTTCATCCGCAGTACCGGGATGAGAAATTTTGTGATTCAATTGTTGCGTTTAGTTTTTACCTCAGCTGTTTTTTAAAGCTTAAAATTCATTGAATGAATATTTTGTCGCCTCTCTTCCTTTAAGGGCAGTCGCTGATATGAAAGTTTCGTTTATATACTTATTTTTTAAACATAATAATTTTCCTCCGCAGTCCCGGGATGAAAAATTTCGCGAATCAATTCTTGTCTAAATTTTTCTTCCAAGTGCTTTTTAAAAAGCTTTTCATTCATCAAATGAAAATTTGTTCTTTATTTACCATTCAAAACGGTCGTTTTTGAGAAAATGGTATCATTAAACGTATTTTTTGAAAGCATAAAGTTTTCCAGCCGAAGTCCCGGGATGAGAAATTTCGTGATTCAAGCGACTCGTTTTGTTGTTCCCCCGAGGGTTTTTTAAAAAGACTTAGTTTTAATTGTAAATTTGTGTTACTCTTTTCATTTCCAAACGGCAGTTATTGGGAAAACTTTCGTATTCAAAAGTATTTTTATCAAACATAAAATTTTTCATCCGCAGTACCGGGATGAGAAATTTTGTGATTGAATTGTGGCGTTTAGTTTTAACCTCAGCGGTTTTTTTGAAGCTTAAAATTCATTGAATGAATATTTGGTCGCCTTTCTTCCCTTCAAAGCACTCGCAATTATTAAAGTTTCGTTAATATACGTATTTTTTAAACATAAAAATTTTCCTCCGCAGTCCCGGGATGAGTAATTTCGCGAATCAATTTTCGGGCAAGTTTTTCTTCCAAGTGCTTTTTTAAAGGCTCTTCATTCATCAAATGAAAATTTGTTCCTTTCCTTACCTTTCAAAACGGTCGTTTTTGAGAAAATGGTATCATTTATACGTATTTCTTGCAAGCATAACGTTTTCCAGCCGCAGTCCCGGGATGAGAAATTTCGTGATTCAAGCGACTCGTTTAGTTGTTCCCCCGAGGGTTTTTTTGGAAGCCTGTTAGTTTTAATTGTAAATTTGTTTGACTCTTTTCATTTCCAAACGGCAGTTATTCAGAAAATTTTCGTATTCAAACTTATTTCTTGCAAACAAAATTTTTCATCCGCAGTATCGGGATGAGAAATTTTGTGATTCAATTGTGGCGTTTAGTTTTACCTCAGCGGTTTTTTAAAGCTTAAAATTCATTGAATGATTATTTTGTGGCCTCTCTTCCTTTAAAGGCAGTCGCTGTTAAAAAGATTCGTTAATATACTTATTTTTTAAACATAATAATTTTCCTCCGCAGTCCCGGGATGAGAAATTTCGTGATTCAAGCGACTCGTTTCGTTGTTCCCCCGAGGGTTTTTTTGAAAGCCTATTAGTTTTAACTGTAAATTTGTGTGACTCTTTTCACTTCCAAACGGCAGTTATTGAGAAAATTTTCGTATTCATACGTATTTCTTGCAAACAAAATTTTCATCCGCAGTACCGGGATGAGAAATTTTGTGATTCAATTGTGGCGTTTAGTTTTTACCTCAGCGGTTTTTTAAAGCTTAAAATTCATTAAATGAATATTTGGTCGCCTCTCTTCCTTTAAGGGCAGTCGATGATATGAAAGTTTCGTTTATATACTTATTTTTTAAACATAATAATTTTCCTCCGCAGTCCCGGGATGAGTAATTTCGCGAATATATTTTCGTGTAGGTTTTTCTTCCAAGTGCTTTTTTAAAGGCTCTTCATTCATCGAATGAAAATTTGTTCCTTTCCTTACCTTTCAAAACGGTCGTTTTTGAGAAAATGGTATCATTTATACGTCTTTCTTGCAAGCATAACGTTTTCAAGCCGCAGTCCCGGGATGAGAAATTTCGTGATTCAAGCGACTCATTTAGTTGTTCCCCCGAGCTTTTTTTTGGAAGCCTGTTAGTTTTTATTGTAAATTTGTGTTACTCTTTTCATTTCCAAACGGCAGTTATTGGGAAAACTTTCGTATTCAAAAGTATTTCTATCAAACATCAAATTTTTCATCCGCAGTACCGGGATGAGAAATTTTGTGATTGAATTGTGGTGTTTAGTTTTAACCTCAGCGGTTTTTTTGAAGCTTAAAATTCATTTAATGAATATTTGGTCGCCTTTCTTCCTTTCAAAGCACTCGCTATTATAAAAGTTTCGTTAATATATGTATTTTTTAAACATTATAATTTTCCTCCGCAGTCCCGGGATTAAAAATTTCGCGAATCAATTCTTGTCTAAATTTTTCTTCCAAGTGCTTTTTTAAAAGCTTTTAATTCATCAAATGAAAATTTGTTCTTTCTTTACTATTCAAAACGGTCGTTTTTGAGATAATGGTATCATTTATACGTATTTTTTGCAAGCATTAAGTTTTCCAGCCGCAGTCCCGGGATGAGAAATTTCGTGATTCAAGCGACTCATTTAGTTGTTCCCCCGAGGGTTTTTTAAAAAGACTGTTAGTTTTAATTGTAAATTTGTGTGACTCTTTTCATTTCCAAACGGCAGTTATTGGGAAAATTTTCGTATTCATACGTTTTTCTTGCAAACAAAATTTTTCATCCGCAGTACCGGGATGAGAAATTTTGTGATTGAATTGTGGCGTTTAGTTTTTACCTTAGCGGTTTTTTAAATCTTAAAATTCATTGAATGAATATTTGGTTGCCTCCCTTCCTTTCAAAGCAGTCGCTGTTATAAAAGTTTCGTTAATATACGTACTTTTTAAACATAATAATTTTCCTTCGAGGTCCCGGGATGAGAAATTTCGTGAATCAATTTTCGTGTAAGTTTTTCTTCCAAGCATTTTTCTAAAAGCTTTTCATTCATCAAATGAAAATTTGTTCTTTCTTTACCATTCAAAACGGTCGTTTTTGAGAAAATGGTATCATTTATACGTATTTCTTGCAAGCATAACGTTTTCCAGCCGCAGTCCCGGGATGAGAAATTTCGTGATTCAAACGACTCGTTTCGTTGTTCCCCCGAGGGTTTTTTTGAAAGCCTATTAGTTTTAACTGTAAATTTGTGTGACTCTTTTCATTTCCAAACGGCAGTTATTGGGAAAATTTTCGTATTCATACGTTTTTCTATCAAACATCAAATTTTTCATCCGCAGTACCGGGATGAGAAATTTTGTGATTGAATTGTGGCGTTTAGTTTTAACCTCAGCGGTTTTTTGAAGCTTAAAATTCATTTAATGAATATTTGGTCGCCTTTCTTCCTTTCAAAGCACTCGCTATTATAAAAGTTTCGTTAATATACGTATTTTTTAAACATAATAATTTTCCTCCGCAGTCCCGGGATTAAAAATTTCGCGAATCAATTCTTGTCTAAATTTTTCTTCCAAGTGCTTTTTTAAAAGCTTTTCATTCATCAAATGAAAATTTGTTCTTTCTTTACCATTCAAAACGGTCGTTTTTGAGATAATGGTATCATTTATACGTATTTTTTGCAAGCATTAAGTTTTCCAGTCGCAGTCCCGGGATGAGAAATTTCGTGATTCAAGCGACTCGTTTAGTTGTTCCCCCGACTTTTTTTTAGAAAGACTGTTAGTTTTAATTGTAAATTTGTGTGACTCTTTTCATTTCCAAACGGCAGTTATTGGGAAAATTTTCGTATTCATACGTTTTTCTTGCAAACAAAATTTTTCATCCGCAGTACCGGGATGAGAAATTTTGTGATTGAATTGTGGCGTTTAGTTTTTACCTCAGCGGTTTTTTAAATCTTAAAATTCATTGAATGAATATTTGGTCGCCTCCCTTCCTTTCAAAGCAGTCGCTGTTATAAAAGTTTCGTTAATATACGTACTTTTTAAACATAATGATTTTCCTCCGCAGTCCCGGGGTGAGAAATTTCGTGAATCAATTTTCGTGTAAGTTTTTCTTCCAAGTATTTTTCTAAAAGCTTTTCATTCATCAAATGAAAATTTGTTCTTTCTTTACCATTCAAAACGGTCGTTTTTGAGAAAATGGTATCATTTATACGTATTTCTTGCAAGCATAACGTTTTCCAGCCGCAGTCCCGGGATGAGAAATTTCTTGATTCAAGCGACTCGTTTCGTTGTTCCCCCGAGGGTTTTTTTGAAAGCCTATTAGTTTTAACTGTAAATTTGTGTGACTCTTTTCACTTCCAAACGGCAGTTATTGAGAAAATTTTCGTATTCATACGTATTTCTTGCAAACAAAATTTTCATCCGCAGTACCGGGATGAGAAATTTTGTGATTCAATTGTGGCGTTTAGTTTTTACCTCAGCGGTTTTTTAAAGCTTAAAATTCATTGAATGAATATTTTGTCGCCTCTCTTCCTTTAAGGGCATTCGCTGATATGAAAGTTTTGTTTATATACTTATTTTTTAAACATAATAATTTTCCTCCGCAGTCCCGGGATGAAAAATTTCGCGAATCAATTCTTGTCTAAATTTTTCTTCCAAGTGCTTTTTTAAAAGCTTTTTATTCATCAAATGAAAATTTGTTCTTTATTTACCATTCAAAACGGTCGTTTTTGAGAAAATGGTATCATTAAACGTATTTTTTGAAAGCATAAAGTTTTCCAGCCGAAGTCCCGGGATGAGAAATTTCGTGATTCAAGCGACTCGTTTTGTTGCTCCCCCGAGGGTTTTTTTAAAAAGACTTAGTTTTAATTGTAAATTTGTGTTACTCTTTTCATTTCCAAACGGCAGTTATTGGGAAAACTTTCGGATTCAAAAGTATTTTTATCAAACATAAAATATTTCATCCGCAGTACCGGGATGAGAAATTTTGTGATTGAATTGTGGCGTTTAGTTTTAACCTCAGCGGTTTTTTTGAAGCTTAAAATTCATTGAATGAATATTTGGTCGCCTTTCTTCCTTTCAAAGCACTCGCAATTATTAAAGTTTCGTTAATATACGTATTTTTTAAACATAAAAATTTTCCTCCGCAGTCCCGGGATGAGTAATTTCGCGAATCAATTTTCGGGCAAGTTTTTCTTCCAAGTGCTTTTTTAAAGGCTCTTCATTCATCAAATGAAAATTTGTTCCTTTCTTTACCTTTCAAAACGGTCGTTTTTGAGAAAATGGTATCATTTATACGTATTTCTTGCAAGCATAACTTTTCCAGCCGCAGTCCCGGGATGAGAAATTTCGTGATTCAAGCGACTCGTTTAGTTGTTCCCCCGAGGGTTTTTTTGGAAGCCTGTTAGTTTTAATTGTAAATTTGTTTGACTCTTTTCATTTCCAAACGGCAGTTATTCAGAAAATTTTCGTATTCAAACTTATTTCTTGCAAACAAAATTTTTCATCCGCAGTATCGGGATGAGAAATTTTGTGATTCAATTGTGGCGTTTAGTTTTACCTCAGCGGTTTTTTAAAGCTTAAAATTCATTGAATGATTATTTTGTGGCCTCTCTTCCTTTAAAGGCAGTCGCTGTTAAAAAAGTTTCGTTAATATACTTATTTTTTAAACATAATAATTTTCCTCCGCAGTCCCGGGATGAAAAATTTCGCGAATCAATTCTTGTCTAAATTTTTCTTCGAAGTGCTTTTTTAAAAGCTTTTCATTCATCAAATGAAAATTTGTTCTTTCTATACCATTCAAAACGGTCGTTTTTGAGAAAATGGTATCATTTATACGTATTTTTTGCAAGCATAAAGTTTTCCAGCCGCAGTCCCGGGATGAGAAATTTCGTGATTCAAGCGACTCTTTTAGTTGTTCCCCCGAGGGTTTTTTATAAAGACTGTTAGTTTTAATTGTAAATTTGTGTTAATCTTTTCATTTCCAAACGGCAGTTATTGGGAAAACTTTCGTATTCAAAGGTATTTCTTGCAAACATAAAATTTTTCATCCGCAGTACCGGGATGAGAAATTTTGTGATTGAATTGTGGCGTTTAGTTTTTACCTCAGCGGTTTTTTAAATCTTAAAATTCATTGAATGAATATTTGGTTGCCTCCCTTCCTTTCAAAGCAGTCGCTGTTATAAAAGTTTCGTTAATATACGTACTTTTTAAACATTATAATTTTCCTCCGCAGTCCCGGGATGAGAAATTTCGTGAATCAATTTTCGTGTAAGTTTTTCTTCCAAGTATTTTCCTAAAAGCTTTTCATTCATCAAATGAAAATTTGTTCTTTCTTTACCATTCAAAACGGTCGTTTTTGAGAAAATGGTATCATTTATACGTATTTCTTGCAAGCATAACGTTTTCCAGCCGCAGTCCCGGGATGAGAAATTTCGTGATTCAAGCGACTCGTTTTGTTGTTCCCCCGAGGGTTTTTTTGAAAGCCTATTAGTTTTAACTGTAAATTTGTGTGACTCTTTTCACTTCCAAACGGCAGTTATTGAGAAAATTTTCGTATTCATACGTATTTCTTGCAAACAAAATTTTCATCCGCAGTACCGGGATGAGAAATTTTGTGATTCAATTGTGGCGTTTAGTTTTTACCTCAGCGGTTTTTTAAAGCTTAAAATTCATTAAATGAATATTTGGTCGCCTCTCTTCCTTTAAGGGCAGTCGCTGATATGATAGTTTCGTTTATATACTTATTTTTTAAACATAATAATTTTCCTCCGCAGTCTCGGGATGAAAAATATCGCGAATCAATTTTCGTGTTTTTCTTCCAAGTGCTTTTTTAAAAGCTTTTCATTCATCGAATGAAAATTTGGTCTTTCTTTAACATTCAAAACGCACGTTTTTGAGAAAATGGTATCATTTATACGTATTTTTTGAAAGCATAAAGTTTTCCAGCCGCAGTCCCAGGATGAGAAATATCGTGATTCAAGCGACTCGTTTTGTTGTTCCCCCGAGGGTTTTTTAAAAAGACTGTTAGTTTTAATTGTAAATTTGTGTGACTCTTTTCATTTCCAAACGGCAGTTATTGGGAAAATTTTCGTATTCATACGTTTTTCTTGCAAACAAAATTTTTCATCCGCAGTACCGGGATGAGAAATTTTGTGATTCAATTGTGGCGTTTAGTTTTTACCTCAGCGATTTTTTAAAGCTTAAAATTCATTGAATGAATATTTTGTCGCCTTTCTTCCTTTCAAAGCACTCGCTATTATAAAAGTTTCGTTAATATACGTATTTTTTAAACATAATAATTTTCCTCCGCAGTCCCGGGATGAGTAATTTCGCGAATATATTTTCGTGTAGGTTTTTCTTCCGAGTGCTTTTTAAAAGGCTCTTCATTCATCAAATGAAAATTTGTTCCTTTCTTTACCTTTCAAAACGGTCGTTTTTGAGAAAATGGTATCATTTATACGTATTTCTTGCAAGCATAACGTTTTCAAGCCGCAGTCCCGGGATGAGAAATTTCGTGATTCAAGCGACTCATTTAGTTGTTCCCCCGAGGGTTTTTTTTGGAAGCCTGTTAGTTTTTATTGTAAATTTGTGTTACTCTTTTCATTTCCAAACGGCAGTTATTGGGAAAACTTTCGTATTCAAAAGTATTTCTATCAAACATCAAATTTTTCATCCGCAGTACCGGGATGAGAAATTTTGTGATTGAATTGTGGCGTTTAGTTTTAACCTCAGCGGTTTTTTGAAGCTTAAAATTCATTGAATGAATATTTGGTCGCCTTTCTTCCTTTCAAAGCACGCGCTATTATAAAAGTTTCGTTAATATACGTATTTTTTAAACATAATAATTTTCCTCCGCAGTCCCGGGATTAAAAATTTCGCGAATCAATTCTTGTCTAAATTTTTCTTCCAAGTGCTTTTTTAAAAGCTTTTAATTCATCAAATGAAAATTTGTTCTTTTTTTACTATTCAAAACGGTCGTTTTTGAGATAATGGTATCATTTATACGTATTTTTTGCAAGCATTAAGTTTTCCAGCCGCAGTCCCGGGATGAGAAATTTCGTGATTCAAGCGACTCGTTTAGTTGTTCCCCCGAGGGTTTTTTAAAAAGACTGTTAGTTTTAATTGTAAATTTGTGTGACTCTTTTCATTTCCAAACGGCAGTTATTGGGAAAATTTTCGTATTCATACGTTTTTCTTGCAAACAAAATTTTTCATCCGCAGTACCGGGATGAGAAATTTTGTGATTGAATTGTGGCGTTTAGTTTTTACCTTAGCGGTTTTTTAAATCTTAAAATTCATTGAATGAATATTTGGTTGCCTCCCTTCCTTTCAAAGCAGTCGCTGTTATAAAAGTTTCGTTAATATACGTACTTTTTAAACATAATAATTTTCCTCCGAGGTCCCGGGATGAGAAATTTCGTGAATCAATTTTCGTGTAAGTTTTTCTTCCAAGCATTTTTCTAAAAGCTTTTCATTCATCAAATGAAAATTTGTTCTTTCTTTACCATTCAAAACGGTCGTTTTTGAGAAAATGGTATCATTTATACGTATTTCTTGCAAGCATAACGTTTTCCAGCCGCAGTCCCGGGATGAGAAATTTCGTGATTCAAACGACTCGTTTCGTTGTTCCCCCGAGGGTTTTTTTGAAAGCCTATTAGTTTTAACTGTAAATTTGTGTGACTCTTTTCATTTCCAAACGGCAGTTATTGGGAAAATTTTCGTATTCATACGTTTTTCTATCAAACATCAAATTTTTCATCCGCAGTACCGGGATGAGAAATTTTGTGATTGAATTGTGGCGTTTAGTTTTAACCTCAGCGGTTTTTTAAATCTTAAAATTCATTGAATGAATATTTGGTCGCCTCCCTTCCTTTCAAAGCAGTCGCTGTTATAAAAGTTTCGTTAATATACGTACTTTTTAAACATAATGATTTTCCTCCGCAGTCCCGGGGTGAGAAATTTCGTGAATCAATTTTCGTGTAAGTTTTTCTTCCAAGTATTTTTCTAAAAGCTTTTCATTCATCAAATGAAAATTTGTTCTTTCTTTACCATTCAAAACGGTCGCTTTTGAGAAAATGGTATCATTTATACGTATTTCTTGCAAGCATAACGTTTTCCAGCCGCAGTCCCGGGATGAGAAATTTCGTGATTCAAGCGACTCGTTTAGTTGTTCCCCCGAGGGTTTTTTTGGAAGCCTGTTAGTTTTAATTGTAAATTTGTTTGACTCTTTTCATTTCCAAACGGCAGTTATTCAGAAAATTTTCGTATTCAAACTTATTTCTTGCAAACAAAATTTTTCATCCGCAGTATCGGGATGAGAAATTTTGTGATTCAATTGTGGCGTTTAGTTTTACCTCAACGGTTTTTTAAAGCTTAAAATTCATTGAATGATTATTTTGTGGCCTCTCTTCCTTTAAAGGCAGTCGCTGTTAAAAAAGTTTCGTTAATATACTTATTTTTTAAACATAATAATTTTCCTCCGCAGTCCCGGGATGAAAAATTTCGCGAATCAATTCTTGTCTAAATTTTTCTTCGAAGTGCTTTTTTAAAAGCTTTTCATTCATCAAATGAAAATTTGTTCTTTCTATACCATTCAAAACGGTCGTTTTTGAGAAAATGGTATCATTTATACGTATTTTTTGCAAGCATAAAGTTTTCCAGCCGCAGTCCCGGGATGAGAAATTTCGTGATTCAAGCGACTCGTTTAGTTGTTCCCCCGAGGGTTTTTTTATAAAGACTGTTAGTTTTAATTGTAAATTTGTGTTAATCTTTTCATTTCCAAACGGCAGTTATTGGGAAAACTTTCGTATTCAAAGGTATTTCTTGCAAACATAAAATTTTTCATCCGCAGTACCGGGATGAGAAATTTTGTGATTGAATTGTGGCGTTTAGTTTTTACCTCAGCGGTTTTTTAAATCTTAAAATTCATTGAATGAATATTTGGTTGCCTCCCTTCCTTTCAAAGCAGTCGCTGTTATAAAAGTTTCGTTAATATACGTACTTTTTAAACATTATAATTTTCCTCCGCAGTCCCGGGATGAGAAATTTCGTGAATCAATTTTCGTGTAAGTTTTTCTTCCAAGTATTTTCCTAAAAGCTTTTCATTCATCAAATGAAAATTTGTTCTTTCTTTACCATTCAAAACGGTCGTTTTTGAGAAAATGGTATCATTTATACGTATTTCTTGCAAGCATAACGTTTTCCAGCCGCAGTCCCGGGATGAGAAATTTCGTGATTCAAGCGACTCGTTTTGTTGTTCCCCCGAGGGTTTTTTTGAAAGCCTATTAGTTTTAACTGTAAATTTGTGTGACTCTTTTCACTTCCAAACGGCAGTTATTGAGAAAATTTTCGTATTCATACGTATTTCTTGCAAACAAAATTTTCATCCGCAGTACCGGGATGAGAAATTTTGTGATTCAATTGTGGCGTTTAGTTTTTACCTCAGCGGTTTTTTAAAGCTTAAAATTCATTAAATGAATATTTGGTCGCCTCTCTTCCTTTAAGGGCAGTCGCTGATATGATAGTTTCGTTTATATACTTATTTTTTAAACATAATTAATTTTCCTCCGCAGTCTCGGGATGAAAAATATCGCGAATCAATTTTCGTGTTTTTCTTCCAAGTGCTTTTTTAAAAGCTTTTCATTCATCGAATGAAAATTTGGTCTTTCTTTAACATTCAAAACGCACGTTTTTGAGAAAATGGTATCATTTATACGTATTTTTTGAAAGCATAAAGTTTTCCAGCCGCAGTCCCAGGATGAGAAATATCGTGATTCAAGCGACTCGTTTTGTTGTTCCCCCGAGGGTTTTTTAAAAAGACTGTTAGTTTTAATTGTAAATTTGTGTGACTCTTTTCATTTCCAAACGGCAGTTATTGGGAAAATTTTCGTATTCATACGTTTTTCTTGCAAACAAAATTTTTCATCCGCAGTACCGGGATGAGAAATTTTGTGATTCAATTGTGGCGTTTAGTTTTTACCTCAGCGATTTTTTAAAGCTTAAAATTCATTGAATGAATATTTTGTCGCCTTTCTTCCTTTCAAAGCACTCGCTATTATAAAAGTTTCGTTAATATACGTATTTTTTAAACATAATAATTTTCCTCCGCAGTCCCGGGATGAGTAATTTCGCGAATATATTTTCGTGTAGGTTTTTCTTCCGAGTGCTTTTTAAAAGGCTCTTCATTCATCAAATGAAAATTTGTTCCTTTCTTTACCTTTCAAAACGGTCGTTTTTGAGAAAATGGTATCATTTATACGTATTTCTTGCAAGCATAACGTTTTCAAGCCGCAGTCCCGGGATGAGAAATTTCGTGATTCAAGCGACTCATTTAGTTGTTCCCCCGAGGGTTTTTTTTGGAAGCCTGTTAGTTTTTATTGTAAATTTGTGTTACTCTTTTCATTTCCAAACGGCAGTTATTGGGAAAACTTTCGTATTCAAAAGTATTTCTATCAAACATCAAATTTTTCATCCGCAGTACCGGGATGAGAAATTTTGTGATTGAATTGTGGCGTTTAGTTTTAACCTCAGCGGTTTTTTGAAGCTTAAAATTCATTGAATGAATATTTGGTCGCCTTTCTTCCTTTCAAAGCACTCGCTATTATAAAATTTCGTTAATATACGTATTTTTTAAACATAATAATTTTCCTCCGCAGTCCCGGGATTAAAAATTTCGCGAATCAATTCTTGTCTAAATTTTTCTTCCAAGTGCTTTTTTAAAAGCTTTTAATTCATCAAATGAAAATTTGTTCTTTTTTTACTATTCAAAACGGTCGTTTTTGAGATAATGGTATCATTTATACGTATTTTTTGCAAGCATTAAGTTTTCCAGCCGCAGTCCCGGGATGAGAAATTTCGTGATTCAAGCGACTCGTTTAGTTGTTCCCCCGAGGGTTTTTTTAAAAAGACTGTTAGTTTTAATTGTAAATTTGTGTGACTCTTTTCATTTCCAAACGGCAGTTATTGGGAAAATTTTCGTATTCATACGTTTTTCTTGCAAACAAAATTTTTCATCCGCAGTACCGGGATGAGAAATTTTGTGATTGAATTGTGGCGTTTAGTTTTACCTTAGCGGTTTTTTAAATCTTAAAATTCATTGAATGAATATTTGGTTGCCTCCCTTCCTTTCAAAGCAGTCGCTGTTATAAAAGTTTCGTTAATATACGTACTTTTTAAACATAATAATTTTCCTCCGAGGTCCCGGGATGAGAAATTTCGTGAATCAATTTTCGTGTAAGTTTTTCTTCCAAGCATTTTTCTAAAAGCTTTTCATTCATCAAATGAAAATTTGTTCTTTCTTTACCATTCAAAACGGTCGTTTTTGAGAAAATGGTATCATTTATACGTATTTCTTGCAAGCATAACGTTTTCCAGCCGCAGTCCCGGGGATGAGAAATTTCGTGATTCAAACGACTCGTTTCGTTGTTCCCCCGAGGGTTTTTTTGAAAGCCTATTAGTTTTAACTGTAAATTTGTGTGACTCTTTTCATTTCCAAACGGCAGTTATTGGGAAAATTTTCGTATTCATACGTTTTTCTATCAAACATCAAATTTTTCATCCGCAGTACCGGGATGAGAAATTTTGTGATTGAATTGTGGCGTTTAGTTTTAACCTCAGCGGTTTTTTAAATCTTAAAATTCATTGAATGAATATTTGGTCGCCTCCCTTCCTTTCAAAGCAGTCGCTGTTATAAAAGTTTCGTTAATATACGTACTTTTTAAACATAATGATTTTCCTCCGCAGTCCCGGGGTGAGAAATTTCGTGAATCAATTTTCGTGTAAGTTTTTCTTCCAAGTATTTTTCTAAAAGCTTTTCATTCATCAAATGAAAATTTGTTCTTTCTTTACCATTCAAAACGGTCGTTTTTGAGAAAATGGTATCATTTATACGTATTTCTTGCAAGCATAACGTTTTCCAGCCGCAGTCCCGGGATGAGAAATTTCTTGATTCAAGCGACTCGTTTCGTTGTTCCCCCGAGGGTTTTTTTGAAAGCCTATTAGTTTTAACTGTAAATTTGTGTGACTCTTTTCACTTCCAAACGGCAGTTATTGAGAAAATTTTCGTATTCATACGTATTTCTTGCAAACAAAATTTTCATCCGCAGTACCGGGATGAGAAATTTTGTGATTCAATTGTGGCGTTTAGTTTTTACCTCAGCGGTTTTTTTAAAGCTTAAAATTCATTGAATGAATATTTTGTCGCCTCTCTTCCTTTAAGGGCAGTCGCTGATATGAAAGTTTCGTTTTATATACTTATTTTTTAAACATAATTATTTTCCTCCGCAGTCCCGGGATGAAAAATTTCGCGAATCAATTCTTGTCTAAATTTTTCTTCCAAGTGCTTTTTTAAAAGCTTTTCATTCATCAAATGAAAATTTGTTCTTTATTTACCATTCAAAACGGTCGTTTTTGAGAAAATGGTATCATTAAACGTATTTTTTGAAAGCATAAAGTTTTCCAGCCGAAGTCCCGGGATGAGAAATTTCGTGATTCAAGCGACTCGTTTTGTTGTTCCCCCGAGGGTTTTTTAAAAAGACTTAGTTTTAATTGTAAATTTGTGTTACTCTTTTCATTTCCAAACGGCAGTTATTGGGAAAACTTTCGTATTCAAAAGTATTTTTATCAAACATAAAATTTTTCATCCGCAGTACCGGGATGAGAAATTTTGTGATTGAATTGTGGCGTTTAGTTTTTACCTCAGCGGTTTTTTAAATCTTAAAATTCATTGAATGAATATTTGGTTGCCTCCCTTCCTTTCAAAGCAGTCGCTGTTATAAAAGTTTCGTTAATATACGTACTTTTTAAACATTATAATTTTCCTCCGCAGTCCCGGGATGAGAAATTTCGTGAATCAATTTTCGTGTAAGTTTTTCTTCCAAGTATTTTCCTAAAAGCTTTTCATTCATCAAATGAAAATTTGTTCTTTCTTTACCATTCAAAACGGTCGTTTTTTGAGAAAATGGTATCATTTATACGTATTTCTTGCAAGCATAACGTTTTCCAGCCGCAGTCCCGGGATGAGAAATTTCGTGATTCAAGCGACTCGTTTTGTTGTTCCCCCGAGGGTTTTTTTGAAAGCCTATTAGTTTTAACTGTAAATTTGTGTGACTCTTTTCACTTCCAAACGGCAGTTATTGAGAAAATTTTCGTATTCATACGTATTTCTTGCAAACAAAATTTTCATCCGCAGTACCGGGATGAGAAATTTTGTGATTCAATTGTGGCGTTTAGTTTTTACCTCAGCGGTTTTTTAAAGCTTAAAATTCATTAAATGAATATTTGGTCGCCTCTCTTCCTTTAAGGGCAGTCGCTGATATGATAGTTTCGTTTATATACTTATTTTTTAAACATAATAATTTTCCTCCGCAGTCTCGGGATGAAAAATATCGCGAATCAATTTTCGTGTTTTTCTTCCAAGTGCTTTTTTAAAAGCTTTTCATTCATCGAATGAAAATTTGGTCTTTCTTTAACATTCAAAACGCACGTTTTTGAGAAAATGGTATCATTTATACGTATTTTTTGAAAGCATAAAGTTTTCCAGCCGCAGTCCCAGGATGAGAAATATCGTGATTCAAGCGACTCGTTTTGTTGTTCCCCCGAGGGTTTTTTAAAAAGACTGTTAGTTTTAATTGTAAATTTGTGTGACTCTTTTCATTTCCAAACGGCAGTTATTGGGAAAATTTTCGTATTCATACGTTTTTCTTGCAAACAAAATTTTTCATCCGCAGTACCGGGATGAGAAATTTTGTGATTCAATTGTGGCGTTTAGTTTTTACCTCAGCGATTTTTTAAAGCTTAAAATTCATTGAATGAATATTTTGTCGCCTTTCTTCCTTTCAAAGCACTCGCTATTATAAAAGTTTCGTTAATATACGTATTTTTTAAACATAATAATTTTCCTCCGCAGTCCCGGGATGAGTAATTTCGCGAATATATTTTCGTGTAGGTTTTTCTTCCGAGTGCTTTTTAAAAGGCTCTTCATTCATCAAATGAAAATTTGTTCCTTTCTTTACCTTTCAAAACGGTCGTTTTTGAGAAAATGGTATCATTTATACGTATTTCTTGCAAGCATAACGTTTTCAAGCCGCAGTCCCGGGATGAGAAATTTCGTGATTCAAGCGACTCATTTAGTTGTTCCCCCGAGGGTTTTTTTTGGAAGCCTGTTAGTTTTTATTGTAAATTTGTGTTACTCTTTTCATTTCCAAACGGCAGTTATTGGGAAAACTTTCGTATTCAAAAGTATTTCTATCAAACATCAAATTTTTCATCCGCAGTACCGGGATGAGAAATTTTGTGATTGAATTGTGGCGTTTAGTTTTAACCTCAGCGGTTTTTTGAAGCTTAAAATTCATTGAATGAATATTTGGTCGCCTTTCTTCCTTTCAAAGCACTCGCTATTATAAAAGTTTCGTTAATATACGTATTTTTTAAACATAATAATTTTCCTCCGCAGTCCCGGGATTAAAAATTTCGCGAATCAATTCTTGTCTAAATTTTTCTTCCAAGTGCTTTTTTAAAAGCTTTTAATTCATCAAATGAAAATTTGTTCTTTTTTTACTATTCAAAACGGTCGTTTTTGAGATAATGGTATCATTTATACGTATTTTTTGCAAGCATTAAGTTTTCCAGCCGCAGTCCCGGGATGAGAAATTTCGTGATTCAAGCGACTCGTTTAGTTGTTCCCCCGAGGGTTTTTTAAAAAGACTGTTAGTTTTAATTGTAAATTTGTGTGACTCTTTTCATTTCCAAACGGCAGTTATTGGGAAAATTTTCGTATTCATACGTTTTTCTTGCAAACAAAATTTTTCATCCGCAGTACCGGGATGAGAAATTTTGTGATTGAATTGTGGCGTTTAGTTTTACCTTAGCGGTTTTTTAAATCTTAAAATTCATTGAATGAATATTTGGTTGCCTCCCTTCCTTTCAAAGCAGTCGCTGTTATAAAAGTTTCGTTAATATACGTACTTTTTAAACATAATAATTTTCCTCCGAGGTCCCGGGATGAGAAATTTCGTGAATCAATTTTCGTGTAAGTTTTTCTTCCAAGCATTTTTCTAAAAGCTTTTCATTCATCAAATGAAAATTTGTTCTTTCTTTACCATTCAAAACGGTCGTTTTTGAGAAAATGGTATCATTTATACGTATTTCTTGCAAGCATAACGTTTTCCAGCCGCAGTCCCGGGATGAGAAATTTCGTGATTCAAACGACTCGTTTCGTTGTTCCCCCGAGGGTTTTTTTGAAAGCCTATTAGTTTTAACTGTAAATTTGTGTGACTCTTTTCATTTCCAAACGGCAGTTATTGGGAAAATTTTCGTATTCATACGTTTTTCTATCAAACATCAAATTTTTCATCCGCAGTACCGGGATGAGAAATTTTGTGATTGAATTGTGGCGTTTAGTTTTAACCTCAGCGGTTTTTTAAATCTTAAAATTCATTGAATGAATATTTGGTCGCCTCCCTTCCTTTCAAAGCAGTCGCTGTTATAAAAGTTTCGTTAATATACGTACTTTTTAAACATAATGATTTTCCTCCGCAGTCCCGGGGTGAGAAATTTCGTGAATCAATTTTCGTGTAAGTTTTTCTTCCAAGTATTTTTCTAAAAGCTTTTCATTCATCAAATGAAAATTTGTTCTTTCTTTACCATTCAAAACGGTCGTTTTTGAGAAAATGGTATCATTTATACGTATTTCTTGCAAGCATAACGTTTTCCAGCCGCAGTCCCGGGATGAGAAATTTCTTGATTCAAGCGACTCGTTTCGTTGTTCCCCCGAGGGTTTTTTTGAAAGCCTATTAGTTTTAACTGTAAATTTGTGTGACTCTTTTCACTTCCAAACGGCAGTTATTGAGAAAATTTTCGTATTCATACGTATTTCTTGCAAACAAAATTTTCATCCGCAGTACCGGGATGAGAAATTTTGTGATTCAATTGTGGCGTTTAGTTTTTACCTCAGCGGTTTTTTAAAGCTTAAAATTCATTGAATGAATATTTTGTCGCCTCTCTTCCTTTAAGGGCAGTCGCTGATATGAAAGTTTCGTTTATATACTTATTTTTTAAACATAATTATTTTCCTCCGCAGTCCCGGGATGAAAAATTTCGCGAATCAATTCTTGTCTAAATTTTTCTTCCAAGTGCTTTTTTAAAAGCTTTTCATTCATCAAATGAAAATTTGTTCTTTATTTACCATTCAAAACGGTCGTTTTTGAGAAAATGGTATCATTAAACGTATTTTTTGAAAGCATAAAGTTTTCCAGCCGAAGTCCCGGGATGAGAAATTTCGTGATTCAAGCGACTCGTTTTGTTGTTCCCCCGAGGGTTTTTTAAAAAGACTTAGTTTTAATTGTAAATTTGTGTTACTCTTTTCATTTCCAAACGGCAGTTATTGGGAAAACTTTCGTATTCAAAAGTATTTTTATCAAACATAAAATTTTTCATCCGCAGTACCGGGATGAGAAATTTTGTGATTGAATTGTGGCGTTTAGTTTTAACCTCAGCGGTTTTTTTGAAGCTTAAAATTCATTGAATGAATATTTGGTCGCCTTTCTTCCTTTCAGAGCACTCGCAATTATTAAAGTTTCGTTAATATACGTAATTTTTAAACATAATAATTTTCCTCCGCAGTCCCGGGATGAGTAATTTCGCGAATCAATTTTCGGGTAAGTTTTTCTTCCAAGTGCTTTTTTAAAGGCTCTTCATTAATCAAATGAAAATTTGTTCCTTTCTTTACCTTTCAAAATGGTCGTTTTTGAGAAAATGGTATCATTTATACGTATTTCTTGCAAGCATAACGTTTTCCAGCCGCAGTCCCGGGATGAGAAATTTCGTGATTCAAGCGACTCGTTTAGTTGTTCCCCCGAGGGTTTTTTTGGAAGCCTGTTAGTTTTAATTGTAAATTTGTTTGACTCTTTTCATTTCCAACCGGCAGTTATTCAGAAATTTTCGTATTCAAACTTATTTCTTGCAAACAAAATTTTTCATCCGCAGTATCGGGATGAGAAATTTTGTGATTCAATTGTGGCGTTTAGTTTTACCTCAGCGGTTTTTTAAAGCGTAAAATTCATTGAATGAATATTTTGTGGCCTCTCTTCCTTTAAAGGCAGTCGCTGTTGTAAAAAAGTTTCGTTAATATACTTATTTTTTAAACATAATAATTTTCCTCCGCAGTCCCGGGATGAAAAATTTCGCGAATCAATTCTTGTCTAAATTTTTCTTCGAAGTGCTTTTTTAAAAGCTTTTCATTCATCAAATGAAAATTTGTTCTTTCTATACCATTCAAAACGGTCGTTTTTGAGAAAATGGTATCATTTATACGTATTTTTTGCAAGCATAAAGTTTTCCAGCCGCAGTCCCGGGATGAGAAATTTCGTGATTCAAGCGACTCGTTTAGTTGTTCCCCCGAGGGTTTTTTATAAAGACTGTTAGTTTTAATTGTAAATTTGTGTTACTCTTTTCATTTCCAAACGGCAGTTATTGGGAAAACTTTCGTATTCAAAGGTATTTCTTGCAAACATAAAATTTTTCATCCGCAGTACCGGGATGAGAAATTTTGTGATTGAATTGTGGCGTTTAGTTTTTACCTCAGCGGTTTTTTAAATCTTAAAATTCATTGAATGAATATTTGGTTGCCTCCCTTCCTTTCATAGCAGTCGCTGTTATAAAAGTTTCGTTAATATACGTACTTTTTAAACATTATTATTTTCCTCCGCAGTCCCGGGATGAGAAATTTCGTGAATCAATTTTCGTGTAAGTTTTTCTTCCAAGTATTTTTCTAAAAGCTTTTCATTCATCAAATGAAAATTTGTTCTTTCTTTACCATTCAAAACGGTCGTTTTTGAGAAAATGGTATCATTTATACGTATTTCTTGCAAGCATAACGTTTTCCAGCCGCAGTCCCGGGATGAGAAATTTCGTGATTCAAGCGACTCGTTTCGTTGTTCCCCCGAGGGTTTTTTTTGAAAGCCTATTAGTTTTAACTGTAAATTTGTGTGACTCTTTTCACTTCCAAACGGCAGTTATTGAGAAAATTTTCGTATTCATACGTATTTCTTGCAAACAAAATTTTCATCCGCAGTACCGGGATTGAGAAATTTGTGATTCAATTGTGGCGTTTAGTTTTTACCTCAGCGGTTTTTTTAAAGCTTAAAATTCATTAAATGAATATTTGGTCGCCTCTCTTCCTTTAAGGGCAGTCGCTGATATGAAAGTTTCGTTTATATACTTATTTTTTAAACATAATAATTTTCCTCCGCAGTCTCGGGATGAAAAATATCACGAATCAATTTTCGTGTTTTTCTTCCAAGTGCTTTTTTAAAAGCTTTTCATTCATCGAATGAAAATCTTGGTCTTTCTTTACCATTCAAAACGCACGTTTTTGAGAAAATGGTATCATTTATACGTATTTTTTGAAAGCATAAAGTTTTCCAGCCGCAGTCCCAGGATGAGAAATATCGTGATTCAAGCGACTCGTTTTGTTGTTCCCCCCGAGGTTTTTTAAAAAGACTGTTAGTTTTAATTGTAAATTTGTGTGACTCTTTTCATTTCCAAACGGCAGTTATTGGGAAAATTTTCGTATTCATACGTTTTTCTTGCAAACAAAATTTTTCATCCGCAGTACCGGGATGAGAAATTTTGTGATTCAATTGTGGCGTTTAGTTTTTACCTCAGCGATTTTTTAAAGCTTAAAATTCATTGAATGAATATTTTGTCGCCTTTCTTCCTTTCAAAGCACCTCGCTATTATAGAAGTTTCGTTAATATACGTATTTTTTAAACATAATAATTTTCCTCCGCAGTCCCGGGATGAGTAATTTCGCGAATATATTTTCGTGTAGGTTTTTCTTCCAAGTGCTTTTTAAAAGGCTCTTCATTCATCAAATGAAAATTTTTTCCTTTCTTTACCTTTCAAAACGGTCGTTTTTGAGAAAATGGTATCATTTATTACGTATTTCTTGCAAGCATAACGTTTTCAAGCCGCAGTCCCGGGATGAGAAATTTCGTGATTCAAGCGACTCATTTAGTTGTTCCCCCGAGGGTTTTTTTTGGAAGCCTGTTAGTTTTTATTGTAAATTTGTGTTACTCTTTTCATTTCCAAACGGCAGTTATTGGGAAAACTTTCGTATTCAAAAGTATTTCTATCAAACATCAAATTTTTTCATCCGCAGTACCGGGATGAGAAATTTTGTGATTGAATTGTGGCGTTTAGTTTTAACCTCAGCGGTTTTTTTTGAAGCTTAAAATTCATTTAATGAATATTTGGTCGCCTTTCTTCCTTTCAAAGCACTCGCTATTATAAAAGTTTCGTTAATATATGTATTTTTTAAACATTATAATTTTCCTCCGCAGTCCCGGGATTA